>NC_091985.1:58964168-59298760 GCF_044704955.1 Pristiophorus japonicus
GGGAAGAATGTTCCCTATGATGGGGAAGTCCAGAACCAGGGGACATTGTCTTAGGATAGAAGGTAGGCCATTTAGGACTGAGATGAGGAGAAACTTCTTCACTCAGAGAGTTGTTAACCTGTGGAATTCCCTGCCGCAGAAAGTTGTTGATGCCAGTTCATTGGATATATTCAAGAGGGAGTTAGATATGGCCCTTACGGCTAAGGGGATCAAGGGGTATGGAGAGAAAGCAGGAAAGGGGTACTGAAGTGAATGATCAGCCATGATCTTATTGAATGGTGGTGCAGGCTCGAAGGGCCGAATGGCCTACTCCTGCACCTATTTTCTATGTTTCTATGTTTCTATGATGATGATGAACTTAGACTTGAAATGGCAAGTTTCAGATCAGCAGCTCAAAACTGGGCATCCATGCGGGGAAGTGGAGTTGAGTTCATGAACAGGTCGAGCACTTTGGCAGAAAAAAATCCAAGAGCAAGTTATTATTTAAATGAAGAAAGATTGCAAAGTGCCGCAGTACAGCGGGACTTGGGGATACTTGTGCATGAAACACAAAAGGATAGTATGCAGGTACAGCAAGTGATGAGGAAGGCCAATAGTATCTTGGCCTTTATTGCAAAGGGGATGGAGTATAAAAGCAGGGAAGTCTTGCTGCAGCTATTTAAGGTGTGGGTGAGGCCACACCTGGAATAATGTGTGCAGTTTTGGTTTCCATATTTACGAAAGGATATACTTGCTTTGGAAGCAGTTCAGAGAAGGTTCACGAGGTTGATTCTGGGTCTGAGGGGGTTGACTTATGAGAAAATGTTGAGTAGGGTGGGCCTCTACTCATTGGAATTCAGAAGAATGAGAGGTGATCTTATCGAAACGTATAAGATTATGAGGGGGCTTGACAAGGTGGATGCAGAGAGGATGTTTCCACTGATGGGTGAGACTAGAACTAGAGGACATGATCTTAGCATAAGGGGGCGCCTATTTAAAACAGAGATGAGGAGTAATTTCTTCTCTCAGAGGGCTGTAAATCTGTGGAATTCGCTGTGGAAGCTGGGACATTGAATAACTTTCAGACAGAAATAGACAGTTTCTTAAATGATAAGGGGATAAGGGGTTATGGGGAGCTGAGTCCACGATCGGATCCACAGCGAATCATCTACAAGATGCACTGCAGCAACTCGCCATGGCTTCTTACACAGCACCTCACAAACCTGCGACCTCTACCACCTGGAAGGACAAGGTCAGCAGGCACATGAGAACACCATCACCTGCAAGATCCCCTCCAAGTTACATACCATCTTCAACAAGCGAGAATGCCCTTGACATTCAATGGCATTACCATCGCCGAATCCCCCACCATCAATATCCTGGGGGTCACCATTGACCTGAAACTTAACTGGAGCAACCACATAAATACTGTGGCAACAAGAGTGGGTCAGAGGCTGGTTATTCTGCGGCAAATGTCTCAGCTCCTGACTCCCCAAAGCCTTTCCACCATCTACAAGCTACAAGTCAGGATTGTGAGACATAGAAACATAGAAACATAGAAAATAGGTGCAGGAGTAGGCTATTTGGCCCTTCGAGCCTGCACCACCATTCAATAAAATCATGCTGATCATTCACCTCAGTACCCCATTCCTGCTTTCTCTCCATACCCCTTGATCCCTTTAGCCGTAAGGGCCATATCTAACTCCCTCTTGAATATATCCAACAAACTGGCATCAACAACTCTCTGCGGTAGAGATTTCCACAGGTTAACAACTCTCTGAGTGAAGAAGTTTCTCCTCATCTCAGTCCTAAATGGCTAACCCCTTATCCTTAGACTATGTCCCCTGGTTCTGGACTTCCCCAACATCGGGAATGTTATTCCTGCATCTAACCTGTCCAGTCCCGTCAGAATTTTATATGCTTCTATGAGATCTCCTCTCATCCTTCTAAACTCCAGGCCTAGTCGATCCAGTCTCTCCTCAAATGTCAGTCCTGCCATCCCGGGAATCAGTCTGGTGAACCTTCACTGCACTCCCTCAATAGCAAGAACATCCTTCCTCAGGTTAGGAGACCAAAACTGAACACAATATTCCAGGTGAGGCCTCACTAAGGCCCTGTACAACTGCAGTAAGACCTCCCTGCTCCTATACTCAAATCCCCTAGCTATGAAGGCCAACATACCATTTGCCTTCTTCACCGCCTGCTGTGCCTGCAATTCCCACTTTCAATGACTGATGTACCATGACGCCCAGGTCTCGTTGCACCTACCCCTTTCCTAATCTGCCACCATTCAGATAATATTCTGCCTTCGTCTTTTTGCCACCAAAGTGGATAACCTCACATTTATCCACATTATACTGCATCTGCCATGCATTTGCCCACTCGCCGAACCTGTCCAAGTCACCCTGCAGCCTCTTAGTGTCCTCCTCACAGCTCACACCGCCACCCAGCTTAGTGTCGTCTGCAAACTTGGAGATATTACACTCAATTCCTTCATCCAAATCATTAATGTATTATGCAAATAGCTGGGGTCCCAGCATTGAGCCCTGCAGCACCCCACTAGTCACTGCCTGCCATTCTGAAAAGGACCCGTTTATCCCAACTCTTTGTTTCCTGTCTGCCAACCAGTTCTCTATCCACGTCAGTACATTACCCCCAATACCATGTGCCTTAATTTTGCACACCAATATCTTGTGTGGGACCTTGTCAAAAGCCTTTTGAAAGTCCAAATACACCACATCCACTGGTTCTCCCTTGTCCACTATACTAGTTACATGCTCAAAGAATTCTAGAAGATTTGTCAAGCATGATTTCCTTTTCATAAATCCATGCTGACTTAGATCGATCCTATCACTGCTTTCCAAATGCGTTACTATTTCATCTTTAATAATTGATTCCAACATTTTCCCCACTACTGATGTCAGACTAACCGGTCTATAATTACCCATTTTCTCTCTCCCTCCTTTCTTAAAAAGTGATGTTACATTAGCTACCCTCCAGTCCATAGGAACTGATCCAGAGTCAATAGACTGTTGGAAAATGATCACCAATGCATCCACTATTTCTAGGGCCACTTCCTTAAGTACTCTGGGATGCAGACTATCAGGCCCCGGGGATTTATCAGCCTTCAATCCCATCAATTTCCTGAACACAATTTCCCACCTAATTAGGATTTCCTTCGTTCCTCCTTCTCACTGGACCCTCGGTCCCCTAGTATTTCCGGAAGGTTATTTGTGTCTTCCTTCGTGAAGACAGAACCAAAGTATTTGTTCAACTGGTCCACCATTTCTTTGTTCTCCATTATAAATTCACCTGAATCTGACTGCAAGGGACCTAAGTTTGTCTTCACAAATCTTTTTCTCTTCACATATCTATAGAAGCTTTTGCAGTCAGTTTTTATGTTCCTAGCAAGCTTCCTCTCATACTCTATTTTCCCCCTCCGAATGAAACCCTTTGTCCTCCTCTGCTGAATTATAAAATTCTCCCATCCCTCGGGTTTGCCGCTTTTTCTGACCAATTTATATGCCTCTTCCTTGGATTTAACACTATCCTTAATTTCCATTGTTAGCCACGGTTGAGCCACCATTTTATTTTTACTCCAGACAGGGATGTGCAATTGTTGAAGTTCATCCATGTGATCTTTAAATGTTTGCCATTGCCTATCCACCGTCAAGCTTTTAAGTATCATTCACCAGTCTATTCTAGCCAATTCATACCTCAAACCATCAAAGTTACCTTTCCTTAAGTTCAGGACCCTAGTCTCTGAATTATCTGTGTCACTCTCTATCTAATAAAGAATTCTACCCTATTATGGTCACTCTTTCCCAAAGGGCCTCACACAACAAGATTGCTAATTAGTCCTTTCTCATTACACATCACCCAGTCTAGGATGGCCAGCCCTCTAGTTGGTTCCTCGACATATTGGTCTAGAAAACCATCCCTAATACACTCCAGGAAATCCTCCTCCACTGCATTGCTCCCAGTTTGGTTAGCCCAATCAATATGTAGATTAAAGTCGCCCATGATAACTGCTGTACCTTTATTGCACGCATCCCTAATTTCTTTTTTGATGCTGTCCCCAACGTCACTACTTCTGTTTGGTGGTCTGTACACAACTCCCACTCGCATTTTCTGCCCCTTGGTATTCCTTAGCTCCACCCATACCGATTCCTCATCATCCAAGCTAATGTCCCCCCTTACTATTGTGCTAATTTTCTCCTCAGCCAGAAGGAAAACTCTCCACTTACCTGGATGAGTGCAGCTCTAACAACACTCAAGAAGCTTGACACCATTCAGGAAAAAGCATCCTGCTTGATTGGAACCCCATCCACCACCTTAAACTTTCACTCCCTTTACCACCAGTGTACCGTGGCTGCAGCTTGTATCATCTGCAAGAGGCACTGTGTCAACTCGCCAAGATTTCTTCGGCAGCACCTCCCAAACCTCCCAAACCCACAATCTCTACTACCTAGAAGGACAAGGGTAGCTGACAATTCGGAAAGATAGACAAGAAGGGAAAAGAGGTGGGATAGCTCTGTTAATAAAGGATGATATCAGGGCAGTTGTGAGAGATGATGTTGGCTCTAATGAACAAAATGTTGAATCATTGTGGGTGGAGATTAGAGATAGTAAGGGGAAAAAGTCATTGGTGGGCCTAGTTTATAGGCCCCCAAATAATAACTTCATGGTGGGGTGGGCAATAATCAAGGGAATAATGGAGGCATGTGAAAAAGGAACGGCAGTAATCATGGGGGATTTTAACCTACATATCGATTGGTCAAATCAAATCGCATGGGGTAGCCTTGAGGAGGAATTCATAGAATGCATACGGGATTGTTTCTTAGAACAGTATGTTACAGAACCTAAAAGGGAGCAAGCTATCTTAGATCTGGTCCTGTGTAATGAGACAGGAATAGTAAACGATCTCCTTGTAAAAAATCCTCTCGGAATGAGTGATCACAGTATGGTTGAATTTGTAATACAGATTGAGGGTGAGGAAGTAGTGTCTCAAACGAGTGTACATGCTTAAACAAAGGGGACTACAGTGGGATGAGGGCAGAGTTGGCGAAAGTAGACTGGGAACACAGACTAAACGGTGGCACAATTGAGGAACAGTGGAGGACTTTTAAGGAGCTCTTTCATAGTGCTCAACAAAAATATATTCCAGTGAAAAAGAAGGGTGGTAAGAGAAGGAAATAAAGGAGAGTATCAAATTAAAAACCAATGCGTATAAGGTGGCCAAGGTTAGTGGGAAAACTAGAAGATTGGGAAAATTTTAAACGACAGCAAAGAATGACGAAGAAAGCAATAAAGAAAGAAAAGTAAACTTGCGCAAAACATTAAAACAGATAGTAAAAGCTTTTACCGATATATAAAACGGAAAAGAGTGACTAAAGTAAATGTTGGTCCCTTAGAAGATGAGAAGGGGGATTTAATAATGGGAAATGTCAAAATGGCTGAGACCTTAAACAATTATTTTGCTTCGGTCTTCACAGTGGAAGACACAAAAACCATGCCAAAAATTGCTGGTCACGGGAATGTGGGAAGAGAGGATCTTGAGATAATCATTATCACTAGGGGGGTAGTGCTGGACAGGCTAATGGATCTCAAGGTAGACAAGTCCCCTGGTCCTGATGAAATGCATCCCAGGGTATTAAAAGAGATGGTGGAAGTTATAGCAGATGCATTCGTTATAATCCAGCAAAATTCTCTGGACTCTGGGGAGGTACCATCAGATTGGAAAGCAGCTAATGTAACGCCTCTGTTTAAAAAAGGGGGCAGACAAAAGGCAGGTAACTATAGGTCGGTTAGTTTAACATCTGTAGTGGGGAAAATGCTTGAAACTATCATTAAGGAAGAAATAGCGGGACATCTAGATAGGAATAGTGCAATCAAGCAGACGAAACATGGATTCATGAAGGGGAAATCATGTTTAATTAATTTACTGGAATTCTTTGAGGATATAATGAGCATGGTGGATAGAGTTATACCGATAGATGTGATGTATTTAGATTTCCAAAAGACATTCGATAAGGTGTCACACAAAAGGTTACTGCAGAAGATAAAGGTACGCGGAGTGAGAGGAAATGTATTAGCATGGATAGAGAATTGGCTGGCTAACAGAAAACAGAGAGTCGGGATAAATGGGTCCTTTTCGGGTTGGAAATCAGTGGTTAGTGGTGTGCCACAGGGATCGGTGCTAGGACCACAACTGTTTACAATATACATAGATGACCTGGAAGAGGAGACGGAGTGTAGTGTAACAAAATTTGCAGAAGACACAAAGATTAGTGGGAAAGCGGGTTGTGTAGAGGACACAGAGAGATTTAGATAGGTTAAGCGAATGGGCTAAGGTTTGGCAGATGGAATACAATGTCGGAAAATGTGAGATCATCCACCTTGGGAAAAAAAACAGTGAAAGGGAATATTATTTGAATGGGGAGAAATTACAACATGCTGCGGTGCAGAGGGACCTGGGGGTCCTTGTACATGAATCCCAAAAAGTTCGTTTGCAGGTGCAGCAGGTAATCAGGAAGGCAAATGGAATGTTGGCCTTCATTGCGAGAGGGATGGAGTACAAAAGCAGGGAGGTCCTGCTGCAACTGTATAGGGTATTGGTGAGGCCGCACCTGGAGTACTGCGTGCAGTTTTGGTCACCTTTCTTAAGGAAGGATATACTAGCTTTGGAGGGGGTACAGAGATGATTCACTAGGCTGATTCTGGAGATGAGGGGGTTACCTTATGATGATAGATTGAGTAGACTGGGTCTTTACTCGTTGGAGTTCAGAAGGATGAGGGGTGATCTTATAGAAACATTTAAAATAATTAAAGGGATAGGCAAGATAGAGGCAGAGAGGTTGTTTCCACTGGTCGGGGAGACTAGAACTAGGGGGCACAGCCTCAAAATATGGGGGAGCCAATTTAAAACCGAGTTGAGAAGGAATTTCTTCTCCCAAAGGGTTGTGAATCTGTGGAATTCTCTGCCCAGGGAAGCAGTTGAGGCTAGCTCATTGAATGTGTTCAAATCACAGATAGATAGATTTTTAACCAATAAGGGAATTAAGGGTTATGGGGAGCGGGCAGGTAAATGGAGCTGAGTCCACGGCCAGATCAGCCATGATCTTGTTGAATGGCGGAGCAGGCTCGAGGGGCTAGATGGCCTACTCTTGTTCCTAATTCTTATGTTCTTATTAACACCATCACCTGCAAGATCCCCTCCAAGTTACACACCATCCTGACTTGGAAATATATCGCCATTCCTTCATCGTCGCTGGATCAAAATCTTGGAACTCCCTCCGTTACAGCACTTTGGGAGTACCTTCACCACAAGGACTGCAACGATTCAAGAAGCAAAGGCAATTAGGGATGGGTAATAAATGCTGGCCTTGCCAGCAACACTCACATCCCATGAACGAATAAAAAAAAAAGTTTAATTCGGAAAATATCATAGAAAAAGGTCAAAACGTTGATTTAAGGAAGTTGTTTCATATAAAGAGACCCCTTCCTTGTCTGGGGACATTTTAACAACAACAATAACTTGCATTTAAAACAAGGCACTTCACAGAGGTATATTCAGAATAAAATGGATGCTCAATTGGGATGACCAAAAGCTTGTTCGGCTTGACTTTTTTTTGAGAAGGATCTTGAGGAGGGGAGGGAGATGGGTTTCCAGAGAATGGGACCTAGGCAGCTGACGGCACCGCCACCAATGATAGAGCAAAGAGAGGGGTGTGTCACAAGAAGTTGGAGTTGGAGGAATGGAGAGCTCAGGGCAGTGGAGGAGTTGTATCGCTGGTGG
The DNA here is from genome assembly GCF_044704955.1 of Pristiophorus japonicus. Taxonomy (NCBI): domain Eukaryota; kingdom Metazoa; phylum Chordata; class Chondrichthyes; family Pristiophoridae; genus Pristiophorus; species Pristiophorus japonicus. The sequence goes on from NC_091985.1 coordinate 58,971,946, forward strand.
AAGTTACAGAGTTAGGAGATAGACTTAGTTCTTGGAATAGCTCGGAACAACATTTTCTGAAAACATGACTTGATAGTCACCATGCAGGCCATCTGAGAAAATATCACTATCCAGGCCAATTTTGTTTTCAAGACTCACTTTGACGTGACTCCTCTGAGACAGATTTATCTTATTTTGCTTCTCTCTTACTTGGTTTCCTTCGTTGTTTACAGCCTTGCCTCCTTATTTATGTATGTGCCACCTTTCTGCTTCCTTCTTTGTTTATCTTTTCGCTAACTTGTTTATCTCTGCCTCCTTTGTTTATTTATGTCTCCTTCTTCCCCTCTTTTCTCAATTTACTCTTTACCTCTGCCCTCTAGCCTCTTCTCCCCATTCTGTCTGAAAGACTGTTATTAGGGCTCTTGGGAGAAATATTCCAGTACGGGAAATGTAGGCACAAAGATAAAGTGCAGGAAGTATTAATTGTTCTGCTGTAAGGGAATTGTGAACCAACCAGTTTAAGAACTCTTAAAATGGGCACAAAGATTGTCTGAGGTAATCTCCAGTCCAGTTTCATTCTTCATATAAATTAATCTTCTAAAGCTTTACAAATGTTTGAAAAGTAAAGCTAAACTAGCTTAATGGGTCATCACAGCAGTCGTTCTTCCTGAAATTCCTCTCACGGCTACTTATTATGAGCTGAGATAGCTGCAAACATGTGGTTGTAATCAGCGTAGTTTCTATCCAGCTCCACAAATTGTTTGTCACCTATATTCTAAACACGTTTCATTGCAGTGATTGACTTACAAGTATTCAACTACACTAATCTTCCACCAAATAAAAAAGTATTTTCTAAAGTTAATTTTCAACCAGGTTTCTTCAAGAACATCAACAGCATAATTTATTTAATATATTTCTCATGAGGCTCCACCTCCCTCCATGGTTTAGTGGATAAACGCACCATGTGGTGTAGTCGAGCACTAAACAGACCATCATGTCCAAGGTGCCATCCTTGGTCTGGGCCTAGTTAGTTATTATCAGCTGGTTAATATTAGTAAGGGCGCTACAATTGGCTTCAATGCTCCTGAGCTGCGAAGGGGTAGGGGTTTGGGAATCAACTAAGATTCCAGCTCCTGACCACTGATCCTGAAGTTGTGAGCTGTGGTAAAGTACAGCTGCGAATTTAGGGACAAACTTGTTTTTTTCAAAATAATTATCAGGCTATCTCTACTGAGCCACTATAACTGAACGAAAGGGCAATGGAAACTCGGTTTCTAGATGAACATGGCAGCAAAGAGGAAATTCACGGTTCTGATATTTATCTTATTAATACGGAGACATCAATTGTTCAATAAGCAGTCAGTACAAATTGTCAAAGTGTAGTGGTGCTGTGCGTTGGGTTGCCAACCTTCCAACATTGTCCTGGAGTCTCCAGGAATTCAGGTTCATTTCCTGGGCACTGTTACAAGGAACCCGGGAGAAAAATCACTGGGGAATTGTGACTTCTTTTTCCATTTTCTTTGAACACTTTTGTTGATTAGTTGTAAATATATTGCAGATCAGAAAAAAATGGCTGTTTGACTGGGCGGAGCAGTTGGAGGTGGGTAGTCACGTGACAAAACCTCCAGGAATACATCCAACCAGAGATGGCAACCCTAGCTGTGCGGAAGGGGAGGGATTTCACACGTCGGTCAGACATACCAACTTACAAGTGTAAAGGTTAAGATTAGATACGATAACAAGATGCAGAAAAATTACCAAAAATGAGATCATTGTACAGCTTTTAACACTGAATGGGTAACAAACATCACCAGCTCCAACCACAAACAAACCATACTGGGAGAAGATATTCTCTGTGCACTAAGTGTCGCCATCTCGTAAGTTTGCTTGTGAAGAACTCATTCCGATTTTGCTTCACCTAGAACACAGGGTGTGTCTTTTCCCACTGTACTTACAAGGAGAAATTTGATATAGAAAAGAAAGTCTCATAGCTGTGATTATAACAATAATGCAGTCCATTAATATATGTTACAGTTATTTTCCATATGAAGCTCATGATGGAAAATATTTCCCACAATCAATATTGGGGAACTTGGCATCACTTTTCTATTACAATCCATTAGATAGACATTTAAACAGGGAGCCAAATCAAACATTATTAGATTTCTTTCATAAAGTACTGGTCAAGCAAACCAAGGGTTCTGTTAGTGATTACCTTTAACCTTTGCTAAGAGCATGTATAAGGCTATATAATCTGTTATTCATCATTCGTGTGATGAACAAAAGTGAATGTGACCTTATTTTTCACCAATCTGCATTACTTGGACAGAAGAAGCCAGCTCCAAGATGGTGTTCATTAGAGAGTTGAAAATATATCCATTTCGAGACAAAGGCAGCTGTCTTGAAGAAATTAAAGTCAATCAAAAAACACGTTTACTCCTTAGCTTGGAATTCAGAAAGGAAAGGAATAAGAGTAACAGCACATGTGTTTCCAATGCCCCGCAGTGCCAATAATTATCCTGATAACGTGCACATGTAATAGGATAAACTATCTATTCACTTCCCCATATGGTCTAATCCCTTATATTTGTCTCCCCAAAATTGTCTGAAATTTCGTACCTTCTTTGAGCAAGTTTGTACCCAGTTTGAACAACTGCCTCTGCTTTGCTTAAATAGTCAGGCACTTTTCCATTATGTAGAATTATGTGTGCAGGTGACTGTAACTAAAAGTGTGCACATGAAGATTGTCCATTCGAATGAGGTACCAGAGGGCAGTCAGCCCCTATGTAACTGTAAACGTTGAGTCAGGGGATGGGGGCGAGAGAAGATCGGAAAACATTTTTATTTTAAATTTGCTATTTAAGCTCCAATTATTTGTTGCATCCGATTGTGTTACACAACCGTTTCTTCACCTATGCCTATCTATAGGAGCAGCTTAACAGCCTCATCATAACTATGATTAAGTGCAAACACCTCAGAATTGGCTGAAGTTTTGGTGAAATCCTTTGTATAATCTTTCATCTCTGGTTGCAGTCAGTTATTACTCAGTATTCTCTAAGCCTCCTAAGCATTTACCCACATATCATTTCAAGGAGTTGTACTTGAAAGATGGCACCTGTAAGTATTATCAAGTATTATAATCAAAGTGAATTATGAAAATGCTACTGAAATGACAAATAAAATAATGAATAGGTTTCGTACAAGAAGGCAGAAGGTTTTGAGTTAATGGCTATATGCCATTGATCCATAAATATTGAGAAACTGGATTCATCTCAGCGAACAACCCTTGATCATCTGCTATTTCATTTAGTAAGCAGCAGATGGATTTTTAAGGAATTTGATAGTCTTCGAAAAAAACATTGCTCACAATCGTATTACAGGGATCAGTTACATCATAGGACAAATATACATGTTAATATTTACAATATTTTGACATTTTTTTGTGCCAAACAAATTTCAGAAATATATTGGTACAGCATCTGGTAAAGAAGACACCACAAAAAGTCTTTTATAATTTTTTGCTTACCTTAAAAATATAGCAAACCAAAGTTATTTAGTGTAGAACACTGGAAGAAAGCATCAGCCTTTCCCAGTCCAGTATTGTGAATTCCTTAATAAAAACAGAAAATGCTGGAAACACTCAGCATGTCAGGCAGCATGAGTGGAGAGAGAAACAGAGTAAATGTTTCAACTCGGTGACCCTTCATCAGAACTGAAACGTTAACTCTGCTTCTCTTGCCAGAGATGCTGCCTGACCTGCTGAGTGTTTGCAGCAATTTCTGTTTTTATTTCAGATTCCAGCATCCGCAGTATTTTGCTTTTGTGTTGTAAATTTCTTTCTGTATGCTGGTTGGTTTATATTTTTTGCCTTATCATTCTTGCAGATGTTATGGTAGTTTGTGATACCACATCATGCTGATCAGAATAGACTAATTCTAACTACTTTTCTGTAAAGGCATGCAATTCAATACAGAACTTTTTTTTTTAAAGGCCTTTTTTAATCATTTATACAAATAACATTGCATTAATTTCCAGCCTAATTTCTGACACTGTATTCATGTACAGAATATAGTTTAAGAAAATTGATTTGTCACTGTGTGAGAAGTGTTTGTTAAATTTGAGCTCCAAACATTTGCTGCAGTTTTTTCTTGCGCATATCAGCTTAAAATTAGATTGTGAAAATAAAGAAGCAATCAAGGATGATGCAGAGCAGCTACATTGCTACTTTGGCCACATTTAGTGAGCACTTGGAAACACTATTGTGTGAATGATCTACATTAAATGTTGCCAACACTGTAGGGACATTCCAAAATTAATGGAAATGTACTCTGCACACATACTTAGCACAGTGTGAGGCAATGAATAAGGAAGAGTTTCATTGTAGGTGAAAGAATGATAAATTCTAAGCTTTTCACTGTGTACACATTGTGTACTTTTGAACATGACTGCATGGATTAAGTTTTGTTAAGTCATTAAAAAATATGAGAGTTCCACAGCAATTGTCACTAGCAATTGTGTATAATGTACTAGCTGATAAATGGAGCAATATTTATTTACGACCGTGGGACTGAAGTATAAATTCACTCAAGGGGGAAAACCCTCCATGAGAACCTCTTTTTGCAAATCAAACATGCAAAAAATTATTATTAATGTGAATAGATCCGGATAATATATAGGAAGTGGAAGTCAATGTATCCCTGAGGTATATAACTAAAGAAAGATCAAGTTTAACATGATCTGGAAGTTAGAAATACATAAGACCAGGAGCCAGTGCTATGGGCTAGAACCTCAACTTTTGTGCTTATCACCCAAAAAATGGGCGTTATTTCCGGCGTGGGCATTAAAAAAGGGTTTTCAGATTGCCGGCTTCTCGCCCATTCTCAAAACACTTAGTTTACATTTTTGAAAATGGGCGTCATCGCGAGCGATATCAAATGGGTGGTAGAGTTAAATTTTTTTGACCTTCTGCCATAAAGTGTGGCCGTCCTTAGCAACGGCATGGCAATGCTCGAATCCTGCGATTCAGGAGGTCAAGGGTCATCAAGACATGCGCAGAAGAGGAGACAGAGAGAGAGGGAGCACAGAGGCACTGAAAGCATGCGTGGCTGTGGTGTGTGCTTGTCTGGCTGTTGTGGGAAGAATGACAGAAATTCACCAGTAGCAAAAAGCCTACTTAGCATCAAGAACATAGTTGGCACTGAGTTTTTGTCGAACAAATAAGATATAACCTGGAAGGGATGGAGGAGGCCCTGGAGCTGGTAGCCAGGAACACTGGTGGCAGAGGGCTCCCAGTGGTCCCAGAGCGCCGCACTGCACCCCAAGGTGATGCACCTCCATTGCCAAACACACATGGGAGCCAGCAGCAACATCTTGCTTCTGGCTCAGAGCACTTTCCCACCTTGGGACCATCCTCTCCCATAATCGTCCAAGCAGTGCCTCAGCCGTCACCTCCGCTCCCCCGCCCCCCTCCCCACAATGAAGTATTGCCAGAAGACCTCCTCCGCCAGGCGGCTTGGAGTCAGGAGGGGAAGGGGAAAGAGTTGAGGTGGGGAGGAGAAGTGGGGGGTGGGGGTAAAGGGTTGGTTTGTACAGAAATACTGATCATTTCAGACTAATGTTCAGTTTAAATGTTTTTTATTTAACAAAACTTTGTATTGTATTAACTCAGATAGCTGCACCATTACACGCTGGTGATTCATTTACATCAAAGGGTATAATGACACTTAACTTCAATCAACTTAAACTTTAATTATCATCAAGGTGATGCCCACCATTGATGTATGACCTGCACACCCAACAGTGTTTCAGCCTTGTAAATAACACCAACGTTCTTTCAGGCAAAGCGATCATTGATGAGCTCCTGACGTAAGGCTCTTGCAGCTATCATGCCACCATAGGCCCTTTCATACAATCTATAGGGGGACTGGGGCATGGCTTCAGCCTCAGCCTGATTGTCTGGGCTGATGTCAGCATCCGCCTCCTCGTCCTCCTCTTCCTCTCTCTGGTGAGGTGTACTGTCAGACTCATCAGGCAATTCTTATCTCCTCCTGATAGCCAAGTTGTGCCGCATGGAGCACACTACCACGAATTGAGCTACCTGCTCAGGGTGATATTATAACTCGCCTCCTGAGTGGTCTAGGCATCCAAAGCGCTGCTTCAGCACTCCAATGGTTTTCTCCACGATATTGCGAGTTGCTCTGTGGCTCTCATTGTATCGCCTCTCAGCCTCGGTGTGGGTGTCACGCAGGGGGGTCATCAGCCAGGTGGCGAGACCATATCCTTTGTCAAGCATCCAGCATTGACTTGTGGCTCATTGTTAAACAAGTCAGATACAGTGCTCTCATGCAGGATGTGAGCATTATGGATGCTGCACGGAAATTGAGCATTCACTGCCAGTATAATTTGCTGGTGGTCGACAACCAGTTGGACATTCAAGGAGTGGAATCCCTTGCGATTCCTGAAAACCTCAGCATCCTGAAAAGGTGCCCGCATCGTGATGTACATACAGTTTATTGCTCCCTGCACCTTGGGGAAGTTTGCAATTCTGGAGAATCCTAGAGCCCTCTCATTCTGTGCCGCCCTAGTCATAGGGAAGCTGATCAAGTCCCTCCTGCATGCGTACAGGGCTTCAGTGACCTGTCTAATGCAACAATGTGTGGCATGCTGAGACAGACCGCAAATGTGTCCAGCTGTGGCCTGAAAAGAACCCGAGGCATAGAATGACAGTGCCGCGGTGACTTTGACCTCGACGGACAGAGCAGTACTGATGGTGCTGGCAGGCTGTAGATCTGCCCTTATCAGCTGGCATACCTCAGTGATAACCTCTTTGTGGAAGTGTAGTCTCCGAAGGCAGGTGGTGTCAGGCAAGTCGAGGTAAGAATGCTTCTCCTTCTACATGCGGGGGGTGTAACAGCTGATCCTGCTCATTGGTCTTTCACATCTTAGATTGGGCACATAATGCAGTGGAGCATTCCTTTGGCGATATCGAGTCTGCTGCATGTATTTGGTCACCAAGAGAGGGTGAGAAAGGACAGGCCCCATTGCAGTAGCTTTCTGTTTTCCACCGATTGCTCACAAACAAGGAATGTCCCGACGAAGACACCTCTTCAATTCCAATCGGTCACAGTGTGGTCAAGATGTTTTTACAGATGTTCACTCCAATGACCTGCAGAGTACATCCGAACTCTGCTGAGGTTGAAGCACAGCAGCCTTTTAAAGGACGCGACATGTGATCTGGAACATGGCGTCCATAACGCTGTGATTAGTTCCGGTTAGTTCCACTTTTCCTGAGCAGTTTTTTGGGCGAGCGATATTGTGGGCGATATGTGTGCGAGGTGGTTAAATTGACGCTGGGTGATGTCATGGCCGCTAGTTTGGGTAACATAGAAACATAGAAACATAGAAAATAGGTGCAGGAGTAGGCCATTCGGCCCTTCTAGCTTGCACCGCCATTCAATGAGTTCATGGCTGAACATGCAACTTCAGTACCCCATTCCTGCTTTCTCGCCATACTCCTTGATCCCCCTAGTAGTAAGGACTATAGAAACATAAATATGCTCTTTACGACAAAAAAAAGTGGGCGGGCGTTAATATTGAATCTCTGCATTAAATCCATGCGGAAAGTAACGCTGGGTGATATTATGGCCGTTTATTTCGCCCATTCTGCTGATCCTGCCCAAAAAAAGTGGGCGGGTGGAAATATTTTTTATCACCGTTAAGCACATGGGGAAAGTAACGCTCGGCAATAAGTTTCCAAAAAATGCCCACCAGTTTCCTTTTTGTGCCAAAATGGGCGATATATGGGCGTTATACATCATTTCAACGGTAAAATGGGCATTAAGTGGGCGTTAACCATGCAAAAAAAGTCGAGGTTCTGGCCCCATAACTTTTAAAGAGATAAATTCAATGAACTAGGGAACAACTAAAGCCAATAGAAATGGGAAGTTGTTTAATAACACTACAGTAAAGGAAAAGTGAGACACCTTTAAAGTTATAATGCTCAACATGCAGGGTGCATATGTACTGAAAACCAACACGTTCAAACGGAACATTACTCACTCTGGATTACCAAGCAAATTATAAGTGATATAAAAAGTGCTATGCCTTGAATAAAGAGTCAGACTAGATACTGCAAACTCAAAGTAAGGTGTGTCGGTCGTCCTTTATTACAGATCTCAGAGTGCCTCTCCAGCCTGTGGGGCCTTCTTATATACAGGTGCTCCCAAGGGATTGTGGGATCCCTTAGGACTCCAGGAAATAAGCCCTCTGGTGGTTAGACATGGTATTTACAGGTTTCCATACATAACAACACTCCCTGCCCCCCCCTCCCCCAAATCAATAGTGTAACTATTTACAATGTGAGTCGATCTGGGGCCTTCCTTTCCTTGGTTGATCGTCTCGGTGCAAATGCTGGTTTTGGTGAGTCGTTTGTTAGGCCCTCGCTGGGCTGCTGTGCAGCTGGCCTTGCTGGGCTGCTGGGAGTGGTGGGTCTTGCTGGGCTGCTGCGGATGATGGGTCCTGCTGGGCTGCTGCGGATGATGGGTCCTGCTGGGCTGCTGCGGATGATGGGTCCTGCTGGGCTGCTGCGGATGATGGGTCCTGCTGGGCTGCTGCGGATGATGGGTCCTGCTGGGCTGCTGCGGATGATGGGTCCTGCTGGGCTGCTGCGGATGATGGGTCCTGCTGGGCTGCTGCGGATGATGGGTCCTGCTGGGCTGCTGCGGATGATGGGTCCTGCTGGGCTGCTGCGGATGATGGGTCCTGCTGGGCTGCTGCGGATGATGGGTCCTGCTGGGCTGCTGCGGATGATGGGTCCTGCTGGGCTGCTGCGGATGATGGGTCCTGCTGGGCTGCTGCGGATGATGGGTCCTGCTGGGCTGCTGCGGATGATGGGTCCTGCTGGGCTGCTGCGGATGATGGGTCCTGCTGGGCTGCTGCGGATGATGGGTCCTGCTGGGCTGCTGCGTAGTCAACCACTGGGTCAGTTGCCACTTGTGTGTGTGTTGGAGGGTCGAAAAAGGTAGAGTCTATTGTGGGTTGTTCTGGATAGTCCGTAAATCCAAGTTCGGTTTGGTCCAAGTGTTTCCTGCAGGTGAGTCCATTTGAGAGTTTGACCACAAACACCCTACTCCCCTATGTGGCCAAAACAGTGCCAGGAAGCCACTTGGGACCTTGTCCATAGTTCAACACAAATACAGGATCATTTATCTCAATTTCGTGTGACACATTTGCGCGATCATGATATTATTCTGTTGAAGCCGCCTGCTCTCTACCTGTTTGTGTCGATCAGGATGGACTAACGAGAGCCTTGTCTTAAGTGCCCTTTTCATGAGCAATTCAGCGGGAGGGACCCCGGTGAGCGAGTGGGGTCTTGTGCGGTAATTAAGCAGGACTCGGGATAAGCGAGTCTGCAGTGAGCCTTCAGTTACCCTTTTCAAGCACTGCTTGATTGTTTGAACTGCTCATTCTACCTGGCCGTTGGACGCTGGTTTAAACAGGGCAGACGTAACATGTTTGATCCCATTGCGGGTCATGAACTCCTTGAACTCGGCACTGGTAAAGCACGGCCCATTGTCACTTACAAGGATGTCAGGCAGGCTGTGCGTGGCAAGCATGGCACGTAGGCTTTCAATGGTGGCAGCAGACATGTTGCCGACATCATCACACATTCAATCCATTTGGAGTATGTATCTACAACCACCAAGAACATTATTCGCAAGAATGGGCCTGCATAGTCGACATGGACCCTGGACCACGGTTTGGAGGGCCAGGACCATAAACTTAGTGGCGCCTCCCTGGGTGCATTGCTTAACAGTGAACATATATTACATTTGTGCACAGAGGACTCTAAGTCTGCATCGATATCGGGCCACCACACATGGGATCTGGCTATCACTTTCATCATTACGATGCCTGTGTGGGTGCTGTGGAGATCACTAATGAAAGTGTCCCTGCCTTTTTTTGGCACCACTACTCGATTACCCCATAGGAGGCAATCTGCCTGTTTCGACATTTCATCTCTGCGCCGCTGGTATGGCTTTATTTCTTCCTGCATCTCTAACGGGACACTAGACCAACTCCCGTGGAGTACACAGATTTTTACTAAAGTAAAAAAAAGTGAGTAAGGGGTCCTGGCTCGTCCAGGTTCTAATCTGTCAGGCAGTAACAGATGATTGCTCACTCTCGAATGCTTCCATTACCACAACTAATTGTGGGATCCCTTGGGACTCCAGGGGATAAGTCCTCTGGTGGTTAGACATGGTATTTACAGGTTTACATACATAACAAAAAGGAAATACATGACCTCTACAAGTCTTGTAGAGAGAAAGGGAAGGGGGTTCACTGGGATGACTATAAGAAAATAAATATGGGGCAAAGGGATTTTTTTAAAAAGCAGAGCAGCAGAGGCTAAACAAAACAGTAAAAACATTGGGGGTGGGGAGGGGGGGCGGGGTGTATGGGCTGTTAAATTGTTAAAATGGGATTCCTGACTTCAACCCACCTTCAACCCACTCACTTCCCATTTTAACGGAGGAGGGACAGGAAGCAGGATGGGGGTGGCTGCCTACCTGCTCCTAGGAGCTGGGGCGTTAATTTAAATATTACAATGTATTAAGAGGCTTAACAGCTTTGAAAGTAGATAAATCCCCAGGCCTAGATGAAATGTATCCCAGGCTGTTAAGAGAAGCAAATGAGGAAATAGCAGAGGCTCTGACTATCATTTTCCAGTCCTCTCTCGCTACAGGTGTGGTGCCAGAGGACTGGAGGACTGCTAATTTTGTACCTTTGTTTAAAAAGGGATAAAGGGATAGGCCGAGTACTTACAGGCCAGTCAACCTAACCTCGGTGGTGGGAAAATTATTGGAAAAAATCCTGAGGGACAGGATAAATCTTCATTTGGAAAGACATGGATTAATCAAGGACAGTCAGCATGGATTTGTTAAGGAATGGTCATGTCTGACTAACTTGATTGAATTTTTCGAGGACGTAACCAGGAGGGTCGATGATGGCAGTATGTATGATGCAGTGTATATGGATTTTAGCAAAGCTGTTGATAAGGTCCCACATGGCAGACTGGTCACGAAAGTAAAAGCCCATGGGATCCATGGCAAAATGGCAAGTTGGATCCAAAATTGGCTCAGAGGCAAGAAGCAAAGGGTAATGATTGATGGGTGCTTTTGTGACTGGAAGGCTGTATCCAGTGGGGTTCCGCAGGGCTCAGTGCTGGATCCCTTGCTTTTTGTGGTATATATCAATGACATGAACTTGAATGTTGGGGGTATGATTAAGAAGTTTGTAGATTACACTAAAGTAGGCTGTGTGGTTGATAATGAAGAAGAAAGCTGTGGACTGCAGGAAGATATCAATGTACTGGTCAAGTGGGCAGAACAGTGGCAAATAGAATTCAATCCAGATAAGTATGAGGTAATGCATTTGGGGAAGTCTAACAAGGCAAGGGAATACACATTAAATTGTACAACACTGAAAAGTGTAGAGGAACAAAGGGACCTTGGAGTGCAGGTCCACAGATCCCTGAAGGCAGCAGGTCAGGTAGATAAGGTGGTTAAGAAGGCAGATGGAATACTTGCCTTTATTAGTCGAGGCATGGAACACAAGAGCAAGGAGGTTATGCTTGAACTGTACAAAACACTGGTTAGGCCACAGCTGGAGTACTGTTTGCAGTTCTGGTCACCACATTACAGGAAAGATGTGATTGCACTGGAAAGGGTTCTGAGGAGATTTACAAGAATGTTGCCTGGACTGGAGAATTTTGGCTATGAGGAAAGATTGGAGATGCTGGGTCTGTTTTCTTTGGAACAGAGGAGGCTGAGGGGAGACCTGATTGAGGGGTGTAAAATTATGTGGGGTCTGAATGGAGTGGATAAGAAGGACCCGTTTCCCTTGGCAGATGGGTCAACAACCAGGGGGCATAGATTTAAAGTAATTAGGGGGAGGTTTAGAGGAGATATGAGGGGAAGTTTCTTCCCTCAGAGGGTAGTGGGGGTCTCGAACTCACTGCCTGAAAGGATGGTAGAGGCAGAAACCCTCACCACATTTAAAAAATACTTGGATGTGCACTTAAAGTGCCATAATCTACAGGTCTACGGACCAAGAACTGGAACGTTGGATGAGGCTGGATCGCTCTTGGTCGGTCGACGTGACATGATGGGCCGAAATGGCCTCCTTCGGTGCTGTAAATTTCTATGATTCTATGAATGTGGCTGGTTGAATCTTTTTTAACCTCCATTTTCTTTTTAACTTCATGTGATCAGTTGTTACACAGTTCATAAAACCCGGCAATTACATCAAGGCATGAACTGAGGTAAGAACCTTTATACCCACTTCTTGGATCCGAGATCCCTGCTTAACGCGATCGGAGGCCTTGCCCCCCCCCCCCGGCCCCCACAAGGTCTCCGATCACCCCCACATCCCCCCCATGCTTCCAATTATCTCCCCCCACCCCAGGTCACCAATCACGATGCCTTCCTGAGGTCTCCCCACGCCACACCTCCAGCCTTCCCCATGCTGCTCCCCTCCCCCGATCCAGTGAAATCCCCCACCCACCCCAACTCCTCACGGCCCGCAATCTTGGTGAACGCTCAAACTGGCTGGCTGTGGACAGGAAACTGAGGCCTTGCTTGCAAATCAGGCCCTGCTGTTAAAGTTGGCTGGGCCTGCAGGAATTCCGGCCCCTGGTGAAAAGGTGATAACCATAAAGATACAAAAAGAATTGAAACTGAGGATGAGCACAAGATAATTGATATTCCGAACGATTATCTCCTCCAAGTATTCTCAAAGGAAGAGATGAGCAACATACCCTCCCAAAGTAAAATCAATGACTTCAATATAAATAAGATGGAAAACTAGATCGGTTAAAAGGTTCAAAACATATCAATCTCTAGGGAATAGAGGATTTTATTCCAGAGCACTGACAACATTTGTGAGATTTATGGGACACTGTCACCCATTATAAGAAGATCACTGGACACTGAGATAGTACCAGTAGTTTATAAACAGGTCAATGTGCTGCCCATATTCAAAAAACATGACAAAACAAATAACAGGCAGCTGTGGACACATTAGTCTCACTTCCATTTCATGTACAATAAAGGAATTGATTATCCAGAGTAAATTTGAAGAGTATCTGTACAATGCAAATCTAGTAAACAGCAGTAAACATAGCTCCATAATAAAAAGACCAGCCACCATCAGTGGCCCACTGTAGCTGCAGTGAGACTATCTACGGTATGCAGCACCTCCCAAACCTACAATCTCCAAAACCTAAAATGACAAGGGCAGCAGATGCATGGGAACACCATTACCTTCAAGCTCCCCTCCAAGACATACACCATCCTGACGTGGACATATATCACTATTCCTTCATTATCACTGGGTCAAAATCCTGGAACGCCCGACTTAGCAGCATTGTGGGAGCACTTTCAAGACACGGACTACAGCAGTTCAAGAAGGCAGTCCGCCAGCACCTTCTCAAAGGCTACTAGGGATAGATTCTCTACTGAGAATACATTTTGGTAAAAAGGTGGTTTTATAGTTTTTGCTCCTAATCAACAACAGCTTGTATTTATGTACCACCTTTAATGTAGTAAAACATCCCAACGCACTTCACAGGAGCATAAACATACAAAAATATGCTACCTTTAAATAAGCCATCTCACAAGAAGAAGGGAAACCATTGTATCAAACATGACATCCATCAGTGTATGAAAAATAATTAGATCATTCTGTAACCATTTCTAAATCTGAAAACCCATTTTTTATTCTAAAGGCCCAAAATCAATATTTTCCTTCACAGGAACAGCCTGTTCTCTTAAGACAGATAAGGCTACGTTTTCCTCTTCGTGCCAGTATTGCAGCAAGGCAGGAATTCCACCCAATGTCCCAAGATCACCGCAACCACGCCATTTTCCTTATTTGGAGTGATTTGTCATGCAGGACAGATCCAAGGTGGCATCCCAGTCACCAAGACGTCTCCTGACACTGCAAAGGAGCAAAATCCGGGAGGTGCTGCATAGTTTGAAGCCTACAAAAGTAAATTCTGGGGACCATATTGGAGGGAAAGAAAGCCTCTATTAGGCCCTTGTATCCCTCTTTACAGAAATGGAGGCAATTGTAACCATTACCTGGGTCCTACCACCACCATTCACCAGATACTTCCAGAAAGCAACAGTAAGAAAGGCAGACTAATGCAAAATAGTGGTGGAGCCCCATCTCTGCCGGCATTTACATGCACTGGCTGGAGAAGGGATAGCCAGCGCTGTCGGGGCGGTGGGGAGGGGAAATTAAGATTGGGGCAGGAACATGGCAATAGGTCTTAATGTTCAATATTGTCCCCTTTTCCATCGCCATGCCATCTTATTTCGGATGGGATAGCAGAGGAACATCCAGCCTATAGCACATAAATGGTAGCTCTGAAAGCTACAGCACCACATTCTGCCCTGAACTGAAACTAGTGTTAGAGCAGGAAATCAGCATGCATTATACACTGATGCACCCTCTTCAGACCCAGTCAGGTGCGACCACCTGAAAAAACATGCTTTGCTATTCAGGTGTAAAATGGCAGCAAAAGGTTTGCATCCATTTTTCCAGTACATGGCTCCCATTTTTGTTCAGTTATTTGGAAAAATCATCACTTTGGTGTTAGTTCCAGGTCATTAGAACAAGCTGTGATAGCTCCAATGCAGCAAGGGGATTCAGTCCATGGGAAAGTACATCCCAATAGCAACCAGTAACTACTCAGTTAAAGCAGTTATCCTCCAGGTATCAATTTGGAATAATACATTCACGATACTATGTTAACAGCTGTTTGTTTGGTACAGTGTAATCTACTTGTATGTACATGTGATATATTACATTCCTGATGGTAGAATCATATAAATTACAGCACAGAAGGCCAATTAACCTACTGTGCTCTTCAATTTGAACTAGCTAATTTATTACACTTTCCCTATCCTTCCCTCATATCTTTTAACAATTAAAAAAAGCCACATATTGACATTTGCACCTTTTCTTCAAATCCTTTACAGTTCCATATAGCCAACTTTCGTATAGATGGTTTGGAGTTTGGACTCCGAGTGTGCACAAATGCATCATCCGCATATTGTAATTCAATGTCAGAGGTTGGAGCAAACTTGGATCTGGACTGGAGGTGTCGGAGGTTGAACAATTTCCCGCTTGTCCTGTAGATTAACTCCACCCCAGCGGGGAGCTTATTAAAGGTGAGATGAAGCATTGCAGCAAGGAAGATTGAGAAGAGTGTTGTTGCAATGACACAGCCTTGATTGACCCTGGTCTGCACATATATTGGATCTGTGGTGGATCCATTGGTAAGAATCACGGCTTGCATGTCATTGTGAAGCAGGCGGAGGTTGGTGACGAATTTTTGAGGACAGCCGAATTTGAGAAGGACACTCCATAATCCCTCATGGTTAATGGCCTTTGTACAGAGGTTGATGCTGTTCACTACATTTTTTGTGGATTTGTCGCGAGGTGAAGATCATGGGGCCAAAATTCATGGCCGCCTGAAATGGGTCGATCCCAGCGCTTTTGATGTGTTTTCACCGCCGCGGTGGATAAGGTGGCCTCTTGCACTTTGTCTTGGAATTCAGCTCTTTGTCATTTTTTTTCGAGCGGACTGGAAGTCGGTCATAATGGGGGTGGTAGTGCGACGGTGAGCACACTAGAGGGGTGGAAGTGGAGGCGGGAGAGAGTCTCCGCCACTGTCAGTCATCAGTGTTGTACTGATGACATCATGATGCTTGTGCGTCACCACATCTCTCCCCTTCACTTAAAGGGAAGAGCTGCTGCGAACTCTGCAATTATTTTAGTTAGGTCCACTGGGCCGCCAGGGAGGGCTTCGGCCAGGCCAGTGGCCTGGCATCTGTTGGCGGCCCGGCCAAACCCAGGGGCATAATTGTCGGCCCGACCTGGCAGTCAGCCGACAAAAAAAAACAAAATGGCGGCCACGGCAGTACACCCTCCCCTTGAATGGCCGCCGAACAGCCATGTCGCGCACACACCAAACACAGTGCGCCGACAGAAAAAACTATCGCGGGCACCGCTCGGTATCCTGAAGATTTTTTCCCCTGAATTTAGATTGAGGTGCGGGAGATTGGCAATGCGCGTTTTGATGATGCACTTAGAAGGGGACGGCAGCAGCGTGGCAGAAGTGGGGATCACCGGAAAAAGCACCTAGGAAAATTTCGCAAGCAGCGGCCATTCAACTCCAAATTGGAAGCCATTCGACTCCACCGCGTGGCTGCCGCTTTCTGGCGGTAAGAGGCATTTTCATGAGGCTGAATTTCGGCCCCCATGTCCGTTGTGCTCCTTAGTCGGCGGAATCCACATTGCGAATCGGGGAGGAGCTCTTCAGTCACTGGGAGGAGATGATTGAGGAGGATTCTTGCAACAATTTTCCCTGCGTACAAGAGTCTGGGCCTCACATTAAACATCAGTAAGATAAAGGTTTTCTACCAACCTACCCCCGCCACACAGCTACCCGGTTATCAAGATCCACGATGAGACCTTGGACAATATAGACCACTTCCCATACCTTGGGAGCCTAGTATCAGCAAGGGCAGATGACAAAGTCCAACATCACCTTCAGTGTGCCTTTGGCTGCCTGAGGAAAAGAGTATTCGAAGACCAGGATCTCAAACCTGGTACCAAACTCATGGTCCTATATGCTTCAGAGACATGGACTATGTACAGTAGGCACATCAAAGCACTGGAGAAGTACCACCACCGCTGCCTCTGTAAAATCCTGCAAATTCATTGGCAGGATAGGCGCATCAACATCAGCATTCTCTCTCAGGCCAACATCTCCATCATCGAGGCATTGACCATGCTCGACCAACTCCGGTGGGCGGGTCACATTGTCCGCATGCCCGATACTAGATTCCCGATACAAGCACTCTACTCCGAACTACGTCACGGCAGGCGAGCCCCAGGAGGGCAGAGAAAATGCTTCAAGGGAACCTTAAAAGCCTCCTTGAAAAAATGCAACATCCCCACCGACTCTTGGGAATCCCTGGCCCAAACCCACTCAAACTGGAGGAGGAGCATCCGAGAAGGCACCGAATACTTTGAGTCTCTTCGCCGTGATCACGCGGAAGCCAAGTACAAAAAGCGGAAGAAGCAAACGACAAATCAAGCACCCCACCCACCATTCCCTCCAATCACCATCTGCCCACCTGTGACAGAGACTGTAGATCCCACATTGGTCTCATCAGTCACCTTAGAACTCATATTAGTGTGGAAGCAAGTCATCCTTGACTCCGGATGGACTGCCTACGAAGAAGAATAGATATGTAGGCAATTTTTTTGTCCAGTTCAAACTATTGCATATAATGGAGCAGCAATGCAAATTGACTGGTAATTAATTTAAATGGATTTCTTCTCATTACCTGGTAATGGAGCCACATGTCACAACTAAATCTAACACATTAGTGGAGACTTTTACAAAACACGACTACACAAAACAGGACAGATAAATAGGAAATAACAGTGCATGTATTATGTTGATGGTTTCATTCTGGAAACAATGCTGGCAGTGTCATATGGCCGAGGCTTATGTTTGTTAGCAGTATTAAGCTAGCATGAAATTGTTTGCTTGTGCAATTGTCTTGCCTGATGGGATGGGTTGTTTTCTGAATTCCATCACTTTCCTTTTGGTTATATATAATTACATTTTCAAAAATGGAATCCATTTCAAAGTCAAAATTAAATGACTCTACAGCGGTGATACTCATTTTATGGCCTTAGGGGGATTTGTGGCCCACACACCTTACTCTGTGGATGCCAGCAAACCTGGTGCCACGTGTGCCAATGGTTCCCCTCTTCATGGTCTTCCCAACTGTGGTTGATGTTAGCTAACCTGGGAATCTGTGCTCTTCCTTCACCTTATCTTGTAAAAGAAGATAAGGACATACTTTTAAGTAGAGGTACCTTAGCTTCCATACAACATGAAAGGTACCTATTAAAATAAAACTATTCAATAAGTCTCATATAGTTTTCTTCTTTCTATGAAAAAGCGCGCGGTCATCACTTGGCAACTGCCCATTGCGTGGTGAATCACAGCTGAGGCCTGCTGCTTCTGGGCTGGGATGCTCTTGAATAAGACATTGGTTGTGATTTTGTCCTTCGACAAGAAGTTACTGATCTATAAATTTATTCCAGTAAATTCAATTCAAGCTCGGTTTGGACTGGTAGATCTATCTAAAGCAATCAGTCTGTTCCAGAATACCGTGTGCTTAGGTCTGCTGAAAGTGCCAGACTTTAATTTCAGATTCATTTTCAGGCTTTTCACAGAGGTACGGGGATTTTAATACCAAGAAACAAATACAGTAATAATTGGTTGTGAGACGTGAGATTTCAAATCTGGCAGCCCCTCACAAGTCTGTTTTTTATTATTTCAGTTCAGTTGGAAAAACATTTGAGTTTACATTACCACACTTTCACATAAACCAAACTATTTTCAAATTTATTGCATTGTAAAATCCTGCTGACACAGTGGGGGTGGAATTCAACTTCAGCAGGGCTGTAAAATGGGCGGCAGCGGAGTGGCTGCCCATTATACGGCCCGTCCCAATTTCCTTTGCATTTCACTTTCATCCGCCGCCCGTTTTGCGCTTTCGCTGCAGTTTAATTTTGCCCCCAGTTAAAATGTTAAAATGTAATTTGGGAAACACAAAGCACACTATTGTTTTTGGGACTAGTGCACGACACGTTTTTGCACTCATCCCAAAATCATTGACATAAAGTCATTATTATATCTTTCATCGATTCTGATGAAACTGAGTACTGTGTACAATGAGCAAGTGTGACCTTAGCTCCTTTAATGAGACTCCAGAGTACAGGTACCTCGTGGGTGGCCTGCTTATATGCTGTGCTCCCGAGGGATGCTGGGATCCCTTGGGACTCCAACAGGTAGGCCCTCTGGTGGCAGTGTAATACAGGTTGCAAGAGGTTAAATACATAACATCACTTCCCCGTAAAGTCAATAGTACACTTATTTACAAAGTGGGGCTTTTTGCTCCCTTGTCGATCGTCTTGGTATAAATGCGGGTGTGTGAGTTGGTTAGTTCTTCACTGGGCTGCTGGGCAGCCGGCCTTGCTGGGCTGCTGGGGACGGTGAGTTCGGCTTTGTGGTCAACCATGATGTCAGTTGCCACTTGTGTGTGTGTTGGAGGGTCAAAATTCGTGGTGTCTTCTTCAGGTTGTTCGTAGCTCTTGGAGAACCGCAATTTGATTTGGTCCAAATGTTTTCTGCATGTTAGTCCATTGGCCATGTTGACCTGAAACACCCTACTCCCCTCTTTGGCTGTGACTGTGCCAGTGAGCCATTTGTGACCATGTCCATAATTGAGTACAAAAACAGGGTCCTTGACCTCAATATCGCGTGACAAATTTGCGCGGTCATGGTACACACTTTGTTGATGCCGCCTACCCTCCACGTGATCATGGAGGTCAGGGCGGACAAGCAAGAGCCTTGTTTTGAGTGCCCTTTTCATGAGCAGCTCGGCTGGGGGAAACCCGGTGAGTGAGTGGGGTCTGGTGCAGTAGCTGAGCAGCA
This sequence comes from Pristiophorus japonicus, assembly GCF_044704955.1. NCBI lineage: Eukaryota > Metazoa > Chordata > Chondrichthyes > Pristiophoridae > Pristiophorus > Pristiophorus japonicus. The sequence continues at coordinate 58,991,516 of NC_091985.1, forward strand.
CTCGGGATAGCCGGGTCTGCAAGGAGACTTCCGACATGCGTTTCAAGCTTTGCTTGATTGTCTGAACTGCCCGTTCTGCCTGGCCGTTGGATTCGGCTTGAACGGGGCAGATGTGACGTGTTCAATCCCATTGTGGGTTATGAATTCCTTGAATTCAGCACTGGTGAAACACGGCCCATTGTCATTGACTAGGACATCAGGCAGGCCGTGCGTGGCAAACATGGCTCGTAGGCTTTAATGGTGGCCGTGGACGTGCTTACAGATATTATTGCACATTCAATCCATTTTAGTAAGCATTCACAACAACCAAGTACATTTTGCCTAGAAATGGGCCCGCATAGTCCACGTGGATCCTCAACCATGGTTTGGAGGGCCACGACCACAAACTTAGCGGTACCTCTCTGGGTACATTGCTCAGCTGAGAGCAAGTGTTGCACTGGTGCACGTTTGACTCTAAATCTGAGTCGAGGTCGGGCCACCACACATGGGATCTGGCGATGGCTTTCATCATTACAATGCCTGGGTGGGTGCTGTGCAGTTCACAAATGAATGTATCTCTGCCTTTCTTGGGGAAGACCATGCAATTGCCCCACAACAGGCAGTCCGCCTGAAGGGACATTTTGTCTTTGCTTCTGTGGAACGGTTTAATTGCCTCCTGTATTTCCGCTGGGACGCTGGATCAGCTCCCATGGAGGACACAGTTTTTTTACTAAGGACAGTAAAGGATCCTGGCTGGTCCCGGTCCTGATCTGGCAGGCCATAATGGGGATCTTTTAGTTTTCGAATGCATCCATTACCATGAGCAAGTCCGCAGGCTGTGCCATTTCCATCCCGGTGGTGGGCAATGGCATCAGCGCAGTTCTCTGTGCCCGGTCTGTGGCGGATTACATAGTTGTATGTCGACAGCGTGAGCGCCCATCTTTGGATGGGGGCAGAGGCATTGGTGTTAATCACTTTGCTCTCAGAGAACAGCGATATGAGTGGCTTGTGGTCAGTTTCAAACTCAAACTTGAGGCCAAATAAATACTGGTGCACTTTCTTTACCCTGTAAACGCACGCCAAAGCCTCTTTTTCAATCAGACTGTAGGCCCTTTCAGCCTTGAACAAACTCCTGGATGCATAAGCGACCGGTTGCAAAATCCTCGATTCGTTAGCCTGTTGTAACACACACCCGATCCCATATGACGACGCATTGCACTAGCACTAATCGTTTACATGGGTTATACAGGACAAGCAGTTTGTTAGAACACAACAGATTTCTGGCTTTCTTAAAGGCAGCCTCTTGTGAATTCCCCCATACCCAGTCGTCTCCCTTGCGCAGTAGCGCATGCAGGGGTTCTAGCAGGGTGCTTAACCCGGGTAGGAAATTACCAACATAGTTAAGGAGTCCCAGGAATGACCGCAGCTCTGTCACGTTCTGTGGTCTCAGCGCGTTCTTGAAGGACTCCGTCTTGGCGTCGGTGGGTCTGATGCCATCTGCTGCGATTCTTCTTCCCAAGAACTCGACCTCCTGCACCAGGAAAACACACTTCGAGCGTTTCAACCTGAGTCCCACGTGATCCAACCGACTAAGAACCTCTTCCAGATTCTTCAAGTGCTCAATGGTGTCCCAACCTGTAACCAGTATGTCATCCTGGAAAACCATGGTGTGAGGAATCAATTTTAGCAGGCTCTTCATGTTCCGCTGGAAGATCGCCGCGGCCAACCGAATCCCGAACGGGCATCTGTTATAAATGAACAGATCTTTGTGCGTGTTGATGCAGGTGAGGCCTTTCGAAGACTCCTCCAGCTCCTGCATCATGTAGGCCGAGGTCAGGTCCAGCTGGTGAATGTCTTCCCTCCAGCCAGGGTCGCAAATAGGTCGTCTGCCTTGGGTAGCAGGTACTGGTCCTGTAGCGAAAAATGGTTAATCGTTACTTTATAGTCCCCACAAATTCTGACTGTGCCGTCCTCTTTAAGTACCGGGACAATCGGACTAGCCCATTCATTGAATTCCACCGGCGCGATGATGCCTTCTCGCTGCAGCCTGTCCAGCTCAATTTCCACTCTCTCACGCATCATATGTGGTACCGCCCATGCCTTGTGGTGGATGGGTCGTGTACCGGGAACCAAATGGATCTGCACTTTCGCCCCCGAGAAGCTTCCAATGCCTGGCTCAAATAACGATGGAAACCTGCTCAAAACCTGGGCACATGAGGCGTCGTCGACGGACAAAAGTGCTCGGATGTCGTCCCAGTTCCAGCAGATTTTTCCCTGCCAGCTTCTGCCAAACAATGTGGGACCATCACCTGGCACAATTCACAGCGGGAGTTCATGTACTGCTCCATCATAGGAGACTTTGACTTCTGCACTGCCAATTACAGGGATTAGTTCCTTGGTGTAAGTCCTTAGTTTGGTGTGAATGGGGCTGAGCTTGGGCCTGTGTGCCTTGTTGCCCCACAGCCTGTCGAAGGCCTTTTTACTCATTATGGACTGACTCAGACCCGTGTCCAGTTCCATAGATACTGGAATACCGTTCAGTTCAACTTTCAACATTATTGGCAGACATTTCGTGGTGAATGTGTGTACCCCGTACACTTCTGCCTTCTCAGTATGAGTCTCCAATTCAGCCTGATCCACAGTGAATCGATCTTCCTCTGCACCGTGGTGGTTTGCAGAGTTTGCAGCTCACCTGCACATTCTCTGGAGGTGTCCCATTGTTCTGCAACTGTTGCACGCATAGTGCTTGAAGCGGCACTGATGGGGCCGATGGTCACCTCCACAGCGTCAACAAGGTGTTAACTGCCTCGTATTAACGATTGATGACAGACTCTGGGTCATCTGAGGTCGAGCAGCAGCAGCCGGCATGTACGTTCTGCTATGTATATTCCTGCTCGAAAACGATGTTACTTTGTGCACAGTACTGGCCGAAACTTCTTTACTCTGCGAGATCTGTTTGGTGCTGTCGCTGTTGGACATAAATGCCTGGGCTATCGTTATGGCTTTACTTAGATTCGGAGTTTCAACAGTCAACAGTTTGCGAAGGTTTACCTCATGGCCAATGCTCAGTACAAAAAAGTCTCTGAGCATTTGTTCTAGGAATCCCTCAAATTCGGAATGTCCTGCGAGGCGCCTTATTTCGGCGACATAGCTCGCCACTTCCTAGCCCTCCGACCATTGACACGTGTAGAACTGATAACTCTCCATCAAAATGCTTTCCTTAGGATTTAGGTGCTCCCAGACCAGCATACATAATTCTTCATAGGATTTAGCTGTTAGTTTTACCGGAGCTAGGAGATTCTTCATGAGGCCATAGGTTGTTGCCCCACAGACAGTTGGGAGAATTGCCCTTCATTTGGCAGCATTCTCGTCCCCTTCCAGCTCGTTGCCCACAAAGTATTGGTCGAGTCTCTCCACGAAGGCCTCCCAATCGTCCCCCTCTAAGAACTTCTCCAGGGTACCAACTGTTCTTTGCATTTTCGTGCGGTTGTTCATTACCTCGTCACCAATTGATGCGTTCATAATAAAGGATGAAACTGAGTACTGTGTACAATGAGCAAGTGTGACCTTAGCTTCTTTAATGAGACTCCAGAGTTCAGGTACCTCGTGGTGGCCTGCTTATATACCGTGCTCCCAAGGGATGCTGGGTTCCCTTAGGACTCCAACAGGTAGGCCCTCTGGTGGTAGTGTAATACAGGTTGCAAGGGGTTAACTACATAACAGATTCATCAACAAGAGGAAATACCTATCAATTTGAAATAGTTTTGACAGTGAAACTAAGTGGCAGTGTGCCTCCAACACTGGCCTTCCAGCACTGTCCGTTGCCTATGAGTGCTAAGTGAAATGAGTTTGGGCAGTGGCAGTCCAGGTCTCAGTAGGCCCATAGTAGAACTCTCTGCTATGCTACAAACTGCGGCTTTTAACTATTCTTATTGGTGCAAATAGCAGACTTAAAATGTATCCCATATTTTGAAATAAAATCAGATCTGACGAAAGGTCATTGACCTGAGACATTGGGGATGAAATTCAGCCACTCAAAAAAGCCACTTACCACCGGAAAGCGGCAGCGGGCCAATTGCCGCCACCTGCTAAATTCTCCTTGGGGGTTTTGCGGCAGTGTTCACTTCCGCCCCGCTCCCCCCATTTCCACCGCGGTATTGTGGATGCGGCGTAATGTCGTAATCAGAATGCGCACTGCTGCCTCTCCGCCCTGGAACCTATATTCAGAATAAAAAATACAACCTGCTGCCTGACGGTGCCCAAACACCTTTTTGCGTCAGAGCACTGTGCCAGCCATCTGGAGACCACCAGCGAAGGTGAAAGCAATGTTGGCTGAATTGCCATTTTTTTGGACCAACATTTTGCGGACTTGTAAAAATGTTACGAACTTGTGAAAACTTTTGCGGACTTGTGAAAAGTTTCTCACTCGCCCTTTTGACATCGGCAGTGATTACTAATGACCTGGGGGCCTCAAGCTGGACTCCACAGAGGCCTCATAGTGAGGGTTGAGCCTGCAGACACAATGTGCACATTGTGCATGGCAGGGAGGCACGCAGGAGAAGGCAGCGCCGTCAGCAACGGGTCCAGAGGCAGCGGGCAACGGAGGCAGCAGGCATGGCTGCCCAACATAGAGAAGGGCCTGTGGATGGCCACAGACCTCAAGGCAGAGAGGTGTAGGGGAGGACGAAAACCCCCTCATTTTACCCAGAAGGAAAAGGGTTGTGGGATCTGTCTGTGCTGCGATGTGAATTGAAACCGAGACGGTTTGACCTTGGCAGAGCAGTGATTGGACGGGGGAGGACACCGGAGGGCCAATGGTGGGACAGAGTCAGCCGGAAGCATGGGGCTTTCAAGCCAATGGGAGAGCACTTGCTTGAAAACTGTGGGACTGACTCATCGCCATTATCGGGCTATTGTCTCCCCATGTTTACACTATGGAAGGAAATTATGCAGACCTTCAGAAAACTAGGGAACCCAAAACAAACCAAAGGCCTACACAATGGCTACAGGAGGCCAACGCAATCAACACCTACTCAAACCTTGAGTAGGTTAACATCAGTGGAAAAAAACCCCCGCAATAATCGAAAACTGCTGCATTTTTCAAAATCACAAAGCCCACCAATGGGAAGGATCAATTTCAGCAGGAGAGGCGGACTGGATAATCTGGCTATAAAAAGGGGTGTGTGGTTCCCTGCTCTCGTGATCCAACAACCAGCAAGCCTCTCGACACTGAAGGAAAACCAGTGTCCGAAGACACCGAAGATAGAAGAAACAAACCACCAGACTGCAGAAGGCACAGTAGTGAGTATAACCTCTGGTCCCCGGAACTCCCAACTCAGTTAGGCCAGGAAAGGTGGGAGGTTGGGCATTGTACTGCTAAACTTGTGTAAAGATTTTCGTTGTGTCCGTTTAGTGGAATTTAGGGGGATTGTTTTGTTGGTGTATTGCTGTTTGTTGAGATACACCTTGTCAAATAAATTGGAAGCCTAAGTTCCTCATGGAATCACCTTGTCTCAGTTCTATTGTATTACATCTCCTGATCGTGAGTCTTATGTAAGGGAACAGTGTAAGGGAAGCTAGGAGCGCCTTGAAAATGCTCAACTGTGTGTCACAGGCTAGGGAAGAAGGGGTTAGGAGTGTTTGACACTCACAGGTGCCTCACAGGCTAGGCATAAGCTGTGGGGACACACAAGTCTCAAAACCCCCTTCATAAGCTGTGGACACAGTCTCTCCAGGGGTGCTCTTGCAGCACTCAGGGTACCTCACAGGCCAGGCATAAGCTGTGAGGGCAGAAGCCCAGAGAGAGATACCCAAGGCACAACAACACTCCCTGAGAACCCCTTACAGAGGTTGGCCGAAAGGAGCTGGCGTGAGTAGGAGGATCAGGCACGCTGAACCCCCACACCAGATAGTGGGCGATGAGACAGATGCTTTCCAGCAAAAGAATGCTGAGGCTGAGGCCCATGAAGAGGATGAGGGAGAAGGCATTCAGCCAACTGCCATCAGAGGGGCCCAGCATAGAGTTGGGGAAGAAGGCCCTACCGTGCAAGGGTCTACCGCCATCAGTTTTCATTCATGGAGCTCACAGATGAGCAATGTCTGCGAAGACTCCGATTCAGGAAGGACATCCTCAGCGAGCTGTGAAATCTCCTGCGCCCAGATCTACAGCCTCACACAAGTCTGAGGACAGCTCTGAGCATCGAAACGAAAGTCACCATTGCACTGAACTCTTAAGCAACTGGCTCGTTCCAATCTGCAACTGGAAACATATCTAACATCTCTCAGTACTCGGCCCACCGCTCCATCTGTCAAGTCACAGATGCTCTCTACAGGAGAAGACGGCAATACATTTCTTTCCTGATGAGCAGGAAGAAGCAGATCGAGTGACAGACTGGATTTGTGTGGATTGTGGGATCCTCCAGGGTGCAGGGCACCATTAACAGCACACATGTCACACTGAGGGCACCATAGACAGCACACACTCACACTGAGGGCACCATAGACTGCACACATGTCACACTGAGGGCCCCATAGACTGCACACACTCATACTGAGGGCACCATAGACTGCACACACTCACACTGAGGGCCCCATAGACAGCACACACTCACACTGAGGGCCCCATAGACTGCACACACTCATACTGAGGGCACCATAGACTGCACACACTCACACTGAGGGCACCATAGACTGCACACACTCACACTGAAGGCACCATAGACTGCACACACTCATACTGAGGGCACCATAGACTGCACACACTCACACTGAGGGCACCATAGACTGCACACACTCACACTGAGGGCCCCATAGACAGCACACACTCACACTGAGGGCACCATAGACTGCACACACTCATACTGAGGGCCCCATAGACTGCACACACTCACACTGAGGGCCCCATAGACTGCACACATGTCATACTGAGGGCCCCATAGACTGCACACATGTCACACTGAGGGCCCCATAGACAGCACACACTCACACTGAGGGCACCATAGACTGCACACACTCATACTGAGGGCACCATAGACTGCACACACTCACACTGAGGGCCCCATAGACAGCACACACTCACACTGAGGGCACCATAGACTGCACACACTCACACTGAGGGCACCATAGACTGCACACACTCATACTGAGGGCACCATAGACTGCACACACTCACACTGAGGGCCCCATAGACAGCACACACTCACACTGAGGGCACCATAGACTGCACACACTCATACTGAGGGCACCATAGACTGCACACACTCACACTGAGGGCACCATAGACTGCACACACTCACACTGAGGGCTCCATAGACTGCACACATGTCACACTGAGGGCCCCATAGACAGCACACACTCACACTGAGGGCACCATAGACTGCACACACTCATACTGAGGGCACCATAGACTGCACACACTCACACTGAGGGCACCATAGACTGCACACACTCATACTGAGGGCCCCATAGACTGCACACATGTCACACTGAGGGCCCCATAGACTGCACACATGTCACACTGAGGGCACCATAGACTGCACACATGTCACACTGAGGGCCCCATAGACTGCACACACTCACACTGAGGGCACCATAGACTGCACACACTCACACTGAGGGCCCCATAGACAGCACACACTCACACTGAGGGCCCCATAGACTGCACACACTCATACTGAGGGCCCCATAGACTGCACACACTCACACTGAGGGCCCCATAGACTGCACACATGTCATACTGAGGGCCCCATAGACTGCACACATGTCACACTGAGGGCCCCATAGACAGCACACACTCACACTGAGGGCACCATAAACTGCACACACTCATACTGAGGGCACCATAGACTGCACACACTCACACTGAGGGCCCCATAGACAGCACACACTCACACTGAGGGCACCATAGACTGCACACACTCACACTGAGGGCACCATAGACTGCACACACTCATACTGAGGGCACCATAGACTGCACACACTCACACTGAGGGCCCCATAGACAGCACACACTCACACTGAGGGCACCATAGACTGCACACACTCATACTGAGGGCACCATAGACTGCACACACTCACACTGAGGGCCCCATAGACAGCACACACTCACCCTGAGGGCACCATAGACTGCACACACTCACACTGAGGGCACCATAGACTGCACACACTCATACTGAGGGCACCATAGACTGCACACACTCACACTGAGGGCCCCATAGACTGCACACATGTCACACTGAGGGCCCCATAGACAGCACACACTCACACTGAGGGCACCATAGACTGCACACACTCATACTGAGGGCACCATAGACTGCACACACTCACACTGAGGGCACCATAGACTGCACACACTCATACTGAGGGCCCCATAGACTGCACACATGTCACACTGAGGGCCCCATAGACTGCACACATGTCACACTGAGGGCACCATAGACTGCACACACATGTCACACTGAGGGCCCCATAGACTGCACACACTCATACTGAGGGCACCATAGACTGCACACACATCACACTGAGGGCACCATAGACTGCACACACTCACACTGAGGGCACCATAGACTGCACACACTCATACTGAGGGCACCATAGACTGCACACACATCACACTGAGGGCACCATAGACTGCACACACTCACACTGAGGGCACCATAGACTGCACACACGTCACACTGAGGGCACCATAGACTGCACACATGTCACACTGAGGGCACCATAGACTGCACACACTCACACTGAGGGCACCACACACTGCACACACGTTACACTGTGGGTGCCATAGACTGCACACACGTCACACTGAGGGTGCCACAAACCCATGCTGAGATGTTTATCAGCAGAAAGGGATTCCACTCCCTAAATGTCCAGCTGGTGTGCGACCACCAGTTCAAGATCATGGCAGTTGATGCCCGGTATCCAGGCAGTGTGCCCGCCGTGTTCTCAGGCCCAAAGCAGGATTTGCTGATGGCTGCTTGGTGACAAAGGACATCCCCTTGCCTGCTGATTCCCCTTCGTAACCCCAGGACCATTGCCGAATGTGCTTACAACTCTTTTAGAGTAAACAAAATACATTAGATCAAGTGCCCCCCGATCTGGGGGACACTCCAAACAATACCCAAGGTCCTTTTTTTTGTTTGTTTTTTTAAAATATTTTTGTAGATTTTTTTTTTGGGGCTCTAAAACCATAATTTACAAGTGCCCCCTATAAAAGGGGAGGGGGACACTAAAAAAAAACCGGCAATTAAAACAAATTAAACTTTAAAACATAAAATCAAATTAAAATTTGGTTGCCAGGGGTGATGATACACTCCAGTCCCTCCGGCGCCCACCTCTCGCGGAAGGCCGCGAACGTACCGGTGGACACCGCGTGCTCCATCTCTAAGGACACCCTGGCCCGGATGTAGGCAAGGAAGAGAGGCAGGCAGTCAGGCTGAACGACCCCCTCGACCGCCCGCTGCCTGGACCGGCTGATGGCACCCTTGGCCGTGCCCAGGAGCAGCCCTACGAGGAGGCCCTCGGACCTACTCGCTCCCCTCTGCACAGGGTGCCCAAAGATCAGGAGTGTGGGACTGAAGTGCAACCAGAATTTCAGGAGCAGCCCCTTTAAATATTGTAACCTCGCACATTCAGTAAAAACATGGAACACGGATTCCTCCAGACCGCAGAAATTGCAGGTGGCCTGGGAGCCCGTGAACCAGCTTAAAAATTTATTGCACGGGACTGCTCCAAAGTGAAGAGAGCTCGTTTGAGCAAATTGCTGCTTAATCCAAAGGAACACCAGCTCCTTCGAGCCAGGAATTGAACCAGCGACCGAAGGATGACTTTGCTGCGTATTCAACTACAGTTCTCCACTGTATCAACTGAACTATCGAAGGGAAGCGACAAATGCTTAAGATGTTACTGTAAGAACTGTTTGCAACCAGAGGATCATTTCATCCTCAAGTAGAAAGTAAGTAATGTGATGATTGGGAAACGAACCCAGGTCAACTGCTTGGAAGGCAACCATGCTTACCACTACACCACCATCACACAACTCCAAATGTGCTTACAACAACTCTCATTCCACCACCAGGTGCATAATCGAGCACTGCATCGGGATCCTCAAGCAGAGGTTCCGTTACTTGAACGGCTCTGGTGGAGTGTTGCAGTACTCGCCTGAGCGGGTATCCCTATTCGTGGACGTCTGCTGCATGCTTCACAACCTGGCAATCATGAGGGGCCACCCGCTGGAGGTCGATCCAGCAGTAGCACCTCAGGAGGAGCGGCAGGAGGAGGAGGAGGCGCAGGAGGAGATGGAGGAGGAGGAGGAGGAGGACCAGGAGGTGTCGTTTCCATCCCAACCCTGCAAGGGAAGTGCAGGCCCATCTCATCGCTGCTTGTTTCGGATGAGTTACTGCCCACATCACCCTTCAGCTTCACTTTTCCATGGCCATCCCAATGAGTCCTTTCATACATCATTGCCCACCATCAAATTATACACCTGCCAATGTTTTAGGAACACAAAATAAAGATTTATTACATAATAAAGGTGCAAAAACATACACAAAATCATTTCTCACCCTTGTGCATCTCCTTATATCCCCTCTTACGCAAACCTATCCTGTTACTACAACACAGTGTCTCCCCTGGGGCTGCCTTATGGGTCTGGGAAGGCTGCTGTGTTTCCTGTGTAGAAGCTACAGATCACCTCGACCAGCTCTGACCCTGGAAGGGCCGGCTGGAGACAGGTCAGCACCCTCCCGGGAGGGTTCAGTCTGGCTTGGCTTGGGCGGCTCCATGCTTGGAGCCAATGGTGGAGTGACAGGTCTGGAGGCAGGAATGCTGTGATCCTGAGAGAGCACATCATCAGGATCCTGGTCTGAGGAGCCTGCGTCACTCTCCGGGGGCAGCACATTACCATCATCACCAATCGGAGGGAGCTCAGGTCGGTGCTGTGGCACCTCACTGGAAGGTCCCCCGTGGCCTGTGGTGGACCCAGCCACTGAGGTGTTGCGTGGCATCGAGCTGAGACTGCATGAGAGCAGCCATAGTCTCAAAACCACCAGAGATGACAGCAGTAAGACACTCCATGGCAGCAGTAAGACACTCCATGGCCTGTTGCCCAAAGTGCATAAAAGCATTCTGAGCTTCCAACACCATGGCCATCTTCTCCAAAGCAGCACCAATACACTCGTTCCCTTGCAGCTGTGCTGTAATGGCAGCTGCCACATTACCAAAGAGCTGCACCATCACAGCTGGATCCGTTCATTCTCTCTGGGAGCCCACCATTGCCTGCACACTGGCAATGATGGGCTCCATGGAGTGCGCAGAGCTGTCCACAATACTCAGCGCGTCTGACAGCCTGTCCGGCATCCTTACCACTACCCCCAACATCTGGGAATGCATGGCCCGCACCCTTCTTTCATAAGCCCCAATATCGATGGGCTCATCCGAGTCCTTTTCAGCAGAACTCGTGTGCGCACTGGCCCCCCGAAGAGATGGCACAAGAGGTTCCCAGGCCTGTCACCGTGCTGCAGACCACTAGGCCCCAGTGCAACACCCAGTGCAGACCCCTCTGCTATGTCTACTAGCTCTGACGGTGCATTGCCAGTATCTGAGCTGGTGCGTGTGACTGTAAGAAGCAGTGACAATGTGCTGACAGCATTGTCCCCCTCTTCCTCCGCCTCATTTGAAATGGAGTGGGCTCCAGGCTCTCATCCAGGCTCCTGTCCCAGTGTCCTCCAGGGTGAATATCGCCAGAGCTCTCATTGCCCTCTTGGCTGTCCTCCAGGCCCTGCCTCTCAGTCTCAACTTCATCCTCTCCCCGGCCTCGTCTGCCACTGCCCTCAAGGCTATCGTCCTCCTTGTCCTCCCACTTGCACTAGCGCTAGGATCCTCGCCTTGGCTCTCACTCGGCCTCTCACCTGCAAGCATAAATGGCACAAGGGCTGCCTTGAGGGGGAGGTAGGGGATTGACGCATAGAGGCTGCAACTTGTACACTTTCAGAAGGAAAGGCACAGTAGGCGCTGGCGCTTTCAGGGAGAGAGAGCATTAAAGGAGAGCCTCACTTACCAATGCTGCCCACAGCGGGATCCCAGCTGGCTCGTTAACACAAAATCACCAGGAGATGAATTTCCCTGTCCAAACTCTGCTCTACACTCCCCACCCACACCGCTGCAAACTGTCAATTCCAGCTGGACAATATCGCTGGCCGGCATTTTTTTTCAAAAATCACTGAATTTCGATCGAGTGGACGTCGCAACAATTGCGGCGTTAGGTGCGCCCCTGAAATAACCAAATTTATGTAGCGCTTGAATTGATATATAAATATGTTGAGCTATAATATATCACCATGGTGCTTGGTGAAATGGGACAAGAGGTAACGAATCGATCTATGATTAAGAGGATTTGAGGACTTGCTCGGGCAAGGCACCGGTCTGCCCAATTAAACGGTAAAAGATGCACTGTGTGGATAGCAACATGGCTTACAGCTGAAGTCTGATAAAATTAACCGCGATAAATGACTCACAGCTAAAGTCTGATAAAATTAACCACGATATGCTCGCCCTACAGAATTAACATGAGCATGTTACCTTAAAAAAACATACTATCGGACAAGGCCATCTGGCAAAAACAAAGGGCGATTGTTACAGCAACGAAGTTGCAAGAATAGATAAAAGAAAGGCCCCAATGGCAGAAAGAGCGGAAAATAAGCTTATAAGAAGAAATAAGATTAACCGCAAATCTAGGGAATAGTGTAAGATGTCACGCAAGATAAGCTATGGAAGTGATGGACTGTTAAATGTATAAATATGAAATTCAATAACATCTCGGTGGAGTTGGATCTGAGAGCGGTCTCAGAAGGTTCTCCCCAGGCCTGTGAATAAAGACCGTTTTGAACCTCCAATCGAAGTCAGTCATCTCTACTAGTCGGGGAGTCGACTTTGTATTTCACTTAGCCCGTCCAGAGGGTTATCAAGGCGAAGCGTCGATCTTGTATTTCACTAGGTCCACTCAGCTTACATCAGCCCTGTTTCAGGCGGACCTGAATTTCGGCCCGGTTAACTGTTTCTCCACAGATGCTGCCTGGCCTGCTGAGGATTTCCAGCATTTTCTGTTTTTATTTCAGATTTCCAGCATCTGCAGTATCTTGCTTCTGTATTCGTGCTCCCATATTTTGAAGGTGAGCTAAAGTCCATCTGGAACCTTCCAACGCATTTATTTTAAATTAATATTTGTTGAATGAAAATAGTCGCTGGCCTAGAAATTTGGCCACGCAGCCCCATTCCCAGGTGCTAAACGGCTTGCGAAGCCTTATATTTGGGGGCTGGAGCAATATGTTCATTATGATCTGGAGGTGTGCACTGCCCGTCATATTGGTAGAGACCAAAACACTGGCATGTAGTGCCCATGCCTGCACCAGGCATTATGTCGTTTGCATATGCAACTGAGCACTGGCTGCACTCAGGAAAACCAGGTCTACAGGCTGTCGAAAGGATCCATTGCAGGTCAAGCCAACGAGGTAAGTTTTTAAAATGAACTTACTTGAATGTGGAGCTGGGAGTAGCAGGAGTGCTCCTGACTCCACATTCAAAGAACATGGGTTCTGCCGGATATCATTCCCGCCCCACTTCCTGGCCCTCCATGCCCTCTGATCGCTGCCACTACCCACTAACCTGAGCTGGTTGAACAGATTCTGTTTCGTTGCATGGTGCGGGGAAATAATATGCTCTGCGTACCTAGCCCATGTTATTCAATGCTCTGTCTGGAAGTTTTTCAATCAATATATTTTAGATTTATTAACGAACTGCACATGAGGTGCTAGAAAGTCGATAACAGGCAGCTGTCACAAAAGTCATCATATCCAGAATTCACTGACAATGTTGACGTAGAATCAGCTGTTTCGTTTGACATTTTAATTACTATTTTATTAGCGACAGCAGATAATGTCAAATAAATCCTATAATATTGGGAAACAAACTGCTCTCCACCACTGCACCATTGTATTCACTGAATTAATCCATAGAGTGCAGAAAGAACTAGTCAACAAACTGCTCAAGGTGAAGTTAGTTGATTCTCAATAACTTTACCTGCACTGTTTGAATGTGTCCTTGACTTAAAGGGAATGGGATCTCAAACAAATCACCATCTTATTCGTAAGTACTTACGCTGTGAAGTGGTAAACATCTGTATTCTTTTTCTCTCATGGTTTGCTCCCCTCCCTGACAGTAGGCTCTCTTGCTGGAAGCATTGTTGCACAGGTACCAGCACTCATCCAGCAGCTATTCTTTCTATATAATCGGGGGCAGGAACCCTGACTAATTAGGCAAGGGCGACATTAGGTAAATTGCAGTGTTCCTATTAGAACTCCAGTTGAGTTCAGCTAACTCAGTGCATGATAGGGGCCAAACCTGGGATGTTCTGGCCTATACTGTTCAGTAAAACAGCACACAATGCATTACCCATCAAGCTATTGGAGAAGTCCTTGCGATGGGATTATTTAATTTCATAAATAAATTTAGTCACCAAATGTGATCATAGCAATTTTGTTGCCTGTTCTGCCTGATTGCCTGTACCATGGTTTTACCCATTGAACTCAATATGTTACCAATGCAACTAATGTTAGAACCATACAATATTTCTGACACTTGAGGAAAATCAGAAGTCTGTGATGAATATCCACATGTCGAATATATTACACCCTTTAACACCAAACAACTTTGACCTCCTTCAAGCTCATACCAGCTTCCATTTACACCCCATCAATCTCTTTTATTTCCCTGACTGACGGAGACCTATTTTATAAGATCAAGAAAACTGTTATTTCAAAAATATTTATGCAGTCCCACCAAAACAACAGCTGTCTCAATATTTATGGTAAATTGTAGCCTCATTATCATACTGAGCAAAAATTGTTGCTGACTCTTATATGCATGGTGAATACATTTGGAGCATTGCTTGTGTTTGGAATATGCTGAACCTCATTCATTATGCCTTTTGGACGAAATATTGAACTGAGGCCCTGTCTGTGCTCTCAGGTAGATGTAAAATATCCCATCGCACTATCCAAGGAAGATAATATCTGAGGGACTGTTGTGTCCTGATTTCAGGGATGTTCAGAAAAAGGAAGCACACAAAATCTCTACACTCAATTTATATGGTAATCATCATCATAGGCAGTCCCTCGAAACGAGGATGACTTGCTCCCACGCCAAAAAAGGATGAGTTCACAGGTGTTTCAATGAAGGACCTAATATTCCAGGTCCTGAACTACATCCTGAAGGGTGGAAGATGCCTATGGGTGGATTTTTTTAACGTAGGGTGGCGGTTGCACACCAGCCACCACGCGGGCTTGACAGAGCTAGGTCTTGGTCCAGTGGCAAGGGTTATCCAAGATGACTGGAGACCTGCTCTGCTGCATGGACCTAGTGTGCACACATATCGCAGTGTGGGCTGGCTCGTGCTGCCCGTGGGCCCACGCTCTTCTGGGTCCCGAACTCACGCCTCTCCTGGGCCCCGATCACGTTCCTCTACACTCTCTCGCTGCTCCTTCGCCCCGACCTCGCAGCTCCTGCTGTACCTGCCCATGCTCCAATCACCGACCTGGGCCTTGATGACAACACTCTTTGCTGCCGTCGCCCTCCTGCACCAGCTCGCGCTGCTCCCTGAAGTAGTATGCCTCCAAGGCCGCTCGCCGCTCCTTTTATGGTCCCGACCTGCCGCTGGTGTTCTCACGCAGGTCGGGGCCTCCATGCTTTGGTAATACAAAGTATACCACAGCCATTTCTGCAGAGCTTCTGGCTCCAGAGTATTTGCACATTGTTTGGAAGCTTTCAATGTTCAATCCACCGAGGTATGACCCAGCACAAAGACATCCCAATCTCAAGCAGCTCCCACTGATACCCAACCGATGCTTACTCTAGTATATATCAACGATTTAGATTTGAATATAGGGAATATGATTAAGAAGTTTGCAGATGACACTAAAATTGGCTGTGTGGTTGATAATGAAGAAGAAAGTCATGGGCTGCAGGAGGATATCAATCTACTGGTCAGGTGGGCCAAGCAGTGGCAAATGGAATTTAATTCAGAGAAGTGTGAGGTGATGCACTTTAGGAGGGCTAATAAGGAAAGGGTATACACATTAAGTGGTAAGATATTTAATAGTGTACATGAACAAAGGGACCTTGGAGTGCTTGTCCACAGATCCCTGAAAGTAGCAGGCCAGGTGGATAAGGTGGTTAAGAAGGCATACGGAATGCTTGCTTTTATAGGCCGAGGCATAGAATATAAGAGCAGGGATGTTATGTTTAAATTGTATAATACTTTTGGTGAGGCGTAACTGGAGTACTGCGTGCAGTTCTGGTCACCGTATTATGGGAAGGATGTGATTGCACTAGAGAGGGCAGAGGAGATTTACTAGGATGCTGCCTGGAATGGAGAATCTTAGTTATGAGGACAGATTGGATAGGCTGGGTTTGTTCTCATTGGAACAGAGGAGGTTGAGAGGAGATCTCATTGAGGTATACAAAATATTGAGGGGCCTGGACATAATGGATAGTAAGGGTCTATTTATATTGGTGGAGGGGTCTATTACGAGGGGACATAGTTTTAAGGTGGGTGGTGGAAGGTTTAGAGGGGATTTGTGATGGGGCTTCTTTACGAAGAGGGTTGTGGGGATCTGGAACTCGCTGCCTGGAAGAGTGATGGATGCAGAAACCCTCACCACTTTTAAGAGATGGTTGGATGGGCACCTAAAGTGCAGTAACCTGTAGGGTAACGGACCTGGAGCTGGTACTTGGGATTAGAGAGGATGACCTTTTGTTGGCTGACACAGTATTAATGGTAAGTACTACAGGGAATTGAATACGGCCAGGGTGATCTCCTGGATTAATTTCGATCACCTGGATGGGTCAGAGAGGAATTTTCCCAGATTTTTTTTTACCCTAAATTGGCCTGGGTTTTTTCTGGTTTTTGCCTCTCCCAGGAGATCAAATGGCTCCGGTTGGGGTGGAGTGTAGAATGTTTCAGTATAAGGGGTGTCGCAGTTGTGTGAGGCGGACTGGTTGGGCTGGGTGCTCTTTGCCTTTCCGTCATTGTTCATAGGTTTATATGTAACCTTTAGGGCTGCTGACCAAGGGCCATGCGGCTCTTTGTCAGCCGGCGTGGACACGATGGGCCGAAATGGCCTCTTTCTGCACTGTAAATTTCTATGTTTCTATGTTACTCCTTCTGCAGGTGAATTATGTCGAAGGAATGATAGCGTAGGTTGCCACCAAGATCAGAAACACAGAGGGCTGGATTTTCAGTTGGAGCCTTTTTCGGGCGTTAATGGTGATGGGGCACTAAATTAAGCACCCCATAAAACATAAGAACATAAGAAATAGGAGCAGGAGTAGGCCATTTGACCCCTTGAGCCTGCTCCGCCATTTAATAAGATCATGGCTGATCTGATCATAGACTCAGTTCCACTTCCCTGCCGCTTCCCATAACTCTTTATTCCCTCTCCGTCTTAAATATATTCAATGACCCAGCCTCCACAGCTCTCCGGGGGAGAGAATTCCATAGATTTACAACCCTCTGAGAGAAGAAATTCCTCCTCATCTCAATTTTAAATGGGCGGCCCCTTATTCTGAGACTATGCCCCCTAGTTCTAGTTTCCCCTATGAATGGAAATATCCTGTCTGCATCCAACTTGTTGAGCCCTCTCATTATCTCATATGTTTCAATAAGATCAGCTCTCATTCTTCTGAACTCCAATGAGTATAGGCCCAACCTACTCAACCTATCTTCAGAAGTCAACCTCCTCAACTCCAGAATCAACCTAGTGAACCTTTTCTGCACAGCCTCCGATGCAAGTATATCCTTCCTTAAATACGGAGACCAAAACTATACGCAGTACTCTAGGTGTGGCCTCACAATATCCTGTACAGTTGTAGCAAGAGTTCCCTGCTTTTATACTCTATCCCCCTTGCAATAAAGGCCAACATTCCATTTGCCTTCCTGATTATTTGCTGTACCTGTATACTAACTTTTTTGTGTTTCATGCACAAGGACTCCCAGGCCTCTGTACTGCAGCACTCTGAAATTTTCTCCATTTAAATTACAATTTGCTTTTCTATTATTTCTGCCAAAGTGGATAACCTCACAGTTTCCCACATTATACTCCTGCCAAATTTTTGCCCACTCACTTAGCCTGTCTATATCCCTTTGCAGATTTTTTGTATCCTCCTCACAATTTGCTTTCCCACCCATCTTTGTATCATCAGCAAATATGGCTACATTACACTCTGTCCTTTCATCCAAGTCATTAATATAGATTGTAAATAGTTGAGGATCCAGCACCAATCCCTGTGGCACCCCACTAGTCACTGTTTGCCAACCGGAAAATGACCCATTTATCCCGACTCTCTGTTTTCTGTTAGTTAGCCAATCCTCTATCCATGCTGATATATTACCCCCAACCTGGTGAGCTTTTATCTTGTGCCGTATCCTCTTATGTGGTACCTTATCGAATGCCATTTGGAAATTGAAATACACCACATTCACAGTTCCCCCTGCTCATTACATCCTCAAAGAACTCCAGCAAATTTATCAAACATGATTTCCCTTTCATAAAGCCATGCTGACTCTGCTTGATTGAATCATGCTTTTCCAAATATCCCGCTACTGTTTCCTTAATAATGGACCCCAGCATTTTCCCAACGATAGATGTTAGGCTAATGTCTATAGTTTCCTGCTTTTTGTCTGCCTCCTTTTTTAAATAGGGGCGTTACATTTGCTGTTTTCCTATTTTGGTAGATTACAACCAATGGATCCACAATCTCTGCAGCCACTTCTCTTAAGATCCTAGGATGTAAGGCATCAGGTCCAGGGGACTTGTGCACCTTTAATTCCATTATTTTACCTAGTACGACTTCATTAGTGATAGTGGTTGTATTAAGTTCCTCCCGACCTATAGCCCCTTGATTATCCACTATTGGGATGTTTTTGGTGTCTTCTACTGTGAAGATCGATACAAAATATTCATTCATAGTCTCTGCCATTTCCCTGTTGTCCATTATTATTTTCCCAGTCTCATCCTCCAGGGGACCAACATTTACTTTAGCCACTCTTTTCCTTTTTATGTACCTGTAGAAACTCTTACTATCTGTTTTTATATGTTGTGCTGGTTTACTATCTTCCCTCTCGTAATCATTTTTTTTAGTCGTTCTCTGCTGGCTTTTAAAATTTTTCCAATCCTCTGGCCTCCCACCAGTCTTGGCCACATTGTATGCCTTTGTTTTCAATTTGATACCCTCCCTTATTTCCTTAGTTAGCCACGGATGGTTATCCTTTCTCTTACAGTCATTCCTTCTCATTGGGATATATTTTTGTTGCAAGTTATGAAATATCACCTTAAATGTCTGCCACTGCTCATCAACCGTCCCATTCTTTAGTCTTTTTTCCCAGTTCACTTTAGCCAACCCTGTCCTCATACCTTTGTAGTCTCCTTTATTTAAACTTAGGACCCTGGTTTGAGAATTAACTTTCTCGTCCTCCAACTGAATTTGAAATTCAACCATATTATGGTCACTCATTCCGAGAGGATCTTTTACTATGAGATCATTTATTAATCCTGCCTCATTACACAGTACTAGATCTAAGATAGCCTGCTCCCTAATTGGTTCCACAACATATTATTCCAAGAAACCATCCCACATATACTCTCGGAACTCTTCTTCAAGGTTACCTTTGCCAATTTGATTTGACCAATCAATATGAAGGTTAAAATCACCGTTCCTTTATTACAAGCCTCCATTATTTCTTGATTTCTACTCCATCCAACAGTTTAGCTACTGTTAGGGGGCCTATAGACTACACCCACCACTGACCTTTTCCTTTTATTATTCCTTATCTCCACCGAAACTGATTCAACATCTTGATCCTCTGAACCAATATTGTTTCTCACTGACACATTGATCCCATCCTTTATTAACAGTGCTACCCCACCTTCTCCTTTCTGTTTGTCCTCTCTTATTATGTTTATTTCATCCCGATTTTCACACTCCTCCTCGATAGCAGTATCTGTATTGCCCCTTTCCTTTGTGAAAACAGATGCAAAGTATTCATTAAGAACCATACCAAAATCTTCCACCTCCACACACAGATTACCCTCATGCTCTTAATATATTTATAGAACATCTTTGGGTATTCCTTCATTTTACTTGCCAAGAATTTTTCATGCTCTCGCTTAGCCTTCCTAATATCCTTTTTAATTTCACCTCTGAACTTTTATTCCTCCAGAAATTCTACATTATTTAGTCGTTGGTATATGACATAAGCTTCAATTTTTTTCTTTATCCTCCCCTGTAAGGCCCTAGGCATCAGGGGACTCTAGAATTGTAATTCCCACACTTTTTCTTTAAGGGCACACGGTTGGCCTGAGCCCTCCGGATCTCCTCCTTGAATGCCTTCCACTGTTCTGACACTGATTTACCTACAAGTAGCTGTTTCTAGTCCACTGTGGCCAAATCACTTCTCAGCTTAGCAAGGTTAGCTTTTCCCCAATTTGGGACTTTTATTCCTGGTCTATCCTGGTCCTTATCCATAACTACCTTGCATCTGACTGGATTATGGTCACTGGCACCCACGTGCTCTTCCACTGATACCCCTTCCACCTGCCCAGCTTCATTCCCCAAAACTAAATCCAGAACCGCCCCCTCCCGTGTTGGGCTTGTTATATACTGACTAAAAAAGTTCTCTTGAATGCATTTTAGGAATACCGCCCTCTACACCCTTCACACTATATTTGTCTCAATAAATATTAGGATAGTTGAAATCCCCTACTATTACTGCCCTATAGTTTTTAGACCATAGAAAGTTTACTACATATTTGCTCTTCTATCGCCCTCCCACTGTTTGGGGGTCTATAATACATGCCCAGCAGTGCGATCGCCCCTTTTTTATTTTTCAGTTCGACCCATATGGCCTCATTTGATGATCCCTCTAACATATCATCGCTCCTGGTCGGAGCGTTGGCTGGCAGAATCGTTCCCTCACCCAGACACAAGGACTCGGGGCTCGGCTTCCATCCCCCCCACTTCTGGGCTTCTTTTGAAGCCAAGCCCCAAGGTCCTGTGTCCGGGCAAGGGCACCAATGCTCCGACCCTCGAGCCCGGTGAGGAGAGGTTCAGTGATGGGGTGGTACTTTGAAAAAAAATCAAAAATTCAAGAATTGCATTACACTTCCAATTTCTCCCTTTTCACTTTCAAAAAGTGAAGATTTATGATGCATATTTTCTGCCTTCTTCACTCCCTCCAAAACTTCGGCTGAAAACAATGGCATTTTTCTGCGCCAATTTTGTAATGTGCTGATTTTTGTTAAGTGCTCAGAAGTTTTTTGGGAGCGGTCACATACGTTGTCGTAGAAAAAATTTAATTTGACCAAACTTGCTTAAATGTCAAAAACTGGCGCAGACATCAGGTTACGCCGCAGAAACTTTGGGGAAACGTGGAGATTTTTATTTACTCAAAAAAAAAAACAGTGCATGGCAAAAAAACGGCGCAGATAATTGGGGAAAATTGAGCCCAATGATTTGGCTATTTTCTGTTAACAGATACATTTTCTAAATGTACTGCTCAAATAAAGTTTTTACATCTTCTGTCCTTTTAAGAGCTCGCTTCCGCATACAGCTAATCTTTAACGTCCCATGTGTGAATGGATTGAGTTAATGCTGGGTGGGACTTCCGCCTGAAGATTGGGAAATCCTTCATTTGACATAAAAGCCCTATGGCGGAGTTTTCGGTTGTCCAAAGTCTCGGTTAGCGGCCAGAGGGGGCGTTGATGCGAGCGTTAAAGCTTACTGATTGGGCGCACAGATTTTAGCGCCGCGACGGAAAATTCATCAGAGGTTTACCGGGGACGCAAACCACTAGCGCCTGGCTGCTGACAATCATTCTGATCATGATGTCAGCCCTGGTGCAACGCCCACGCTTATGCCCCGCTCGCTAAATTAAGTGCGGCAGCTTCAGTTAGCACCCCCCAATAATAACATCTGAAAAAATAGTCAGTACAGGCTTGCAGAGTTGTTAATTGGTGGATAGTTAAAGGGATGAGGAAGCGCTTCCCTCAGAGGTCATAGTCAGTGCAACATTCACACAGAGCACAGTGCGTGAGCCTCCGAGTTTACAGCGGCAGATCGACAAAAGCAGTTCAGTTTGAGAAAAAGTTATTTTGATAACTTTAATGGGGGCATTACTAATTCACCAGCATCGCATTCTACATTCTCTAACAAGGCGGTGTCAAGAGAGTAGCGCTGTTGGCCATGTCAGCGGCAGAAGGAGGAGAGCTCCTAGACATCGGGGCAGGAGGTCCCATGGGGAGACATTTGCTCAGTGGGTCTTACACTGACATTTCCCACCCCTCTGCCTCACCCCCCCCTTCCACGCCTACTGCTCCTCCTCAAAGTGGCCTTAGTGCCTGCAGTAAGGCTGCTTGAGGGCTGCTGTGTGTCTGAGTCAGTCAGGACTATGTTGACGCCTTGGACCAGTTGTGGCCATGGAAGGTCCAGCTGCACACTGCACCATCTCAAGATGGGCAGCAACATGTTGAATGGCTGGGGTGCAGGCCGTGGCGGGTGAAAATGCAGAGTGACAGTGGCGGGGGCCAGAATGCTGCCATTGTGAGGAAGGACAGCACCTTCCATTTCCAGCGGCACACTGCCAGTCCTCCGGGGTGGTGCCAGAGCATCAGGAGCAATATGTGCAACCAGAGATTGCTGAGCTGCTGCGGCACTGTCTGTTCCCCGTCCGACTGTGGGGATGACAGAGAGGATAGCGTCAGACACTGATTGCGTGGCTTCACTCTGAGACTGCATAAATGCAGGGAGCACTTGAAATGCTGCAGTATGAGATTGCATGCCAGCAACCAGTGTCCGCATGACATCACAAAGACCTTGAGTGGCTTCGGCCTGTGATGTCATGGCTGCTGCCACATCAAGCATGGCAGCACTATCACCTCTGGGATCCCACTGTCACTCGTTGAGGCCACTTCTCAGTTTAGACAGGCAAGGATGGTCTTAGTGGACTGCTGAGAGGCACTGCCCATGCTGGAGGCAGCCTGCGCCACACTCACAGCAAGTGCATCCACGCACTGCGGCACACTCCCCAGTGCACCCATAAGCTCGCGGTGCATCTGCATGGACTCCCTGGACATAGCCTCCTAATCCAGATCCTCATCTGCCCGACTCTGAGCAGGACTTCTGGGCCGACTTACCCTCCGGAGAGCTGGCTCCCGAGCTTCCTCTCCCGCTGGGCATTGCTACAGGCTACTGGGGCCAGGAGCGTCAGGATAAACACTCCCCATGAACGTGCTCTCCTCCACCGAGTTGGTCTTCTCACTTGCTGGCACTGAGGATGGGTCCCAGTCTGTGGCCACACACGTCTCCATGTCCTCCTCCTCGTGTGATGACGGCAGCTGACGGGCAGGCTGTGGCTCATCTGGCTCATCATCTGTAAGCAAAAAGCAAAGAAGTTAGGGTAGGAAGGCAAGAAGGAGGGGGCATCATTATTTTGGAGCTACATGTTGCAAGGCATGTGGGCTCAAAGGTAAGGTGTTTCAGAAAACACC
This sequence comes from Pristiophorus japonicus, assembly GCF_044704955.1. Lineage (NCBI taxonomy): Eukaryota > Metazoa > Chordata > Chondrichthyes > Pristiophoridae > Pristiophorus > Pristiophorus japonicus. The sequence goes on from NC_091985.1 coordinate 59,015,089, forward strand.
CATCTCATTCACAAACCGCCACAGTCATGCGGGAGCCTTGCCTCGCCAGTCACTACCGCCACAGTTGGTGTGCCCATGAGGGCGGACACTCGCTCCTCGATGGTGGAAAGGTCCTGGAGGTCTGGCTCCCCACCTTCCGTGCGTTCCTGCTCTCCCCTGTTGTGGGCGAGTTTGGCCTGCAATGACCAAACCATGAAGTTGGCAGTGGGTCTGTAGCTACTCGTGTGTCACATGTTTCTGCAGTAAGCGACTCGATACTAATGTCGTAAGGTGTGAATCTCTGCATCTCAGCCTGCGTGGCGGTGCACAGTGGATGTGTCAAAGTGGGATTTTAAGGACAAAGAGCTACGAATAAGTATGAGACAGAAAGCCTGCGACCGCATATGGAGAGTTAATAGGTGTTGGGGGGTATCCTCAGGCTGAGTTGGGAGATGGAAGGGGAGAGATGCTTGGATGGGCGGAGCATGTGTGATGAGGCGATAGAGAAATTTTAGGGTGCCCCCAGCAAGGTTAATGTAAAGGATACTCACCCTGACGACCCTAGCGAGGTCGTTGTATTCCTTGCGACATTGAGTCACTGTCCTGACCACCGTGTCACGGGCAGAGATGTACTGGGCCACCTCCCTCCACAGCCTCCTGAACACCCTTGGCGAGGGCCTTCGGCCCCTTCCAGAATGTAGAGCATTGTTGTGCCTCTTCACAGCATTCAACAGAACCTCAAGGATTAATGAAGTTTCACCGCAATTCTGCGTAGTTAGTGATTGCAAAGAAAACGCTGATACATTCAAGCACTAGAGTGCTTAATTAACATGTTCAAATTTATGTAAACAGCAAACAAAAATCAACATTTTCACATTATTCCTTTATGACATTAAACAACAGGATGTCACGAGGTAATCTATGGTCACTGAGGAAGTGAAGCTGCGCATGTGCATAATTAATGTGCCGCGCCTTTAAGACTCGGCTTTTCCCGGGATCGGAATCGGAGATTGGAGCAATCGTTCGGAAAAATTTAGCGCTAGCGTTTTCCTTAGCGTCCCCCCTCCCCTCCCTGCCACCCCCCACCCCCAGGTCAAGTGTGCAACGGATGATTTTGCGCCACCTTCAGTTCTTCGGCGGATTCCGACAAATGTCTCGGCGGGAGGCGCAAACGTTTTCAAGGCGCTAAAATTACCGCTCCGCCTGGGTTAACGCCGCATCAGAAGCGTGAGCAAATTTCCCTCCCTTTATTTGCAAATAGGCTACAGGCTTAAGAAAGTTTTGCACCTTTAGCTCAATAGTGGCATAACGGTCAGCTGGAAATTCATGCCGGGGTGGGGGTAAGTGGTCGAGGTTCATGTGGGGACTAGGCAAGATCATTGAACATAAGCTTTCCTGCAGGCTGGACTTGCATCCCACCAGTCAGAAATTTGTAACTCCACGTGTGATATAAAATGACTTTCACTTTAGGGCAAGATCCCCCCAATGGTTCAGTCAATATATATGTGTCTAGTGTGGAGCCAAGCCATATCAACCAGGAGGGTCCACATTTTGATCCCTGAACTGTGTTGAGTTTGCTGACCTCAGCTGGGATAGTAATGGCTTTGCTACATTTGGCATCAGTGCCACATCAGCTAGAATTCCCACTGCTGCTTACAATCCACTGACTTTGGCAGGGAATTGCACAGATGTGGTACTCAGATGAGGACAGGAGTGGCTTCCACTTTAATGTGCCTCATGGGTAAAAAGCCCAGCAACCATCACTGACACCTGAGTTGATAACTGAGTACAGTACTGACAGGCTGCAGTGTCCATGGAGCCATATCAGAGCAAGAGAGAAAGGGAGAATCTGGAAAAGGAACGAGAACAGTTCAGGAACTAATTATGCTGCTCTGCACAGTATATCATCAGCATTTATTTCATGCAGTGATGGGACAGAATTTCATAATGTTTCTACACAGCAAGAGGTTTTCAACAGAACATTTTCAGTAGTGTTGTACAATCCCCTTTTAAATGTATCTGTCCTCCAGAACACAGGTCCCATTAAAGGCTAAGAATAGCATGTCATTTTTTATATTTGACAGTGCTAATAGTACCTTTGCTGCACTTTATTTCAGTGAGACTTCAAAGAACTCAAATGTGCCCCGTGATCTCCTAAAGCTGTTCAACAGCTGAATGCTTGAAACTATTTATTACACAAGCAGGAAACCTCCTTAAACGAAAAGTCAAAAAGATCCTTAACTTAAAATGAAGCTATGATGCTTTTTCTGATAAATGAAAAGCAGAAGACCAACACTGAAAGCTGAAGTTCTGTTATCGTGGCTTGCTGTTGAAAAGAAAAAATGCTCAAAGACGAATGTTCAATGATGAATTGGAAACAAAACATATATTCGGCTCTGATTGAAATCTGTATTGATGAAAAACTAAACTATAACCATCCACTGCCTCTTCCCAACTGAAAATAACTTATTTCTCTTGGTCTTTAACCTTCTTTTTAATTTGATTGTTGAACTTTCTTGTTGACTCATTTGAAATCATTTCCATTTTTAGCTCATAGTTAAGGCATGAGACTGCGAGTGTTTTGAAACTCTATCTTGTTACTATGAGTCAGTTTCAGTCCACACCACCGCTGCTAAAGTGTATTTAAAACACACTCAGTGCCAAAAGAGGCAGTTGGGAAAGATCTAGTATACAATCATTCTTATCTCCTGCACCATCATTCAATCTTTAACCTGCCCTCCCATTCAGTAACATTATTTCTACCTACCCCACTGACAGGATCGCCAGTGTGCAGTTGGTGCTCCTCACTGTAGTCTCACACCTTTTGGGAGACTACCCATGACATTTTGGGTTAGCACTTTTTTTTTTTAAACAGTTCCATAGACAAGTCTGCTTTATATAAAACCTCCTTTCAATGTGTCTGAGGGGAACAGACATAACAAAATCATAGGGTTGAAAGCCTAGTACCACCAGCTACAATTGTTAACCTAGTTGAAGTGGTGCCCATTACTGAATGTCTCTCAGCTGTCTCAACCTTCACTGGCTCTTGTGATTTAAATGCAAATGACAAACTTTCCAATATTTAATTTAATTTGATTCTCTGTTATATGGTGAAACACTGAGTAGTGAGAGGATAGAAAGAAATAGAATGTACTGAAAATTATTAAATACAGAAAGGGGGAGAGTTGCCCTGTGAAGTCTGAGTAACAAAATCATCAATCTGTGTATAAAGAGTGCTTCTGATTCTAATACATGTAGCACGCAGAGGGAATCTCCCTTTCCTGGCCCTCCCCTTTAAGTAGTGCCCCAAGAGCGGATGTCGGCCAGCTTCGTGACCTGCAAATCTGGCGTTGACATCCGCTTGCGCCAGCATCGCAGTCCGCGGGGCAGTTTCCCCCACGGGGCGGTGAGGGGTTAGCGCGGGGCGGTGGGGGAGTCACCACGCACGATGATGATGCCATCGGCGGTTGTGCAGCGGCCCGGGGCGCTAGCCATGGTGTGCGGCTCTGCCATGGCAGCACCTCTGCAAACTCCTGGGCGATTTCCCAGAAGCCGGTAGCGCCTGGAAATTGCCCTCCGGAGGCGTTAACAGGCCTCTACAAAAGAGGCAATTTTGCCCCCAAGAGTGTTTAGTCCTCCACCTGTGAGTAACACTATTTTAAATAACTGAAAATTACTTTAATAAACTATACAGAACCATTTGCAAGTTATATCGGTATGCAGTAGTCAGCTTCACAGTAAATTTTAAAAAATTCCATTCAGAGGCTTTTAAAATGTGCCTATTTGTATCCTTTCGCCTAAAAACAATCAGTTTCATTTTTGGAGCCTCCTTGAAGGCCTGCAAACGAGTACAATCAGCAGAAACTCATAATAGTGATTATTTCTATCGAAGGGCGTAGCAGTTTTGTGGGCGGGGCCGGCTTCTAGGGTGATGTATTTTAAAATAGCCCAAAAATAGTGGAAACTCGATTTGCGCTGAATGTTATTTGTACTTAAAATGTCATGCTCTTTTGCCCTGGTTTGGCCGATTTCATGCGACTGTGCGGGAACTCTGTTTAGTAACATTGGATGAGGGCTAAATATTGACCAGGACATTGAGGAGAACTCCCCTATTCTTCTTCAACTAGATCTTTTCTATCCACTGAGAGAACAGACAAGGTCAGTTTAACATCTCAGCTGAAAAACCCGAGCGGTACAGCACTTCTTCAGTGCTGTTCTGAACTGTCAGCCGAGATTATGTACTTCAGTCTCCAGGAGTGGAACTTGAACACACAACCTTCTGACTCAGAAACAAGAGTGCTACCATTAAGCCAAGGCTGACACCTAGTAATCGTTTGCTTAAGTATAGGTTTATGTTTCTGAAGGCTACAATATCGAATTGCTCATTAATGAACTGACACAAAATCTTAGTTAAGAGGTTGCAGACATTCTAGCTTTGGTATTTTGGGTTCTGTTATTTCTTTATATTTTTTTGAAGTGTGACACAGAAATTTGAATCGGACATTTGGGCCAGAACCTTACCAGCCCTGCGAGTGCAGGTTTGGAGGATGGTAACCCACTGTATACCCACCTCCTTGTCAATTTCCCAAGTGTCGGCTCTGTCATTCCTGAACAGACCCGACACCAAGCGGCGGGTCAGCCAATTTAGATAGCTAAAAAGATTGTTCAATGGTAGTTAAGCAGAAATTTACCATGTGCTTACCATTTTCCCAGGTATTTAATGAGTTTCCCGGAGCGTGGTATAATGTCAGGCACGTAGGTCGGGTGTTGTGTCAGCATTGAATGATTCACTAACCCGACAGCTGAAAATGGTTTAAGAATATAAGAACATAAGAAACAGGAGCAGGAGTAGGCCATATAGCCCCTCGAGCCTGCTCCGCCATTTAATACGATCATGGCTGATCCGATCATGGACTCGGGTCCACTTCCCTGCCTGCTCCCCATAACCCCTTAATCCCTTATCGTTTAAGAAACTGTCTATCCCTGTCTTACATTTATTCAAATTTATGAAAGTTCCCACTTCATAGGTCTTCACTTTCCAAGGTAAGAAGCAGTTACGTACGGTATTTAGAAGACAGATGGTCCTTTATGCAGCTAGCAAATGCTTGGATCAAACTCTCTATCCAGTGTCACTTCATTGGGACAACCTCTCTCACCATTGTCAGATCGCTTCTATCGTCTCAACATCACCTGCCATCTATTCCATCACCATTGGTGCCCTTGAAAAAATCTCACCATTGGTCCTCAGATTCTCAACACGATCAGCCCCAACATCAGCATCACTGCTGCACACTAGCAGCACCAAAATCCACAGCAACCTTCTCCGCAATCAACTGATGCTGCACTGGACACAGGACATTATCACCCATGCACTTTGCTGCCCGGCATGCCAGCAATGGCTTCACCATGTCCAGATTTGCTTCACTTAACACTGGTTGGCACCACCCCATACCAGCATCATAAAGCATCCCTACAATGTCCAAGCCATTCTGTTCACACTCATCACCATTGGGGGTGGGGGGGGGGGTGCGGTGGCAGGTGGCGTTATGTCTTACCATTCACTGGAACTCATTGAGACTCTTCCAAAGGTGCACACAAATCTGTCCAAGAAGGCAAAGTGAAAATAAAGATTTCAATGCTTGACAACACATTAACAGAAACTATACACGAGCATTCGCTAAAGCACCCAAGTATGTTGTTAGTTTGAATGATTGGACAAGGATGAGGGTGAGTGGTGGGTAGTGAGATAGGGAAGTGATAATATAGATAGAGAGGGATGGGTAGAGGTCCAAGGTAAGTTGGTGTGAGTAAGGATGTGCAGGAGTAGAGTAGGGAAGGCAGAGTGATGGGGATTTGATGAGTGGCACAGCAGGATGAGATTGAGTGTGGTTTTGCAGTAATGTTTTGTGATCAACTGAGATCATTGAAAGGTTTGTGCCACTGTAGCCACGTCCTCCTGACTCATCACTGCTTGTGCCCTCCTGTGCAATGTGCAACCAGGCTGTGTTGATCTCCTGCGGAGGTCTCTTCCGCCCATTGGAAGAGAGGGGAACCTCCCTGCGTACCATGACTCCCTTCATAAGCAAACATGGGAGAGCCTGGGTGCAGCCGTGCACCTTTGTACAGTGCTTGTCAGTGTTTGCAGCAGCTCAATGCTGTAGAATACTGACAGCACAACTGTCAAAATGAATATGGGCATGGCCCCTTTAAGGAAACCGGATGATGATGCCTCATCAGATGACATTATCAGACCTGCTTCCTTTTAATTGGCTGGGAACCCCTCACAGGGTGGGCTTAGCAAGCAAAATCACTTGGAGGAGGTGGAATGAAGACAGGAGCTGGGTTTGAGGCCACTGTCTACTCCGGCCACATCGGACTCACCCGGATGGCAAAATCGCCGCCTTGAAATGTGGTAGAGAACTGTGAAAGATAGGAAATGCAAGCTAAATATCCTGTTTGTATATGGCAGTCGGATAGATAGATGCTGAGACTTATGTGTACAGTGTACTTTTAGGTTACACCTCACAAGTCAAACATATCCTTAAGACGGATAATGCCCTTTGTCCTATATCACCCCACAATTGCTTTCACCTCCAAATATAAATGAATCAATTTTATTTATGATTGGAAATGCCAAGGTTCTCTAAGTGAATAACCAAAGCTCATAATGTAGATCACTTCAAAGGAAATAGTGATACAGTGATATAAAGTTTGAGTATTAAAAGCCTCCTGATTGTAATAAGAAGGGAAGATTGAGGTAAAAGGTTCCACATTTTTGAAGTTGTGGGAAAGAAAGAGTTAGAGTAGAAGACTACACAATTAATTTTGATTTTCGGATGCAGGGAGGCGAAAGGAATTGTAGCATACCAAATTTTGAGCTTAGAAGGGACATAAGATGATAATACAGAGGAGCAAATATGTAGCAGTATTGATAAAATGAAGAGACAAGAACGATTGTGATGGAGATTGGAAGGTGGAGTTGAGCGAGAGATCAGACCACAAGCATAGGAGAATTGTTAAAACGCCTCCCCAAGGGCACAAAATTCACCACCATTTAGCTCCAAATTTTTGGAGGTAACAGTGTTTTTTCGAGCTAACTTAATTTTGCAAGTTTCGCCAAGAGTATAACGCTGTTCTTAACAGGTATTGGCCGATTTTTTTAGTTAAGGTTTTCATGATGTTGCTTGGGCTCAAACCCACCCATAACACTATTTTCGCCGGTTTTTGAGAGTTTTGCCAATAAGAATTTTTTCAAAAACCGCACTGGGGACCACCTTGAAAAACCTTACCGTACCAAATCAGAGTCAGATAGAAATCTGCGTTACAGACACCATCTTGCTTATCGGAGCTGAGTTATAGGTTTTGGAGGGAGGGAACAAGACTTATATTATATCCAAACTAATTAAAAATGTTTGTTTATGCGGAGGGAAAAGAGAAACGTTATTTATTGCAGTAAATTGCGAGTTGAAGCTCCACCACCGAACCTCTGCTCACCGGGCTCGTGGTACACCAGGTCGGAGTGCTGGCTGGCAGGACTGCTCCCTCAGCTGGACACAGGAGCTTGGCGCTGGGCTTCCAATCAAGCCGGGGGGGGGGGGGCGGAGGTGGAAGCCAAGCCGGGGAGAGGGGCGGCAGCAGGGGTTCCATTCGACCCAGGATATAAGCGACATTGGCATGGTGTGGTGGGGGCCTTGCGGCCCGGGATAGGAGCGACACCATCTAATGTGAAGAGGCTTTGGGGCAGTTTGTTACAGAAAGGTGCTTGTACAATTTGTTGTTATTTATACAATGAACTGCCCAGAGATAGTCAAGGAGGATGGAAAGCAGTTCCTTCAAATTAAACATAGAGCTCAGTTGAAACAACTATCAGCAGTTGGGTCTGTTTATTCTTGCTGTAATGCAATGGGGGTGGGGGGCCTTTCGGCCTGGGATAGGAGCGGCACCGGGGCTCTACAATTGCTTATGTCTTGTGTATGTTTCACTTTTCTGCCTCAGCTCTTCAGTGTGTCCCTTGTTACCCCGGCAACCTCAGTTTTTCGGCAGACCATAAGCTCCACCCACAGAGCTCAAGGTCTATGTGCGCCGCTCCAAAATGAAAGTTTATTCCGGCGAAACTTGCAACTTTTTTTTTGGCGTAGTCGGTCACTGAAAAATCGGCCTTAACTCTACAACTGCACCCAAAAATCGGCAATGTGGAAAATTGAGCGCCTGGTGTATAAAATGATAGGGTTCTGCTAAGAAAATTACATACAAGAAAATTCACACTGTTAGAAGAATTTTTTTTTAAATTGATAAGGCTGCTTTTACTTGCCCAGCCCTACTTCCCTTGAGAAGGTGGTGCTGGCCATTTCTCTTGAATTATTGCCACAATGGTACATCCACAATGTCATTAGATAAGGAATTGCAGGACTTTTGAGACAGTGACGATGGAAGAATGGTGATATATATTCAAATCAGGATAGTGTGTGACTTAGAGAGCAATTGGAAGTGACATTGTTACCATGACATTGCTGCTCCCGTCCTTCATGGAGGTAGAGCTAACGGAGCTGAGAACTGCTGTTGAAGTAAGCCTGGTGAGATGCTGCAGTGCATCTTGTAGATCAGCGGCAGGCAAAATACGGCCTGTGAAAGAAAGAAAGAAAGATTTGCATTTGTATAACGCCTTTCATGACCACCAGATGTCTCAAAGTGCTTTACAGCCAATTAAGTACTTTTGAAGTGTAATCATTGTTGTAATGTAGGAAATGCAGCAGCCAATTTGCGCACAGCAAGCTCCCACAAACAGTGATAATGACCAGACAATATATTCCCAATGGACTCTATCAGGCCTGCCAAGTTCTTGCTTCGAGGCAAATGTCCACCACACCTGGCCCCCAGCCTGACCCCGCCCCACATGATGTCAGGAGGTGGGTCACTGTCTCTGAGGCAGCAGGAGAGTCTAGCAATGGACCTTAATGCTTTACTTTTGCATCCCTCTAAATGAAAGAGTTGCTGCAAAAGTGGTGATGTAACTCTAAAGTTGGGTTCCCTCGGATTCTGGAGTGCATGGATTGCAACTCCAGTGTAGTGTCCAGCCGAGTTTAAAACCTGCTGAGGAATTCCGTTTACCTTGGCATATTATAAACTGGAGGAGAAGGTTTTTTTAAATGCTTTGAGAGTTTGGAAGCTCTTGCCCACTCTCAAAACATTTCTACTTTAATTTCTGGCAGCAGAGCCATGCATATACGTGTTATCAAGCCTGCACACAGTGCTCATGGGGCAGCACGAATGTTGATTTGCAGCCATGCATACTTCACAGTAGAACCCCAATGCTCCCACTGCAGCAATCAATCCCAGACCATTAATGTAGTAAAACTACAGCCTGTATCTCATTCTATGAAAGTGAACAGAATTTCAGACAGATTAACTTTGCAAGAGACTTTCTGGGAGTTTTATGGCTTTTTATTTCACTGGGAACACATCAGCTATAAATTCAGTATCATTTGTTTCAGAGACCAATCAGCATGACTGGTCGGTATGATATTCATCACTGTCACTGAGTGTGCCATCCATTGGACAATTTTAGAGAAAGCACAAGTATATACCCATATTGCAGAAAGCCTTCAGGCTTCTGTGGGATACGTTTGGCCACGGACTCCTGGGGGAGGCCTTTTACTGACGGCAGCACGGCTCCATAACCGGTGGAGAGCGGTGAGGCCCATTCCCCCCCAGCCCAGGCCCAACCCCCAGTGACGGGGCGACTGATGGATGATACATGTTAACCAGCTGTTAACTACCACCTAACTAATTAATACAAAATTTTTTTTTTTTTTTTACTAATTAGCATTTTAGTTATCCCAAATGTATTTATTTAACACTGATTATTTATAATAACTGATAATTAGTAAATTAGTGAACTGATTTATTCACTAACTTAACAGCCTCTGCTGGTTGGGCAGTTGGTGAGCAACTTAATTGTGCCCATTACTGTACTAATTACACAGCGATTAATTTTAAAACCACTGTGTGGCCTGGATGGGGCCTTCAGACGGCTGCTAACCGAGTGGCTGCGCAGCTTGGTGGAAACATTGGTTTGTGGCCTTAACAGCTGACCAAAACTTGTTAAGAGGCCCTCCAGCCCAAATAACTGCCCACCCCTGTTGTTGATAGTGCGTACTGAGCCAAAGTGTGTTGATGGGAGTGTATATTGAAACCAGTGGCTGCAGTGCTGATCGAGCAAACTGCTGCCCTTGGATGCATACCGCGTGCTCCATCTCCAGGGACACCCTGGCATATACGTAACCGCGGAAGGGAGACAGGCAGTTGGGCTGAACAACCCCCTCGACTGCCCGCTGCCTGGACCGGTTAATGGCCACCTTGGCCAGGCCCAGAAGCAGCCCTACAAGGAAGCCCTGGCTCGAATGTATCCGCGGAAGAGAGGCAGGCAGTTGGGCTGAACAACCCCCTCGACCACCCGCTGCCTAGACCGGTTGATGGCCACCTTGGCCATGCCCAGGAGCAGTCCTGCGAGGAGGCCTTCCGACCTACCCGCTCCCCTCCGCACAGGGTGCCCAAAGATCAGGAGTGTGGGACTGAAGTGCAACCAGAATTTGAGGAGCATCCCATTCAAATAATGTCAACAGCTCTACAACTCTTTTTGGGGACACAAAATAAACATTAAATCAAGTGCCCCCCGATCTGGGGGACACTCTAAACACTTTTCACATGCCCTTTTTTATTTTGTTTTGTTTTTTTTGTGATTTTTGTGGGGGGTTTTTTTGGGCAGTAAAACAAGAGATATATATACAAGTGCCCCCTATAAAAGGGGAGGGGGGGCACTAAAACCTGACAATTAAAACAAATTAAACTTTAAAACATATAAAATCAAATTAAAATGTGGTTGCCGGGGATGACGATGCACTCCAGTCCCTCCGGCGCCCACCTCTCGCGGAAGGGCGCGAGCGTACAGGTGGACACCGCATGCTCCATCTCCAAGGACACCCTGGCCCGGGATGTAGGTGCGGAAGAGAGGCAGGTAGTCGGGCTGAACGACCCCCTCGACCGCCCGCTGGCACCCTTGGCCGTGCCCAGGAGCAGTCCTACGAGGAGGCCTTCAGACCTACCCGCTCCCCTCCGCACAGGGTGCCCAAAGATCAGGAATGTGGGACTGAAGTGCAGCCAGAATTTCAGGAGCAGCCCCTTTAAATAGCGGAACAGGGGCTGCAACCTCGCACATTCAGTAAAAATGTGGAACACGGACTCTTCCAGACCGCAGAAATTGCAGGCGGCCTGGGAGCCCGTGAACCGGCTTAAAGATTTGTTGCACGGGACTGCTCCGTGTACCACCCTCCAGGCCAAGTCCCCGATAAATTGTGGGAGGACTCCCACGTAGAGTGCACTCCATCGGGGACCCCCGCTTCCTCCGGACGGCAAGATGGTACGCCATGGCGTGTCCGGACGGCAGACGAGGATGGCAAGGTTGAGAGTGTGCAGGAGCAGCCCGTACAGGAAACCCCTCCGCGCAGAACTGAAAAGGCACGGAGGGGATTTCCCCGAGGTGGCTCAAGTTGAGAGACGCCGGCTCCCGAGGGAGGTTCCGGGGTTTGGTGCCGATGAGGAATTCCGTGCTTGAGCCTCCTCGACACACTTAACGGAGTCAGGGCCCAGAGCTGTTTTTAGCGACTCGATGGCATCGGCCGCGCGGCGGACATCGGCCGAATTTAGGCGCCGTGCCAGCATGTCTGGCACCATCCAGCCCGCTCCTCCGCCATCGAGCAGGTCCCTGACCCTGGTCGCCTCGCCAGCCACAGCCCTCTCGTCCGACTGCCACCTAAAACCTCGGTCGTGGAGGTACGGATTCCTGAGCAGCGGCTCCTGCAGGACAGCCGCCACTCCAGCCGGTGGAGAGCTGCGCTTGGTGGAGCCTTTGTTCCAGACCCTGATGAGTTCCTGGTAAAAGACTGCCAGCAGCCCCTGGACGGCGGTCCTGACGCCCCCCCCAAGCTCCCAAACAGGAGCTGCGTGTCGTAGTTGAGGCTGTGCTGCTGGCGGAAGAAATACGTCGCCAGCGCACGCTACCTAGGAGGGGGCTCGACGTAAAGGTATCTCTGCAGGGTCTCAAGACGGAAAGCCGTTAGCTGGGTGCTGACGCACACCAACGACTGATCGCCCTCCCTAAGCGGGAGACTCAAGACCGCAGCAGAGACCCAGTGCTTCCTGTTGTTCCAGAAGAAGTCCACCAGCTTCTTCTGTATCTTGGCGACAAACACAGGGGGAGGGGTCAAAGTGACCAGCTGGTACCACAGCATAGCGGCCACCAGCTGGTTTATGACTAGCGCTCGACCCCTGTAGGACAGCACTCGGAGCAGTCCTGTCCAGCGCCCTAGGCGAGTGGCGACCTTGACCTCCAGCTCTTGCCAGTTCGCCGGCCAGGCTTCCTCGCCGGGACTAAAGTAGACTCCCAGATAGAGGAGATGGGTCGTGCTCCAGACAAAAGGCCTGAGCTTCTCTGGCAGGGAGTCCACCCGCCACTGACCCACCAGGAGTCTGGAACATTTCTCCCAGTTGATCCTGGTGGAGGATGCGGCCGAGTCAATCTCCTGGCACTCACGCATCCTCCGCAGGTCAACGGGATCCTCTACCGTGAGGAGCACGTCATCGGCGTAAGCCGAGAGGACGACCTCCACGCCCGGCCCTTGAAGAGCCAGTCCCGTCAACCTCATCCGCAGGAGGCGCAGGAAAGGCTCCACGCAGATGGCATATAACTGGCCGGACATGGGGCATCCCTGGCGCACCCCTCTCCCAAAGCGAAGGGGCGCCGTCAAGGACCCGTTAACCTTAATCAGACACTCCGCGGCGGAGTACAAAAGTCGGATCCGGGCGCCGAAATGCGTCCCGAACCCGAAAGCGCGCAGAGTTCTGAACAGATAATCATGATCCACCCTGTCGAACGCCTTCTCTTGGTCGAGGGATAGGAAGGCGACCGACAGACCAGCCTCCTGGGAGTGATGGATGAGGGCCCGGACCAGATGGATGTTATCGTGGATTGTCCGGCCCGGGACCGTGTAGGACTGGTCAGGGTGGATCATGTGGTCCAGCATGGCGCCAAGCCGAGCAGACATCACCCTGGCGAAGATTTTGTAGTCCGTGCTGAGGAGGGAGACCGGGCGCCAGTTCTTAAGTAGGCGGAGATCGCCCTTCTTAGGCAGCAGGACGATGACTGCCCTGCGCCAAGAGAGGGGCATCTCCCCGGTCGCCAGACATTTCCCCAGGATCCACGCATAGTCGCCCCCCAGGACGTCCCAGAACGCTCTTTTTAACTCCACGGTCAGTCCGTCCAGCCCCGGGGCTTTTCCCCTCGAGAGCCGGTCGAGGGCACCGGTCAGCTCCGCCAGGCTTAGCGGAGCTTCCAGATTTTCGGCGCCCTCCGGGCCGACCTTCGGCAGGTCCTCCCACAAAACTCTACGCACTTCCTCGCTGGACGGCTCCGGAGAGAACAGAGCCCCGTAATATTCACGGGCCCTGTTGCTGACGCCCTCCAGATCCGAGACGAGAGAGCCGTCGTCAGCTGCTTACGGACACCCTGTCTTTTTTCCAGTGAGTAGAAGAAGGGGGAGCCGCGGTCCAGATCCCGCAGGAACCAGATCTGCGACCTCACGAACGCGCCTCAGGACCCGACGAACTGCAGGTCCTTCAGCGCGGCCTTCTTCGCTTCGTACACCGTCCGCAGGGCCGGGTCCTCAACAACTTGACCGAGACGGGACTCCAGATCGAGCACCTCTTTTTCTAGGCGCCCGACCCTGGCCGCCCGCCTCTTGGTCGACCCCCTCGCATACTCTTGACAGAAGACACGGATGTGAGCCTTGCCCACGTACCACCATAGCCTCAAGGAGAGGAAGCCCCCCTGCTTCCTTCTCCAGTCGGCCCAGTAACGACGGAATGAATCCTGGAACCGCACGTCCTCCAGCAGCCGGTTGTTAAAATGCCAGTACGCGGACCCCGTCCTCGCGCAGAGCGGAGCAAAGCGAGCTCCACCCACACCAGGCGGTGGTCCGAGCACGGCGCCGACCGCATGGAGGCCGCCGGGACGCAGGAAACGTACGCCCTAGACACGTAAAGGCGGTCGATTCTGGACCATCCTCTTCCAGGCCTCACCCAAGTAAAGGCGCTGGATCGGGATGGAGATTTCGCCAGACGTCCACCAAATCGAAGGACCCGACCAGGTCCTTCAACTTCTCGATCGCCGTCGTGCTCTGCGGGGCACCGGAGCGGTCCCTCGCCTCGAGGGTGCAGTTAAAATCCCCCCCGAGGACAATGCAATCGCCGACGTCGACGGAGCCAAGAAGAGCGGACACCTCTTCAAAGAAGCGCGTTTGCTGCGGGCTGGGCTGAGGGGCGTACACGTTCACGAGATGGAGCGGCACGTCCCCCAGGTGAACCGTGACGTGCAGCAAGCGGCCTGGCACGGGCTCCTTGACCCCCAAGATCTCCGGCTGAAAATGCGGGCCAGCAAGATAGCCACCCCACAAGAAGTGGCGGTGAGGTGGCTCATGCGGACCTCTCCTTCCCATTCCAGGAGCCACGTGGCTTCATCTCCTGAAACGGCGTGGGTTTCTTGCAGGAAGCACACCACATATTTCTCCTCCTGCAAGAGCGAAAAATTGTTAAATCTACGGCGTGCCTCTGCCGCCGTTGATGTTGAGGCTGGCTATGGTTATCTTCATGACAAAAGCATAGTGCAACCTCTACCAAACTTACTGTGTGGGGGTGGGGGGCGGGGTGGAGTCGTTTGTTGACCTCCACTCCCTCAGCAAACCAGCGAGGAAAATTTTGAACCGGCGCAGCTCAAGGCTTTGCATCTTTGATAAGGGCCCGCCCACGGCCATGGTTTTAGCGGCGGCGCGGACGGACGTGATGAGCAGCGCCGGCTCGGACCATCTTTCCCGGGCCAGGTGGACTCGGTTGCGGCGACCCTGGCTCTGGACCATAAAGTCCCGGAGCTCCTTTACAGGAATGAGGGGGGACTCAGCGGCGGGCACGAGGAGATCCACCGCCTCACTGGCAATGGACTCCAGATCTTCTCCCGCGTCCTCCACCGAGTCCCCGTCCCCCTCCGGGAGGTCGCCGCCAGCAGCCGGTCCGTCGACCGCAAGAGGTACGGCAAACGGCCCGGCCGCTCCATCCGGCCCTGGCTCTGCCCTGATCCCACCCCCAGGATCGTCGGCAGAGGAGCCCCCACTGGGTTCTTTTAATTGTGGTGCTGGGTCAGGAAGCGGCAGAGGAAGGGGTTCCCCCTCCGCCCCAGGGACCGGGGAACATGGAGAGACCTGGTCGAAGAACCGCTCCAGGTCCTCCAAGTCCCCCGGCTCCAAAGTTGGGGGTTCGAAGATTGGTATTCCTCCCCCTCCCCGCCGCCACCCGCCGGCCCAGCGTGTGCAGGTTCTTTAAATCTGTTAAAATGTACCGTTTCTGCCGGATCGAGCAGATCCCGGGGGAAGTTGGATAATGGCTGGGCGGGCTCAGGTTCGCCCGTCTCAGTCCTCGGCAGCGACGCGTTCTTCCGCCAGACCCATGCCCCCCACAACAGACAGATCTTTTTGCCTATCCCCGGGAGGCAGAGGGGCTGTGCAGCCTCGACTGTTTGACCCTCCCCGGGGACAGATTCCCCCCGCCTACGGTGCGGTTTGGGAGCGCTGGTGGGGGACGCGGGACACGCAGCAGGCACCGACTCCTCCGCGGAGGGATGTTGTTCCTCCTCCGCCTCATTGGAGCGGCGCCTCCTTTTTTGTCTGGGGTGGGCGCGGGGGTAGGGAGACCTCCATGTCTGCCGAGGCCTCCCGCTCCATTCCCCTCTTTTGTTTTCCTCGCCCGCGCCCGAGCCCCTCTGCGCTATTGGTCAAGGGCTCGGGCTCGGGCACGGGCTCAGGGCACCCCATGCTCGCCGGTGACAGGGGTGGGCTGAGCGCGATGATGGGGCTGTCCGGCACACTGAGGGGACCCGCCTCGAGGTGTTTACTTTTCCTCCGCGCCTTCCTTCTGACCGGATGCTCTCCCTCCCCCCCCCGCCGGAAGCCGTGAAGACAAAGGCCTCCGACGATGTCCGCGCACCCACGCGGATGCTACTAGGGGGAGGAGTGGCGGCGGTGCCAGCCTTGGCCACCTTTGATGTTTTGGCGGCCTTGGAGGCAGAGCAGTTCTTACCATCGTGCCCCACCTCTCTACAGGCATGGCACCGCACGCCGTCCAACATCCAGAAGACGCGGTAGGCAGTCCCCTCGTGAACCACATTAAAAGTGCCCTCTGTTGTTTCCTCCCGCGCCAGCCGGACAAAAAGCTGGCGGCGGAAGGAGAACACGTGACGCAGGTTGGTCTCCCTGAGGCCGAGTGGTATCGGGTTAATCCCCGACTTTACCTCCCCCAGTTGATGTAGGTGAGGGAGGAGGAGCTCAGCGGGAACAAAGGGCGGGACATTTGAAAGAATGAACCTCTGCGCGGTGGCCTCGAGAGGGTCCACCGGCAGGAACATCCCGCCCACCGTGAGCCCCTTTTCAAGGGCCAGGGACACCACCCGCTCCAACCCCAGGAAGAACACAGCCTTCCCAGACATTTTGGAGGCTGCGACAATGGCCGAGGGGCCGACTACCCCAGCCATCGCCCGCACGCACTCCTCACTGCCCATAGTGGGGTGAGTGTAGCTCTTGACCCCGTGATTTTTTGTAATGAGTCTGAACGGTGACAGGGCAGCAGGAGGCGCCGTGGCTGCGGATGCCGCCTGCGCATACGTCCTTGCTGGCCCTGCCACCAACGTGAATGGGGTTGCCATCATGGGGTCCCTTTAAGGGCTACACCCACTCCAAAGTCACAGGCCCGATAGGTCTTGATTGGCCTCATTTAATATTTGAGCAAAGGGAGCTCTTAAAGAGGCACACCTCTCCCGTAGTTAATGATTGGGGAGGGGCCTTGCTCCCTCTGCTCAGTTGTCTTAATAGGTAGTTGATTTTTAATTAGGAGGAAATGGGCTCTCAGAGAGAGAGGAAAGAGACAGAGAGAGAGAGAGAGAGAGGGAGAGAGAAGGGGTGGGAAAGAGGGAAGCTGTGAGGGCAGGGCGCCCCTCACAGTGCTGGGTGGGTGTGTTGGGGTGCACTCCCCGGATGGTGAAAAAAACAAAGTCTTATGGATGGGCTTCGGGTGGGGGGAGAAGATGTCTTCACCTGGGGCAGCTGGAGCTACCCAGGCACAGCACTCCCAACGATGTTAAATGGTGTTACTAACGATTCTTCAGCCAGGTAGCTCCAGCTATCCCAGGCCAGGCAATGGGGGAGGGGTGCTTCAGTGGTGTGTGGGGCCTAGTTGTGGACAAGGCCCCCACACACACTTCCGCACACACACATACACACACACCCCGCGATGTTCCGGCCCTCGATTTAATCTTCTTTCTCCACCCACTGATAAAACAAAGTCTTTTCAGAGAGTGCAGCAAAATACACCCACCTGTAGAATGTAGATAGCTCTCCCTCCTTCCACACTGGATAGATATTGTTATTTCCCCCTCTTTCCAACTCTCTGTAGTAATAGTATTGGTGATGAATTCTGCTCTCCTCCTCTCCCTCTGGATGGTTTGATGTAGTAGCAAACCCCCTCCTCCTCTTCCTGGGGTGTTGTAAGTATTCTCCACAAGGCCTCTGGCAGGAGCAAAAGCTGAGAGCTCCTTCCCTCACTGCTCACTGCTCACAGCTCCAAATGATTAGGTCACGCCTCCAACAGCTCTCTAACACCTGTGAGCATACTCACAGATACAAACATTACACTGTACCCATTTTGCATATTTATACATGCAGCCATGCAGAGGTTCAAGCTTTTTCTACAAAGCATGTGATCTGACTGCTTGTATACCTTGGAATACAGAATAAGTGGTGATTTGATTGAGGATTTTAAGATTTTGAAAGGAATTGATAAGGTAGATAGGGATAATTTTTTTTTGCTGATGGGGGAGTGTAGGACAAGAAGACATACCCTTAAAATAAGAGGCAGGCCATTCACGAGAGAAGTTAGGAAGTACTCCTTCATGCAAAGGGTGGTAGAAGTGAGAAAATCTCTTACAAATAAGCAGTAGATGCTAGCTCACTTAATAATTTTAAATTGGTGATCAATAGATTTTTGCTAGTCAAGGGTATTAAGGGAAATGGAGCCAAGGCAGGTAAATGGAGTTAGGATACAGATCATAGAAACATAGAAACATAGAAAATAGGTGCAGGAGTAGGCCATTCGGCCCTTTGAGCCTGCACCACCATTCAATAAGATCATGGCTGATCATTCCTTCAGTACCCCTTTCCTGCTTTCTCTCCATACCCCTTGATCCCTTTAGCTGTAAAGGCCATATCTAACTCCCTCTTATATATATCCAATGAACTGGCATCAACAACTTTCTGCGGCAGGGAATTCCACAGGTTAACAACTCTCTGAGTGAAGAAGTTTCTCCTCATCTCAGTCCTAAATGGCCTACCCTTTATCCTTAGACTGTGTCCCTTGGTTCTGGACTTCTCCAACATCGGAAACATTCTTCCCACATCTAACCTATCCAGTCCCGTCAGAACTTTATACGTTTCTATGAGATCCCCTCGCATCCTTCTAAACTCCAGTGTATAAAGGCCCAGTCGATCCAGTCTCTCCTCATATGTCAGTCCAGCCATCCCGGGGATCAGCCATGATCTCATTGAATGGTGGAACAGGCTCGAGGGGTTGTCCCTGTTCCTATATTCTTATTAGGCTGACATTGCAGGGCAGTACTGAAAGAGTGCTGTACTGTCGGAAGTGCCGTTTTTCGGATGATATGTTAAACCGAGGCCTCGCGTGTCCTCTCAGATGGACGTAAACGATCCCACAGCACTATTGTGAAGAAGAGCAGGGGAGTGTCTTGGCCAATATTTATCCCTCAATCAATATCTTAAATAATATATATTGTCTGGTCATTATCACCTCGCTTTTGTGGGAGCTTGTGTGTACAAATTGGCTGCTGCATTTCCTACATTACAACAGTGACTACACTTCAAAAGTACTTTTGATGTAAAGTGCTTTGGGATGTCCTGAGGTGGAGAAAGATGTGCTATAGATGCAACTTTTTCTTTTTATCCATGCAAAACACACCTTTGAGCTTAATGGATGTTAAGACAACTCTGTCAAACTCAACTGCCATGATGATATTGTATCTCAGTCATCATACTGAAGCTAGAATAGTTTAAAATCTGTTTTTCAAAATCATATATAATAAGGTTAAATTAAGCATTTCCAAACAAAGTACGATCTACCTCAAGGGTAGCTTCAATTTGGATACTTGCCAGAATGAGCAATCTATACTCACCATCATAGGTGGTCCCTCGAAACGAGGATGACTTGCTTCCACGCCAAAAAAAAGGCCAAGTTCACAGGTGTTTCAATGAAGGACCTGAACTACATCCTGAAGGATGGAAGATGCCTGAGGTGAATTTTTTTAACGTGTGGCGGTCATTGCACACCAGCTACCACACGGACTTGACAGAGCTAGGTCTTGGTCCAGTGGCAAGGATTACCCAAGATGACTGGAGACCAGCTCTGCTGCACGGACCTAGTGCGCACACATATCGCAGTGGGGGCTGGCCCGTGCTGCACCTGGGCCCCTGGCCCCGAACCTGCGTCTCCTCTGGGCTCCGATCACGTCCCTCTACATTCTCTCACCGCTCCTTCGCCCCTCTCACTGCTCCTGCTGTATCTGCCCACGCTCCAATCACCGACCTTGATCTTGATGATGTCACTTTGCAGCTGTCGCCCTCCTGCACCAGCTCGCGCTGTACCTTGTAGTGGTACGCCGCCACGCTGCTCCTGGCCCTCCGCTCCTTTTATGGCCCTGACCTGCCGCTAGTATTCCCTCGCAGGTCGGGGCCGCCACGCTGCTAAAGGTGCATCTATACTAAAGTTGCACAGAAGGCTGACTTTCTCAACCCACCCCCTCGCTTAGGATTCCCAGAACCTCTGCTCCACAGCTGCCCTGAGTCACCTAAGGTTCACCACCATTGCCTGCCGCTGCTACTTAGATTAAAACATTTGTAAAGAATTTAAATTGTTTACACGTCTGGGCATTTACAGGTTTCTGCCACCCTGCTGAGAAAAAGCAATATAACCTGTTTACTCAATTTACCCATGCAGATTCTAAATGCTGAGCCTGGATTATGTCTCTGGCTCACAATATAACCACATGATCTGATTTGAAACAGAACTTTCATGGCCTTGGGTTATGGGAAAATGTCTTCCTTTCTCTGAAAAACAGGCTCTGTCAGCACTGATCTGGTCATTAAACGTTGGCTGACTTTCTGGTGGTTCAGTTGGTTAAATCTGCAGCCTAGTGCAGAATTGAGCTAAGTGCTGTCCATGGAGGTTCTCGTTTGAGTCCCAGTTTGTGCTGAGTTAGCTGACCTCCAGTGATTTCAGCCAGACTAGCAGTAGCGGCATTAAACTTGGCCTCAATTGGCTCGGGCTTGGGAGATAAAACAAATCAGACCGTGTGAATGTCCTTGCTGTGGGGATGCGGAGGATCTGTCAAGACAAATCTTGACAGATCGGAAAAGCTGGTTTTCGGCATGTGCGCATTGCGCATCGAAAACCGGCTTTTGCGAGGACTCGCCGGGTCCGTACGTATTCTGTACGGGTCCAGCAATTCCGGAATTTTAGCCCTACTGTCTAGCTTTGCATGTGAGGAATGGCCACTTGGATGAAAGGGTATCTTGTATCCATGACATTCCTCCCCGAGGGAGAAAACTGCAGAGGCAAAATCTGTGTTTAAATATTAGTAGGATGTTGGCGCACCATCAAACTGATCCTGACATTTCTTACTGTTTCTTATTTGCTTAATGTCTTCGGGTTGGGCATGTAACTTTCTTCATTAAAATTTACTGGCATGGTATTTATGTTTGACTTAAGACTCTTCAGTGACTGCTTTAAAAGAATTAGCATTGCCACCTTCCTAAAAATAAAGCCCCATTTTTGGCAGCATGACAGCTGTAGCTCCAAATGATTAAGTGCAGCAAAGACATTTACTGACTAGTTTATAAATAAAGCAATCAATTGTTTAAAAAATGTTTTGTCACCTGCTCCCACCAAATCATGCATTTCTAAAGTTCTACTTAAGATTTATCGCGCCTCTGAAGATCAAGCTCTATTTTAAAAACTTTCTTCAAACAGATTTTTTATATGTTGCAGGCTGGGCGATCTGTCTTGATTTACTGCAATCACTGCAACCAAAGTAGGCATAATCATGGAATGGCAAAGAAAAATATAAGGGAAAACTAACACCATTACAAGTTTATATGAAACCAGTTGGCCTAAGGGTTTTTCATTCCTGCTGTAAGGTACATCTGGGCTTCATTACTGTTACAGGGTATTACTCAGAGTGGAACAATATGTCACATATTGATTTTTCTACCCATATCAGGAAATAGTATTATAAGACCTTGGAAACATTAGGCAGTCTCCATGACGCTATCAAATGGATTCATACTGCGGAGAGCTGGCAAGTTGCACTGTCGATGATACAACATGCAATCAAAACATGCTTGATGTGAGCCGTATGCTGTTTAGGTTTTGCCTGGTTTAGCCAATGTCTATCCAGACCTCACTCACCCCATTTAAAAAGTCTTGTACAAACATTAAATCCGGAAAAATAAATCTATCAATATTGTCTGATAATTAAATCAGCCATAGATTTTAGTCAGTCGGTTGCCAAGTGTCTATAATCCAGAAGACCTTTTATCTTGTGCTTAACTCATTTTTTGGATTGGGTAACAAATGCAGGTTCACTATTGCTTGACTCAGACAATAGGCACACTTGAAAATGTTTTCACTCAGTTTCCTCGATGGCTCAGTTGGTAAATGCACCATCTAGCATCAAACTGTCTCAAATAGAGAAAGTTATCTGAGTTAGCGAATTGCAGGAGTCGGGCCATTACAAGTAATCTCAGCACCCTTGAGTATGTTAGATGAGGGCAGAACCAGGCTCTCAACAGACGTATTGACAGCCAAAACTCATTGTCAGTGTCACGCATGAAGAATGCCTACTTGGATCAGATTCCAGAGATTTGCTAGCACACATGAAACCCTACACCAGTACCAATCAATAGCAAGAGCTGAGGGAGAAAAAAAGCATCAACAATCACTCCCATCTGATTAAACAGATGTTTATTCCATTCTTCAAATGTTCTACTGTAAGATTTTAAGTTTAATTCAAATCCAGAACTAGCCGCACCCTTAGCTAAGCTGTTCCAGTATAGCTACTACATTGACATTTACCCGACAATGTGGAGAATTACCCAGGTTTGTCCTGTCCACACAAAGCAGCACAAATCCAACCTGGCCAATTACCACCTTATCAGCCTATTTTCAATCATCAGCAAAGTGATGGATAGAGTCATCAACAACATGATCAAGCAGCACTTATTCACCAATAATGTGCTCACCAATGCTCAGCTTAGGTTTCACCAGGAGCACTCAACTCCAGACCTCATTACAGCCTTGTTCCAAACATCGGCACAAAACCTGAATTTCAAAGGTGAGGTGAGAGTGCCTGGTCTTGACATCAAGGGAGATTCAACTGAATGTGGCACCAAGGAGTCCAAATAAAGTGACATCAATACCTGTTACAAAGGAAGATGGTTGTGGTTGTTGCATAAGAACATAAGAACATAAGAAATAGGAGCAGGAGTAGGTCACCTGGCTCCTCGAGCCTGTTCCACCATTCAATAATATCATGGCTAATCTAATCATGGACTCAGCTCCACTTCCCCGCCCATTTCCCTTTACTCCATTATCGCTCAGAAATCTGTCTATCTCCACCTTAAATATATTCAATGACCCAGTCTCCACAGCCCTCTGGGGCAGAGAAGTCCATAGATTTACAACCCTCTGAGAGAAGAAATTCCTCCTCATCTCAGTTTTAAATGGGCTGCCCCTTATTATGTCCCCTAGTTTTAATTTCCCCCTTGAGTGGAAATATTCTCTCTGCATCCACCTTGTCGAGCCCCCTCATTATCTTATAATGATGGAGGCCAATCATCTCAGCCCCAGGATATTACTGTTGAAGTTTCTCAGGACAGTGTCCCATGCCCAAATATCATCATCTACTTCATCAATGAACTTCCCAAAATCATAAGGTCAGAAGAAGGGCTATTTGCTGATGATTAAAAACTATTCGGCTCCTTTTGCAATTCAACAAATAGTGAAGCAGTCCATGCCCGCATGCAGCAAAACCTGGACAAACATAAGAACATAACGAAATAGGAGCAGGAATAGGCCATTCAGCTCCTTGAGCCTGTTCCACCATTCAATAAGATCATGGTTGATCTTTACCTCATCATAACTTTCCTGCACTGTCACCATATACTTTGACTCCCTTAATTTCCAAAAAACGATCGATCTCTGTCTTGAATGTACTCAAAGACTGCCTCCACAGCCGTCAGGGGTAAAGAATTCCAAAGATTCACCACCATCTGAGTGAAGAGATTTCTCCTCATCTCAGTCCTAAATAGCCAACCCCTTATTCTGAGACTGCAACCCTTGGTTCTAGATTCCTCAGCCAGGGGAAACATCCTCCCTGCATCTACCCTGTCAAGCCCTGTGAGAATTTTGTATGGTTCAATGAGATCACATCTCATTCTTCTAAACTCTAGAGAATATAAGCCTAGTCTGCTCAATCTCTCCTCATAGGACAATCTCTCCATCCCAGGAATCAGTCTGGTGAACCTTCGTTGCACTCGCTCTATAGCAAATATATCATTTCTTAGGTAAGGAGACCAAAACTGTGCACAATACTCTAAGTGCGGTCTCACCAGGGCCCTATATAATTGCAGTAACTCTTATACTCAAA
Source organism: Pristiophorus japonicus (assembly GCF_044704955.1). Lineage (NCBI taxonomy): Eukaryota > Metazoa > Chordata > Chondrichthyes > Pristiophoridae > Pristiophorus > Pristiophorus japonicus. The sequence goes on from NC_091985.1 coordinate 59,038,934, forward strand.
TTCTCTTGTAATAAAGCCCAACAAAACATTTGCTTTCCTAATTGCTTGCTGTACCTGCATGTTAACTTTCAGTGATTCATGTACAAGGACACCCAGGCCCCTCTGAACACCAACACTTCCCAATCTCTCACCATTTAAAAAATATTCTGCTATTCTATTTTTTTCCACCAAAGTAAACAATTTCACATATTTCCACATTATATTCCATTTGCCATGTTCTTGCCCATTCACTTAGCCTGTCTATATCCTCTTGAAGTCTCTTTGCATCCTCCCCACAACTTACATTCCCACCTAGCTTTGTATCATCAGAAAACTTGGATATATTACATTTGGTCCCCTCATCCAATTCATTGATATAGATTGTGAATAGCTGAGGCCCAAGCACTGATCCTTGCAGTACCCCACTAGTTACAGCCTGCCAACCCGAAAATTACCCGTTTATTCCTACTCTCTGTTTTCTGTCCATTAACCAATCCTCAATCCAGGCTAGTATATTACCCCCAATTCCATGAGCCCTAATTTTGTTTAATAACCTCTTTTGTGGCACCTTATCGAATGCCTTCTGAAAATCCAAATACGCCACATTCACTGGTTCTTCCTCATCTATTCTGCTAGTTGCAACCTCAAAAAACTCTAACAGATTTGTCAAACATGATTTCCCTTTCATAAATCCATGTTGACTCTGCCCAATCTTATTATTATTTTCTAAGTACCCTGTTACCACCTCCCTAATAATAGATTCTAGCATTTTCCCTGCTGCTGATGTCAGGCTAACTGGTCTTTCGTTCCCCATTTTCTCTCTCCCTCCTTTCTTAAATAGCGGGGTTACATTTGCTACCTTCCAATCGCGGGAATCTATGGAATTTTGGAAGATGACAACCAATGCATCCATTAACTATATAACCACCTCTTTTAAAACCCTAGGATATAGGCTATCAGATCCAGGGGATTTATCAGCTCTCAGTCCCATTCCTTTCGCCAGTACTATTTTTTTTACCAATAGTAATTTCTTTCAGTTCTTCATTCTCGTTAGACCCTTGGTTCTCCACTATTTCTGAGAGGCTTTATGTGTCTTCTTCCGTGAAGACAAACGCAAAGGCCAGAATATCGCCAGTGCTCAAAGAATGGGTGGCGGGACAGCTGTTGAATTTAAAATGATTGACTGTGGTTTGGGAACCCACAGCCGTGCTACTTTCCCAGATGTAGGGTGTGTCAACGCTGAGCAGACCCAACACGCAGCGATGGTTGAGGTAATTTTGGTCATTAGGAGCTTTATAAGAGCCTATTTTGAGCTGAACATACCATTTTACCAGGTTCTCCATGAGATTTACGATGCTCGGGGATCATGTCAGGTAAGGGTGTCTGGAGTTGTGTGATCATGAATTCATTTCTTTACTTGACAGCTGCAATTGTGCTATGAAAACTCCCACCTCACAGCTGTTCACTTTCCAAGATCAAATGCTGTTACCTACTGCATTTGGAAAGCACAATGATCTTTATGCCAGTTGCCAGTGTTTGGAGCAATCTCTCTATATAGTGTAAGCTCATTGGAACACCCTCTCTCACCATTGACAGATCGCTTCTGTCATCTCAAGTTCACCTGCCATCTATTACATTAACATCGGTGCCCTTGAAACTATCTCATCTTGCTCCTTGTTCCACCATGATCAGCCCCAACAACAGCATCACCAGGCACCAGCAACAACAACAACCTTCTCCGCAAGCAACTGATGCTGCACAGGACACACGGCATCAGCACCCGAGCACATTGCCGCCCGGGACACGAGTGTTGGCCTCACCATGGCCAGGTTGACTTCACTTGAAGCTGTACACTCTGCCTGCCACATGATGCACCCAGGTTGGCACCACCCCACACCATCACCATAAAGCATCCCAACAATGTCCAAGCCATTCCTTTCACACTCAACGCCATTACTGGGGTACCGTTATGTCTCATCATTCATGGCAACTCAATAAGCCACTTCCAAAGGTGCACACAGATCCATCCAAGAACACAAAGTGTTGAAAATAAAGGTTTCAATGTTTGAAAGCACATTAACAGAAACTTGTTATGAACATTGGCTAAAGCACCCAAGTGCTCACCCTTGTGTGTTGTTAGTTGGTATGATTGGACTAGGATGAGGGTGAGTGTGAGGGGTGGCTAGTGAGATGGGAAAGTGAGAATGTAGATCGAGAGGGATGGGTGGAGGTGCAAGTAAGTTGGTGCGAGTAAGGATGTGCAGGAGTAAAGTCGGGAAGGCAGAGTGATGGGGATGTGATGAATGGCACAGCAGGATGAGGTTGAGTGTGGCTTTGCAGTAATGTTTTGTGATCCACTGAGATCATTGAAATGTTTGCACCACTGCAGCCTGGTCCTCTTGATGACATCCTGCCTTTGCCTCCATGCAACCAGGCTGCGTTGATGTCCTGGGGAGGTCTCTTCCACCCATTGGAAGGGAAGAGAACCTCCTTGCGTGCTGTGTTTGTGCAGTGCTTGTCAGTGTTTGCAAAATTCAATGCTGTAGAACACTGACAGCACAACTGTCAAACTCAATTTGCGCATGGTCCCTTTAAGGAAACCGGCTGATGACGGTTCATCAAATGACATCATCGGACCTACTTGCTTCAGTTGGCCCAGGAAATGCACTAGGTGGGTTTAACAAGCCCAACCAATGGAAAATCATTTCTACACTGTGGGCTGGAGCCACCAGCGAGGCCGGGACACACCGAGTTAGCTGAATTCGCGGCCGAAGTATGTGTTTAATTTTGCTGCTATTTCCTTATTTCCCATTATAATTTCTCCTGTCTCAGCCTGTAAGGGTCCCACATTTACCTTTGCTAATATTTTCCTTTTTGCATACGTATAGAAGCTTTCGCAGTCTGTTTTTATGTCTCTCGCTAGAGGGTAGTGCGTTTTATGTAGTGTATATTTATTTTAACAAGGCTTTTGCTTAGGATCCACATGGTAGACTGGTCACGAAAATAAAATGCCATGGGATCCAGGGTAAAGTGGCAAGTTGGATCCAAAACTAGCTCAGGGGCAGGAAGAAAAGTTAATGGTTGATGGGTGCTTTTGTGACGAGAAGGCTGTTTCTAATGGGGCTACGCAGGGCTCATTACTAGGTCCCTTGCTTTTTGTGGTAAATATCAATTATTTAGACTTGAATATAGGGGGTGTTATATATGTAAGATTCCATAGGCCTTCCTGATCACTTGCTGTACCTGCATACTATCCTTTTGCGTTTCATGCACAAGTACCCCCAGGTCCTGCTGCACTGCAGCACTTTGCAATCTTTCTCCATTTAAATAATAACTTGCTCTTTGATTTTTTTCTGCCAAAGTGCATGACCTCACACTTTCCAACATTATACTCCATCTGCTAAATTTTTGCCCACTCACTTAGCCTATCTATGTCCTTTTGCAGATTTTTTGTGTCCTCCTCACACATTTTGTTTCTTCCCATCTTTGTATCGTCAGCAAAATTGGCTACATTACACTCAGTCCCTTCTTCCAAGTCGTTAATGTAGATTGTAAACAGATGGGGTCCCAGCACTGATCCCTGCGGCACCCCCAACCCTGTGAACTTTTACCTTGTGCAGTAACCTTTTATGTGGCACCTTGTCAAATGCCTTCTGGAAGTCCAAATACACCACATCCACTGGTTCCTCTTTATCCACCCTGTTCGTTACATCCTCGAAGAACTCCTGTAAATTTGTCAAACATGACTTCCCCTTCATAAGTCCATGCTGACTCTGCCTGACTGAATTTTGCTTTTCCAAATGTCCTGCTACTGCTTCTTTAATAATGGACTCTCAATCACAGATGTTAGGCTAATTGGTCTATAGTTTCCTCCTGGAACAGTTTCTACTTCTTCCGCTCGTCGTCCTGGACCCGCTGCCTCTCGTCCACCTTCTGCTGCCGCCGGCGCAGCGCCTCCGCCTCCCGCTGGCCTTCGAGAGGAACTTGGGCTTGCGTGGGCCTTCTGTTCGGCAACGTGTGGTGCCGGAGGACCGGCGACTGCTAACATTGTACCATCAGCAGGCCGGGGCCATTAGAGGGAGCAGCGTGCGGTGGCAGGCCATTGCGGGGAACAGCGTGTGCTGCGGCTGGAGGGCGACGGCTGACTGCAGTGCAGGTAGGTACAGCAGGAGCGGCGAGGTCGGGGCGAAGGAGCGGCGAGAGTTTGTAGAGGGATGTGATCGGGGGCCCAGGAGAGGCGAGAGTTAGGGGCCCAGAAGAGGCGAGGACCCAGCGGCAGCATGGGCCAGCCCACACTGCGATATGTGTGTGCATTAGGTCCATGCAGCAGAGCTGGTCTCCAGTCGTCTTGGTTAATTCTTGCCACTGGACTAAGACCTAGCTCTGTCGAGCCCGTGTGGTGGCTGGTGTGCAACGGTCACCCCACATTAAAGAAATCCACGCACAGGCATCGTCCACCTTTCAGGATGGAGTTCGGGATCCAGAATATTAGGTCCTTCATTGAAACACCTGTGAACTCATCCCTTTTCAGCGTGGAAGCAAGTCATCCTCGATATGAGGGACTGCCTAAGATGAGAAGAGTTTCCTGCTTTTTGTCGGCCTCCTTTTTTAAATAGGGGCATTATATTTGCAGTTTTCCAATCTGTTGGGACCTCCCAAGAATCCAGGGAATTTTGGTAAATTACAACCAATGCATCCACTATCCCTGCCGCTACTTCCCTTAAGACCCTAGGATGCAAGCCATCAGGTCCAGGGGATTTATCTGCCTTTAGTCCCATTATCTTACTGAGTACCTCCTTTATAATTGTGATTGTGTTAAGTTCCTGACTCGCTATAGCCCCTTGGCTATCCATTGTTGGAATATTGTTAGTATCCTCTATCGTAAAGACTGATACAAAATACTTGTTCAGAGTTTCTGCCATCTCCATGTTCCCCATTACTAATTTCCCTGTCTTGTCCTCTAAGGGACCAACATTTACTTTAGCCACTCTTTTCCTTTTTATATACGTATAGAAACTCTTGCTATCTGTTTTTATATTTTGTGCTAGTTTACTTTCATAGTCTATCTTCCCTTTCTTAATCATTTTTTTAGTTGTTCTTTGCTGGCTTTTAAAAGCTTCTCAGTCTTCTGTCCTCCCATTAGTTTTGGCCACTTTGGCGTGCATTTGTGCTGTTTCCCGTTACAAATCTGCCCTGAAAAATACATTGAGCAGATACAGCACAATAGAAACACTAAGATAAAAAGTAAGCCTGCCAATTTAGTTTTGTTGAATCATGGCAATTATTTTCACTGCGGGCAACATTTATTGGAAAGAAAATTAAGACTACTTGGACTCTTTAGGTGTAATATTGCCCCTCGCCCCAATTGGGGGCAGTAACCTGCCAGGGTCGGGACCTTTATCGCCAGGCCTGGAAGTCCTGCCCCTGACATGGAATTGGGCCTTATGGCGCCCAAAGGAAGCAAAGCGCTAACTCCGGCCCTCTGCTTCCTTTGGGGGCGGTGCCTGGACAGTAGCGCGGCACTGAGTCCAGTACTACATGGATGCTCCGCATAACGCTGACATGCTACAATGTCCCGTCCCTTCCATTAAAGGGGAGGTCCGCTGTGCATTCTGTATGGCCCTTTGGTGACCACCACTGGGACACCAGGGATGCGTGAGATCAGGCCAGCAGCCCGGCACCCAAGACGGGGCACCAGGTTGCATGATGGCGGCCTGGACCGTGCTAGGGCTGCCATGGTCGAGCCGACCCAAGAGTTGGCCGACCAACAAAGATGGCGGCATGGGGCGCTGCAGGCCTCTCCTTTAAATGGCGTCCCAGGTACGGATGTCCGACAGCTTCGTGACTCGCGACTCGCGAAGCTGGCGTAGACATCCACTCGTGTCAGCTTTGCAGCCCGAGGGGCAATTTCTCGTGCAGGGCCTTAACGGGTTGGTGCAGGGTGGGGCGGGGTCGGTGCGCACGGCGATGACGTCATCGCCGGTTGTGCAGTGGCCCGAGGCGCTAATCAAGGAGCACGCCACTGCTGGGACTGCGCCTCCCAAACCTCCTGGCAACTTTCCAGGAGGCGGTAGCGCACCCCTCCCCCGGGCCCCCTTTGTCCTTTACAATTGGCATAAAAGAGATATTCAGCCTATTTAAGCTAGAAGTGATATTCAGCCTATTTAAGCTAGAAGTGAATCCGAATGCCTGAGGTAAAACGATACTTTCCAAAACAACTTTGGCAAACTTACTCTAATTGTAATTCTCACTGAGTAAACGCAAAGCACAAAACAATCCCACCAATTTTAATTTAATTGCTTGTTTAATATATTCGTAGACCTTGTGTTAGACAATCATCATGGAAGTACTCCTACATGATTGAAACCATTACTAATGAAAAGTTTAACTCTGTTACTGTACCTACTTATGGCAAATGCTTTATATTAACAATTAATTGCATCACCTTTGCATGGGTGAATGAGTTAACTCATCTGGACAATGTCAGACTGTGGGACCGACAGTGAATATCTTTGTGAAAGATCTAAAATTCATCTTGTTTCAAATCATAAGAATCTACGATATATTCTTCTAAAAATTTATAGCTACGCATAAGGGCCGATTTTGATGTGATCTTTTTCATCAAACAAGAATCAGGTCGAGCAAGCCTACTGCCTGCCTTGAAAGTGGTCGATGGTACAAACCATTTTGATGGTCAGGCCTTGTGAGCATATTTGTGGTGAGCTTCCCGTGCTTTTGAAACAGCTCACCAATCCAAGGAGGGGAAAATCTAATCACTCCTCCACAGATCCAAGCCGGTCCCGTTAAATTAAAGGGCCAGGCAATCCTAGAGGATGGTCGCAAAGCATTGGGCATCAGGTGGGTCGAAATTTGTGGGGCCAGGGAGAGCATTCATCCTGCTCTTGGCCTCCTGGGTTCCTTTTAACGACATTTGGCTAACTGTTTTACATCCAGTAATACTAGGCAGTGTGCGCAGTGCACACTTCACCCACAGGCACGTGAAAATTGCATCAGGGTCCGAATGACTCATAGAACCCCGATTTGCATTCTATAATAAAGTTCCTGCCTGTTGCTGTTGGCAGCCTTTGGCCACCTGTCTGAAGGGCACAATTCAAAATGGCAGGGCTGGGGTTTGTTCTTTCCTCCGAGTTTGAGCGCACTGCCACCCTGTTCCCAAACAAAAAGGGGGATGGAAAATTGCCCCATGGTATTGTAAAATTTAATAATAATTTTGACATTGAAGTGCAAGGAGGATCAGTCTGCTTTTTGTTTAATTCTTTAACTGTAAATGGTCCCTCACCAGATCATGTTGTTTGGCCAAACACCTCGGGCTTCTAATAGGTTAAGACGGCTAAAGGTGTTTATTAGTATGCAGGACTTTTTTTTTGCCAAATGCGTTGTGAGTTTTCTTCATTTAGGTCTATTATATTACATGTTACACTTTTTACGCAGTGGAATTTATCTTCAGAATGCAACCTAGGTGTTGTTTTTAATCCTGTGTGTAATATAAATGCTATTTTATCAATCACAGCAAGATATGAACTGTATTTTTATTTTTATGATGACAAAGAAAAAGGTGAAGGCTGTGATTGTGGTATATTTGGATCTTGTTAAAGACATAACATAAAAAAACATAAAGTAACGATTGCAAAGATAAAAGCACATGGTATTAAAGGTAGAGTGGTGGCACAATAGCTGAAAGATAGAGTGTTGCGAGTGGAAGCAAATTGATGTTTCTCAGATTGGTAAGATGTAGCTAGTGATGCATCCCAGGGATTGGTGTTGGAAAGTCTCTTGTTCCCCATATACATAAATGGGATAAATGGAATACAGGTACAACGTCTGAAATCCCGCAATCTCGGGACTGAGACTGAGCCGCTTTTTGGATTTTTCCAGATTTCGGACCTCGCTGTTGGCGCTCCTCACTGCCCTCAATCCTCCACTCCTCACTGCCCTCAATCCTCCAATCCTCACTGCCCTCAATCCTCCAATCCTCACTGCCCTCAATCCTCCAATCCTCACTGCCCTCAATCCTCCAATCCTCACTGCCCTCCATCCTCCACTCCTCACTGCCCTCAATCCTCCAATCCTCACTGCCATCCATCCTCCACTCCTCACTGCCCTCCATCCTCCACTCCTCACTGCCCTCAATCCTCCAATCCTCACTGCCCTCCATCCTCCACTCCTCACTGCCCTCAATCCTCCAATCCTCACTGCCCTCCATCCTCCACTCCTCACTGCCCTCGATCCTCCACTCCTCACTGCCCGTCGATCCTCCACTCCTCACTGCCCTCAATCCTCCAATCCTCACTGCCCTCGATCCTCCACTCCTCACTGCCCTCAATCCTCCACTCCTCACTGCCCTCGATCCTCCACTACTCACTGCCCTCGATCCTCCACTCATCACTGACCTCAATCCTCCAATACTCACTGCCCTCGATCCTCCACTCCTCACTGCCCTCGATCCTCCACTCCTCACTGCCCTCGATCCTACACTCCTCACTGCCCTCGATCCTCCACTCCTCACTGCCCGTCGATCCTCCACTCCTCACTGCCCTCAATCCTCCAATCCTCACTGCCCTCGATCCTCCACTCCTCACTGCCCTCAATCCTCCACTCCTCACTGCCCTCGATCCTCCACTACTCACTGCCCTCGATCCTCCACTCCTCACTGCCCCTCGATCCTCCACTCATCACTGACCTCAATCCTCCAATACTCACTGCCCTCGATCCTCCACTCATCACTGACCTCAATCCTCCAATACTCACTGCCCTCGATCCTACACTCCTCACTGCCCTCGATCCTCCACTCCTCGCTGCCCTCAATCCTCCAATACTCACTGCCCTCGATCCTCCACTACTCACTGCCCTCGATCCTCCACTCCTCACTGCCCTCAATCCTCCAATACTCACTGCCCCTCGATCCTCCAATCCTCACTGCCCTCGATCCTCCACTCCTCACTGCCCTCGATCCTCCACTCCTCACTGCCCTCGATCCTCCACTCCTCACTGCCCTCGATCCTCCACTCCTCACTGCCCTCGATCCTCCACACCTCACTGCCCTCTATCCTCCACTCCTCACTGCCCTTGATCCTCCACTCCTCACTGGCCCTCGATCCTCCACTCCTCACTGCCCTCGATCCTTCACTCCTCGCCGCCCGTCGATCCTCCACTCCTCACTGCCCCTCGATCCTCCACTCCTCACTGCCCATCGATCCTCCACTCCTCACTGCCCTCCATCCTCCACTCCTCACTGCCCATCGATCCTCCACTCCTCACTGCCCATCGATCCTCCACTCCTCACTGCCCTCCATCCTCCACTCCTCACTGCCCATCTATCCTCCACTCCTCACTGCCCTCCATCCTCCACTGCTCACTGCCCCTCGATCCTCCACTCCTCACTGCCCTCCATCCTCCACTCCTCACTGCCCATCTATCCTCCACTCCTCACTGCCCTCCATCCTCCACTCCTCACTGCCCTCCATCCTCCACTCCTCACTGCCCCTCGATCCTCCGCTCCTCACTGCCCTCTATCCTCCACTCCTCACTGCCCTCGATCCTCCACTCCTCACTGCCCCTCGATCCTCCGCTCCTCACTGCCCTCGATCCTCCACTCCTCACTGCCCCTCGATCCTCCACTCCTCACTGCCCTCGATCCTCCACTCCTCACTGCCCTCGATCCTCCACTCCTCACTGCCCATCGATCCTCCACTCCTCACTGCACTTGATCCTCCACTCCTCACTGCCCTCGATCCTTCACTCCTCACTGCCCATCGATCCTCCACTCCTCACTGCCCATCGATCCTCCACTCCTCACTGCCCTCTATCCTCCACTCCTCACTGCCCTCGATCCTCCACTCCTCACTGCCCCTCGATCCTCCACTCCTCACTGCCCTCGATCCTCCACTCCTCACTGCCCTCTATCCTCCACTCCTCATTGCCCATCGATCCTCCACTCCTCACTGCCCTCTATCCTCCACTCCTCACTGCCCTCGATCCTCCGATCCTCACTGCCCTCAATCCTCCACTCCTCACTGCCCTCTATCCTCCACTCCTCACTGCCCATCGATCCTCCACTCCTCACTGCCCTCGATCCTCCGATCCTCACTGCCCTCAATCCTCCACTCCTCACTGCCCTCGATCCTTCACTCCTCACTGCCCTCGATCCTCCACTCCTCACTGCCCTCGATCCTCCACTCCTCACTGCCCCCGATCCTCCACTCCTCACTGCCCTCCATCCTCCACTCCTCACTGCCCCTCGATCCTCCACTCCTCACTGCCCCTCGATCCTCCACTCCTCACTGCCCCCGATCCTCCACTCCTCACTGCCCCCGATCCTCCACTCCTCACTGCCCTCGATCCTCCACTCCTCACTGGCCCTCGATCCTCCACTCCTCACTGCCCTCGATCCTCCACTCCTCACTGCCCTCGATCCTCCACTCCTCACTGCCCTCAATCCTCCACTCCTCACTGCCCTCGATCCTCCACTCCTCACTGCCCCTCGATCCTCCACTCCTCACTGCCCCTCGATCCTCCACTCCTCACTGCCCTTGATCCTCCACTCCTCACTGCCCGTCGATCCTCCACTGCTCATTGCCCCTCGATCCTCCACTCCTCACTGCACTTGATCCTCCACTCCTCACTGCCCTCAATCCTCCACTCCTCACTGCCCCTCGATCCTCCACTCCTCACTGCCCCTCGATCCTCCACTCCTCACTGCCCCTCGATCCTCCGCTCCTCACTGCCCTCGATCCTCCACTCCTCACTGCCCTCAATCCTCCACTCCTCACTGCCCTCGATCCTCCACTCCTCACTGCCCTCCATCCTCCACTCCTCACTGCCCATCGATCCTCCACTCCTCACTGCCCCTCGATCCTCCACTCCTCACTGCCCTCCATCCTCCACTCCTCACTGCCCATCGATCCTCCACTCCTCACTGCCCCTCGATCCTCCACTCCTCACTGCCCCTCGATCCTCCACTCCTCACTGCACTTGATCCTCCACTCCTCACTGCCCTCGATCCTCCACTCCTCACTGCCCCTCGATCCTCCACTCCTCACTGCACTTGATCCTCCACTCCTCACTGCCCTCGATCCTCCACTCCTCACTGCCCCTCAATCCTCCACTCCTTACTGCCCCTCGATCCTCCACTCCTCACTGCCCCTCGATCCTCCACTCCTCACTGCACTCGATCCTCCACTCCTCACTGCCCTCGATCCTCCACTCCTCACAGCCCCTCGATCCTCCACTCCTCGCCGCCCGTCGATCCTCCGCTCCTCACTGCCCCTCGATCCTCCACTCCTCACTGCCCCTCGATCCTCCACTCCTCACTGCCCCTCGATCCTCCACTCCTCACTGCCCATCGATCCTCCACTCCTCACTGCCCTCGATCCTCCGCTCCTCACTGCCCTCGATCCTCCACTCCTCACTGCCCTCCATCCTCCACTCCTCACTGCCCCTCGATCCTCCACTCCTCACTGCCCCTCGATCCTCCGCTCCTCACTGCCCTCGATCCTCCGCTCCTCACTGCCCTCGATCCTCCCCTCCTCACTGCCCCTCGATCCTCCGCTCCTCACTGCCCTCGATCCTCCGCTCCTCACTGCCCCTCGATCCTCCACTCCTCACTGCCCTCCATCCTCCACTCCTCGCCGCCCGTCGATCCTCCACTCCTCACTGCCCTCCATCCTCCACTCCTCGCCGCCCGTCGATCCTCCACTCCTCACTGCCCTCCATCCTCCACTCCTCGCCGCACTTGATCCTCCACTCCTCACTGCCCTCGATCCTCCGCTCCTCACTGCCCCTCGATCCTCCACTCCTCACGGCCCTCGATCTTCCACTCCTCACTGCCCTCGATCCTCCACTCCTCACTGCCCATCGATCCTCCACTCCTCGCTGCCCTTGATCCTCCACTCCTCACTGCCCTCGATCCTCCGCTCCTCACTGCCCCTCGATCCTCCACTCCTCACGGCCCTCGATCTTCCACTCCTCACTGCCCTCGATCCTCCAATCCTCACTGCCCTCGATCCTCCATTCCTCACTGCCCTCCATCCTCCACTCCTCGCCGCCCGTCGATCCTCCACTCCTCACTGCCCTCCATCCTCCACTCCTCGCCGCCCGTCGATCCTCCACTCCTCACTGCCCTCCATCCTCCACTCCTCGCCGCACTTGATCCTCCACTCCTCACTGCCCTCGATCCTCCGCTCCTCACTGCCCCTCGATCCTCCACTCCTCACGGCCCTCGATCTTCCACTCCTCACTGCCCTCGATCCTCCACTCCTCACTGCCCATCGATCCTCCACTCCTCGCTGCCCTTGATCCTCCACTCCTCGCCGCCCGTCGATCCTCCACTCCTCACTGCCCTCCATCCTCCACTCCTCGCCGCACTTGATCCTCCACTCCTCACTGCCCTCGATCCTTCACTCCTCACGGCCCTCGATCTTCCACTCCTCACGGCCCTCGATCTTCCACTCCTCACTGCCCTCGATCCTCCACTCCTCGCCGCTCGCCGATCCACTGATCCTCGCCACCCGCCGAATCTCGTCACTCCTCCGCTCCTCGCTGCCCACCGATTCATGCCGCCCGCGCTGCCCCCTCCCCGGCGCTGCAGTTCTTACCGGTTTTTAGCAGTTTTCTCTTCCCTCGCCACCCAATGTCGCTATCTTGGTCGCCTCAAAAATGTCCGGTTTTCGGACAATTCTGCATTTCGGACAGCCGGATTCGAGACATTGTACCTGTACTGTGATACCAAATCCAGAACATGGCAATCTGTAAGTGAGAATGCAAGATGATACATGCAAATGAGGCTAGTGAGAAAACATATGGAAGACGCAGTTCGATGTACATAAATATGAGGCAGTATATCTTGAGGTAAAAGAGCAGGCAATGGGATTACACCCTATGTGGTAGAACTTTCAGTGGAGTGGAGGAACAGATGATCTAAGGGTACAGACACACAGATCTTTAAAAGCAGGATTGCTGGTGGAAAAGGACATAGGAGAAAATTCTGAATTTTATATATACGGTTAATTAAATACAAGAGCAAGGATGTAATGATGAATCTTGTCAGGCCGCAGCTGGGATACTGTGTGCAGTTTAGGCCACTCCTACATTCTATCTTTCACCATCATTTGTGAAAATTAATAACAAATATTTATTTAATATCTCCATATCTTCATCCTCCACAATTAGACTCTCTCCTTCATCCCCGAGTGGTCTTTTCTTCTCTTTAACTATTCTTTTACTTTTCCTAATGGTTAAAAAGCCTTTAAATCTTCCTTTTATATTATCTGCTAGTCTCGTTTTCATATTCCCATTTAGCCTTTTTAATCTCCCTTTTCACCTCCCTACTACATTTTCTATATTCCTCATGATTGCCTTTAGTATTGAACCCTAACTTTGTCATATGCCTCCCTTTTCAGCTCTATTTTAGTCTTAATGCCTATGTTTATCAACAGAACTCTAGACTTTGACGCATCTTTTTCACATTATAGAAATATATTTATATATATATATATATATATATATATATATTTAACATGCATGTCATTTGATGATTTTTCACTGCTGATCTGACGACCTGTTTGCTAATTTTTCTGAAATAAAAGCAGAAATTGCTGGAAAGGCTCAACAGATCAGCTGTGGAGAGAGAAATATATGGTTAATGTTTCAGGTCGATGAGCTTTCATCAACTGAAAGATGGTGCAGATGAAATGCTTTCGAGCAGGTACAGAGGCTGGGGAAAGGGGGCGGGAAAAGATGAAAGGAGAATTTGTGAGCAGGCAGGAGATGGTTAAATGACAGAAGCAATGAGGCAAAGGGAGGTGATAATGAGAGAAATTAAAGATATGCCCAGAGGGAATAGGAACAGAAAATGCTGGAAACACTCAGCAGGTCAGGCAGCATCTGTTGAGAGAGAAACAGAGTTAACCTTTCAGCTCGGTGACCATTCATCAGAACTGGAAGAAGTTAAAGATTTAACAGTTTTTAAATCCTGTTGTACGTCCAGAGGAGGTGTAAATGGTTACAGCAGAATAGCAGAAGGGGAAGGAAACATTGAAAATCTGGAAAAACGGAGAAGCCTCCCATTGCCCAAGAATGCGGCAAAAGGCAGATAGGCCCCAATGGTGCGCAGCGCTCTGGTGGCGATTCGGGATCCTCATCCCAAGCTCCAGCCAGATCTCTCCCATTCCCAGTAGCTGTAGTGCATCCATCCCACAGTACCAGCATCTGCTGTGGGACAGAAAATGGGAGTAATAGTTAAGGTCTGAAGTTGTTAATATTGATAATGTTAATACCAAAAGGCTGTGAAGTGCCGAGTAGAAAGATGAGGTGCTGTTCCTCAAGCTTGCATTTAGCTTCATTGGAATGGTGTGGAAGGCCAAGTACAGAGAGGGCCGATGGTGCCTCAGTTTACCTTAGATGAAGTCCTTACTACTCGGGGGATCAAGGGTTATGGCGAGAAAGCAGGAAGGGGGTATTGAAGTTTCATGTTCAGCCATGAACTCATTGAATGGCGGTGCAGGCTAGAAGGGCTGAATGGCCTGCTCCTGCACCTATTTTCTATGTTTCTATGTTTCTATGTTTCTACCCTGTCATCCAAAATTTGGCACCTCTGACACTGCAGCACTACACTGGAGTGTCAGCCTAGATTTTGTACTCAAGTCTCTGGAGTGGAACAGAGAATCAGGAGTAGGCCCTTCAGCCCCTCGAGCCTGTTCCGTCATTCAATTAGATCATGGCTGATCTGTACCTTAACGCCATCTACCCGCCTTGGGTCCGTAACCCTTAATACCCTTGCCTACCAGAAATATGAAATTTTCAACGATACAGCCTCAACAGCTTTTGGGGGGAGAGAGTTCCAGATTTCCACCACCCTTTGTGTGGAGAAGTGCTTTCGAACATTACCCCTGAATAGCTTGTTCTAATTTTAAGGTTATGCTTTCTTGTTCTGGATTCCCCCACCAGCGAAAATAGTTTCTCTCTATCGACCCTATCAAATCCTTTGATCATCTTAAACACCTTAATTAGATCACCCTTTAACCTTCTATATTCAAGGGAATAAAAGCTTTGTCTGTACAATCTGCCCTCATAATTTAACCCTTTTAGCCCTGGTACTATACTGGTGAATCTGCGCTGAGGTATATCCTTCCTAAGGTGGGGTGCCAGAACTGAATGCATAACAGGCGCAGTGTCCAGAATCCAGAACTCTTGGGACCAAGGCCATTCCGTATTCAGCATTTTTCCGGACTTTGGATCATCTTTCTGACGTCACGAATCTGGGAACTCCCGAGCCCAGGTTCGGGTATTTCTGGATTTCGGAACGTCAGAAAGGGGGGTCTCCGCCGAGGAGCTGTTCGGGCCACCGGCCCTGCCAAGGTTGAGCTGTTCGAGCGGGGTCCCACCGGCAAGGAGGTGTTCGGGGAGGCCCTAACAAGGAGGTGTTCGGGCCAGCAGGCCCCATCGCTGACCGGTGAGGAGGCCCCAAGGTAAGGGCAGCGGCGGCAAGGCTAGGCACAAGGTCGGCAGGGTCGGCAGGTCCAGATTCCGGAACAGTTTACGGATTAAGGACAACCCTGCCACCGATCGGTCCGGAGTTCGGATTCCGGAACATTCCAGATTCTGGAACTCCGGATTTTGGACACAGAACCTGTACTCCATAACTATATAACATAACTTCCACCCCTTTGTATTCCATCCCTTTAAAGATAAAGGCCAACATTCCATTAGCCTTTTTAATTACTTTTTTTTGTATCTGCCCACTAGGTATTTGTTATTTCTGTACTCGGACTCCTAAATCGCGCTGCTGCTCCATTGTTCCTAGCTTCTCACAATTTAGAAAATACTCTGATCTGTCTTTCTTAGGTCCAAAGTGGATGACCTCATACTTTCCCACATTAAACTCCGTCTGCCACAGTTTTGCCCACTCACTTAATTTATCAGTTTATTTTAGCAAGTTTCAGTTCCAATCTACATTATTTATTGTGCCACCTAACCTAGTGGCATCAGGCTACTTAGAGATACAACTCCCTTTCCCTTCATCCAAGTCCTTTATAAATACAGTGAAAAGCTGAGGTACCAGTACAGAATTCTTGATGAACACCACTAATCACATGTGGGACTTGAACCCACAATCATCTGACTCAGAGGTGAGAGTGCTACAAAGATACAAGTTGCTGAGTGCCACACTCCTTTGAGTCGCTGTAACTGTCCACCTCCTATTTGTCCGACACCAGAGCCACGATTTTAACGACGGTCATAAGTGCGATGAGCATGGGCCGACGCTAGTGATGGGCCGACGCTAGCGATGCCAACATGGGGCCTGGGCCATTTTAACTGCCGATACATATTTAAATTTTGGCAGGCCAACTCCCGGTCCAACCTGGCAACAGTGATGTTGCGGCAGGTGGGCGGGAGCGGGATTTTGGGCGAGGATGGTGTCCGCCGCTGAGCACCGGAGGGAACGGTCCCAGGCACTGAGGTAAGTCCTGAACCTCTGGTCCTGAAGGAAACCAATAAAAAAAAAAATGTTTTAACTTCTCTTGCTGATCCTCTTCTCTCGCTGGATCCATCTGCCGTCAGTTTTCCCAGGCGCATTCAGCACTCAGTGAGAATCACACGAGTTAAATTTGCATCGTCATGAAAATGATGTTATCGGACCCTGACTTTTAGCGAGGGCCTCACACACCTCCGGAAACCTAGGAGTTAAAATATCAGCCTGCTGGAGTGCAGTGCTGTCGGGGAGTTATGTACACCGTCCTTATTTTAACTGGGGCAGAGGATATAAACAATGTAATGACTCATAAGACTTATTACTGTAAACTGCCTCAGGTGTAAACCTGATCCAACTTTATTCATGCCCAAAGTAACCCGCGTGATATGGCACCCGCGCTTATATACCAGTGACCGCACACGCGCGCGTACAACCCGATGACCTCCGACAATGGCGCCCCCTGGTGTCTGGTGACCCCAAGCATAAATACATAACAATATCCCCTTTCAAGATCTTAATATCAGTCTTTTTACAAATTAAGTCTGGGACTTTCTGCTCACGAGTTGATCGTCTCAGTTCAACTTCAGTTCTGGGCGAGTGTTCTGAGTCAGTTATGACTGAAGGCTGAGTAACCGATCTGATGGGAGTGGTAATGACTACATCAGAGACTGGAGGTCCAGTTTCAATAATGACAGCAAAGTCCACTGATGAATGAACATTGCTTGGTTGGTCACTGACTGCATCTTCCTCAAGCGGTTCCAGTTCATCCGTGTGCTGCAGTTTTACCTGATCAACATGTTTCCTGCATGTTTGCCCGTTCTTAAGCACGACAATAAACACTCTGTTACCCTCCTTGGCTGCAACAGTACCGGCGATCCACTTTGGACCTTGACCATAGTTCAGTACATAAACCGGATCGTTGACAGCGATGTCACGTGACACAGCAGCACGATCATGATACCTCTGCTGACTTTGACGTCTGTTTTCAACACGATCATTCAAATCGGGATGAACAAGAGAGAGCTTGGTCTTGAGATTTCTCTTCATCAGTAGTTCAGCAGGGGAGACCCCAGTAAGCGTATGAAGTCTGGTCCTTTAACTGAACAGTATACGGGACAAGCAAGTCTGCAGTGAACCCTGAGTTACACGTTTCATATTCTGCTTGATCGTTTGAACAGCACGCTCTTCTTGACCATTAGAAGCAGGTTTGAATGGGGCTGACCTCACGTGTTTAATACCATTGAGTTTCATGAAGTCTTGAAACTCCAGACTTGTGAAGCAAGATCCGTTGTCGCTCACAACAATGTCAGGCAAACCATGAGTGGCAAACATGACACGAAAGCTCTCAATAGTAACTGCAGATGTACTGGATAACATAATAATAGACTCTATCCACTTTGAATATGCATCCACCACAACAAAAAACATCTTTCCCAGGAAAGGGCCCGCAAAATCGATGTGGATCCTGGACCATGGTTTAGATGACCACGACCAAAGACTCAGCGGAGATCCCGCTGGTACTTTACTTAGCTGCATGCAAATATTGCAATGATGCACACGTGATTCCAGATCAGAGTCGATTCCAGGCCACCATACATGAGCCCTAACAATGGCTTTCATCATGACAATACCAGGATGAGTGTTATGTAGTTCACGTACAAATTTTTCTCTGCCTTTCTTAGGCATAACAGCACGATTACCCCACAGTGAACAATCTGACTGAACGGACAGTTCATCTTTGCGACGGTTGTAAGGTTTGGTCTCATCACACATTTCCATAGGTATTGCAGACCAATCACCACTGAGGACACAACATTTCACAACCGATAAAATAGGGTCATGGCTGGTCCAGATCCTAACTTGTTCAGCAGTGACAGGAGTTCCTTTACTCTCAAAAGCATCCATTACTAACAGTAGATCTGCAGGTTGAGGCGTCTCCACCTCAGATGTGGACAACGCAGACAACTCAGTGCATCGGCACAATTCTCAGTGCCAGGTCTATGATGAATAACATAATCATAGGCAGATAATGTCAACGCCTACCTCTGGATACAGGACGATGCATTGGTATTAATACCTTTGTTTTCCGAAAACAATGAAATGAGTGGCTTGTGATCCGTTTCGAGTTCAAAACGAAGACCAAACAGGTACTGATGCATCTTTTTGACCCCATACACACAGGCAAAAGCTTCTTTTTCTACCATGCTGTAAGCTCTTTCCGCCTTTGACAAACTTCTCGAAGCATACGCAACAGGTTGTAGCTTACCCGACTCATTTGCTTGTTGGAATACAGAACCAACCCCATATGATGAAGCAATACAAGATGCTTACACGGATCATAATGAACAAACAACTTGTTTGAACAGAGCAGATTCTTAGCATTCTCAAAGGTTCTATCTTGAGACACCCCAGACCCAGTTGTCACCTTTTCTGAGTAGCATGTGCAGTGGCTCTAACAAAGTGCTCAATCTGGGTAAGAAATTACCAAAGTAGTTGAGTAGCCCAAGGAATGAATGCAGCTCCGTCACATTCATTAAACTCGACCGGTGATATGATTCCTTCACGTTGGAGTCTGTCAAGCTCAATTTCAAACTGCTCCCTCATCATGTCGAGAACAGACTGAGTTTTATGATAGACAGGCCTTGCATCAGAATCCAGGTGAATCTGCATCTTGGCTCCAGTAAAATTACCAATGCCCGGTTCAAACAAAGAAGGGAACTTCTTCAACACTTGAGCACACGAATGACAACGCTTTGATATCATTCCAATTCCACTTGATTTTCTCGAGCCAATTCCTGCCGAACAGTGTTGGACCATTACCTGGGACGATCCATAACGGTAGATCATGAACCACACCATCATACGACACCTTGACTACTGCACTGACAATCATCGGTATGAGTTCCTTAGTGTAAGTACGCAACTTGGCATTGATGGGACTCAGCTTAGGCTTCACAGCCTCAGTGTCCCACAGCTTATCGAATGTCCTTTGGCTCATTATCAACTGACTCGCACCCGTGTCAGCTCCATTGATACAGGCACGCCATTCAGCTTCACATTAACGATTATCGGCTGGCTCCTTCCCAAGAATGAATACAGACCATACACTTCCTCCTCGGGTTTTGCATCTGGGCCAGCACTGGACTGGTCATCATCAGCAATGTGATGAGCGGCAGCACGTTTGCTCAGTTGTGGGCCCATTCTCTGAAGATGACCCACTTTCGAACAGCCATTACAGGAGTACTGTTTAAACCAACACTGATGAGGCCGATGATTGCCCCCACAACGCTAACAGGTTGAAATCAGGTTTGTACCAGTTGGTGGACTTTGAGCAGCTACAGGTTTCACATAAGCAGTCGAGTAGGCCCTGCCATAAGCAGCTCTGCCAGATGACGACACAATCTTGTTTACAGTACTTGCCGTGGAGCTCCGACTCTTCGATGATATCTGCCTCAAATTATCATCAGTCGTCATGCATGCCTGGGCAGTCGCGTTGGCCTTGCTCAAATCCAGCTTCTCTTCAGCCAATAACTTCCGAAGAATCACATCATGGTTGATATCTATCACGAAGAAATCTCACAGCATGTCTTCCAACACGTTCCCGAACTTATACGGCTCAGCAAGAAATCGCAGGTCGGCGACAAATCCCGACATATCCTGGCCCTCAGCACGAACATGCGTGTAGAAGCGATAGCGTGAGATGATGATCACCTCTTTGGGCTTAAGATGGCCACGCACCAAAACACAGAAATCCCCGTATTCTTTGTCTGTTGGATGTAAAGGTGAGAGAAGATTCTTCATGAGGCCATAAAGTTTTGGACCACAAACGGAGAGGAAAATTGCCCTGCGCCGAACTGCGTCAGCCTCTCCCTCCATTTTGTTGGCCACAAAATACTGATCCAGGCGGTCGATAAAATCCGCCCAATCCACACCATCCGCGAATCTCTCCAGAATTCCAATAATGCCCATTGTACATGCGAAGGTTCTTAAGTTACCTCGTCGCCAAATGTAGTGAATGCAATGACTCGAAAGACTTCTTACTGTAAACTGCCTCAGGTGTAAACCCGATCCAACTTTATTCGCGCCCAAAGTAACCCACGTGACATGGTACCTGCGCTTATATACCAGTGACCGCGCACGCGCGCGTACAGCCCAATGACCTCCTACAGTGGCGCCCCTTCGGTGTCTGGTGACTCCAGGATTAAATACATAACAAACAACAGGCCGCCAAGAGTGCTAAGAGCAACTGTAGCACTTTTGTTGCTATTTCAGCCCTCTCTATATAGACCAGGGGTCGAACCTGGGGCTAGGATCTGAGTGGCTCAGTGTTTTTATCCAGTGAACCATCAGAGAAGCGATTCAGTACAGACTTTTTCCACATGCTAAGCCCTCTCAGCAAGATGGATCTTGCCTTATGAACAGCCCCATCTATACTTATTTCATGTGTAGAAAGAAAAATAATTTAATATTGCACCAAAAAACTTTTTTTGTCCCTTTAAAAACATGTTTCATTGTGCGCTCCACCCTCATTGTAATATGGCAGTTGAGCAGTAAAGCATTTTTTGTATTATACCGAGGTCCACCCTACAGTGACCGTCCCTTAAAAAAGCCGAAAATCTGAAAGCATATGAGCCAAGGTCAGCAAACTGATAAACCACGACATTTTTAGAGTGAGTGTATTATACAAAGGACTAATAAGTTGGGGAAAAGTAACCAAGCAAGCTAATGATTAATTGTCCTCGTGTCACCCAACAGGCTGTTTCTAACATTGATGCTTTTTTAGGACATCGCTCAGAGTCTTGGAAAGTGAGAGATGAATGCAGTGTTTGACATGATGACGCCCACCCTTGTCAATGACATCAGCACCTGAGCCAATTTACAAGCTCGCTGAAAGCAACTGAAAGAGAACACATGGCTTTTAACTGGTTTTTGCTTTTCACTAGAGAGAGAGAGAGAGACAAACAACTACATTGGACTTGATTTCACTGTTAGAAGATGCTACTGGCTTATGGAAAATAGTTACTACCAGAGCTACAGTTATTTTGCTGTGCTGATGATAGACCCATTATTTTATATTAACATCTTTCAGCTATGCAAAAGGGAAGATAGGGGGCATCTGGCCCAGTGGGAAGTGTGGGCTGGATGTAAAACCCTATTTTATAAAAAATATCAGCCTCTGTTTCAATAAAAATAGAAGACTGCAGCCTTGGCCCAATAAAGGTACATCCATAAGAGGAAATATCTTTAAAAAACGTTTTAATTAAAAACTGCAGTGAACATGGCTTTTGGTTGTTAAACAATCGACCACCTGAGCTATACATTGGTCAAAATTAAGGTCAAGGACTCATTTCTAGCACCATCTTCATGAATTAGCTCAACCATGTAATTACAGTCAGTGTGCCATGCCAAGTGTAAAATAAGGCAATAACATTATTAATAATGAAAACAGAAAATGCTGGAAACACTCAGCGGGTCAGGCAATATCTGTGGAGAGAGAAACTGAGTTAACGTTTCAGGTCGATGACCTTTCGTCAAAACATTATTCGTTTGATGTCTCTGTTATTTAGACTTTGTTTTGGTGTTTTTATGTTCATTTACACTCAGGAATTTCATGTACTGAGGAATAGAGTGCTTTTCCATTTCAGGTATTCAGTGTCAGCACAAAGCACTGCCTAATCAAGTCTCGCACATGAGATACAAGCCTAAATTTTCTGAGTCTGGCTGTACCATGGTAGCTTGGCAGCAGCATGGACTTGGAGTTTAGAAGAATGAGAGGTGATCTCACTGAAATATACAACATTCTTACAGGGCTTGACAGGGCAGATGTTTCCCCTGGCGGGGGAGTCTAGAACTAGGGGTCACAGTCCCAGAATAAGATGTCGGCTATTTAGGACTGAGATGAGAAATGTCTTCACTCAGAGAGTGGTGAATCTTTGGAATTCTCTACCCCTGGAGGCACAGTCATTGAGTATATTCAAGACAGAGATTAATAGATAGTGGGGATAGTGCACGAAGGTGGAGTTGAGGTAGAAGATCAGCCATGATCTTATTGAATGGCAGAACAGGCCCGAGGGACCGAATGGCCTATTCCTGCTCCTATTTCTTATGTTCTAAACTTACTCTTTTTTTTATATTCGATCACAGGATGTGGGTGTTGCTGGCAAGGCCAGCATTTATTGTCCATCCCTAATTAAGGCTGAACAGCTTGCTAGGTCATTTCAGAGGGCAGTTAAGAGTCAACCACATTGCTGTGGGTCTGGAGTCACATATAGGACAGACCAGGTAAGGGCAGCAGATTTCCTTCCCTCAAGGCCATTAGTGAACTAAATGGGTTTTTACAACAATCCGGCAGTATCATGGTCACCATTCCCGATAGTAGGTTTTTAAAAAAAATTCCAGATTTATTTAATTGAATGTAAATTCCCCAGCTGCCAGGTGGGATTTGAATTCATGTCCCTGGCTCATTAGTCCAAGCCTCTGGTTTACAAGTCCAGTAACATAACCACTACGCTACCATTCACTCCCAGCGTAAATTTCTATCTATCTTGCCCCCAATATGGGGGCTTAATACCACGGAGTAGAAATTTGTATTGGGCAGCAGCACAAAATGGGCAGTATGACATCGGCCGCCTGTTGTATGCACCGCTCAACAGCCAGTTCCATTGATCAAAGAGGTATGTTTTAAGGAGACTCTTAAAGGAGAGGCGGAAAGATTTAGGGAAGGAATTCAGGCAATGGTGCTTGGGTGGCTGAAGGCACAACCCCCAATGATGGAGCAAAGGGAGTGGGCGATGTACAAGAGGCAAGAGTTGGAGGAAATCTTGGTGGGTTGTAGAGCTGGAGGAGGTAACAGAGATAGGATAAAGCAAGTAGATTGAGGGATTTGTACATGAGGATGAAAATTTAAATTGAAGCCCTCTGGGGACAAGGAGCCAATGTAGGTCAGCGAGCACAGCGGTGATGGGTGAACAGGACTTTGTGCGGGATTAGGGCAAGAGTAGGTCTACATCATGGGAAGAATTAGTGCTGTGGAAAAAGGAGAAAGGTAAGCTTAAGTATGGCTAATGATTTATTGTCTCCTGTAATTATTAAATATAACTCTGTCCATTATTTTGTAAGGGTACTAGGTTGTTTTGATATGTGACCTGGTATCAGCCAAACATTATTCACCTTACCATGGCTGAATCCCTTGACTGATATGACGGGCCATCAAATTGTCCTAATCTTCAGGTTGTCCCAATGCTCAACTAAAAGGATGATGACAGCAAGTGTCGGTGTTGTTGTTCTGTTACTGGGTTTGGCAAAGAATCCATGACATTAGTGCCAGCTCTGAGCTGAACATAAAGGTAACAGATCCACAAGCCCTTTAAAAATGAGGAAAATGCAACATGCCCAATGTAATTGGATCATCCACTTGGCTGAGAGGCCCTACACAGTTGAATAGCCTGCTAACACACACACATGAAGAATGGTGAAGTAATTATTGGCTGCCAGTGCCTGTGGAACTGAGCACCAGCAAGAGCCAAGAAAAGGAGAGAGTAAATTGGCAAAATGATAAGAAATGTCATATTGGTACAGTACAGTAGGGTGTGTTCACTTGAAAATGGGCATATTGCATATTGTTGAGAAAGAGTAGAGGCAGTTTTACTCTGCATCTAGTCTGATCTGGAGTGCTTAGAGTAGATGAAAATTGATACAGTCTCAAATCAGATGAAAACAGAATTCACAAAACAAAAAATTTCCATGTCTGAATATTAGATTCCACTTGTACAATGATGAGGAATGTGGACTGAAGGGTTTGGCCGACTGACCATGATTCTACAGAATGAAGCAAGTAGGTGCCTGTTAGTACTTGTTACACAATTAAAGATTGCTAGTTAGGTAAACCAGAATGTAGGAAAGAGACATAACACTCCACACCATCTTAGATAGAGTGTTGACCTTTGAAAGGTTATTTTTCACTGCAGCAAATAAACAAACGAATGTCAGTGAATAAGCCCTTTCAATTTATCACTGCCTGTCTGTCGAGATAAACGGCATTATCATGGCTCATTCATACAGATTATAGCACTGTTGGTATATCCTTGAGCTTTTCAATGAGATGGTACTTGTTTGAATTTCTTTTCAAAACACTTAACCTGACATTTCTCGCCTCACCTTGCCCCACCTTAGGGCAACACAAGTTAAATTTATTAAGTGTGCATGTGGGAATGAAGTGAAGCAGAAAACATTCTGCCGCTCCCCTCCACAAAAGAAAGATAATGATTTCACCTGAGGTAATGGTACAGGTTGCATCTTGTTCCTAATCTTGACAGGAGAAATCTGAGCTGGGCTTCGTGCCTTCAAACGATGCATGTTGGTGTCAGACAGCCCAACCTGTCGGACAAGCCCATTGGAGAAACAAAGGAATAATACTGTATTACAGGAGGTTCATTAACTCTCTATTCACCAGTTTTACAGAGAAATGCTTTGCATTACTTGCTACCTCCTTCGAAAAGAATCTTCTAGTCTCCTGATGTCTTAGTTGGTAAATGCACTGCCTGGTGTAGTACGGAGACCTACTGACTGGGAAAATCTCAGGTTCAATTCCCGTCCTGTGTTGAGTTAGCTGATCCCAGTCAGGGTGGCAGTAAGAGGACTAGAATTGGCCTGAGTGTCCCATGAGATAAAGACGGCACAAAAGAGCCAGGGTTCCCTGATTGCTATCTGGTGCAAAGTGTGTGTATGTCATCATCATAGGCAGTCCCTCGAAATCGAGGAAGATTTGCTTCCACTCTAAAAGTAAGTTCTCAGGTGACTGTACAGTCCAATATGGGAATTACAGTCTCTGTCACAGGTGGGACAGACAGTCGCTGAAGGAAAGGGTGGGTGGGGAGCCTGGTTTGCCGCATGCTCCTTCCGCTGTCTGCACTTGTTTTCTGCAGCTCTTGGCGACGAGACTCGAGGTGCTCAGCGCCCTCCCGGATGCTCTTCCCCCACTTAGGGCAGTCTTGGGCCAGGGATTCGCAGGTGTCAGTGGGGCTGCTGCACTTTATCAAGGAGGCTTTGAGCGAGTCCTTGAAACATTTCCTCTGCCCACCTGGGGATCTGCTGTGTAGGAGTTCTGAGTCGAGCGCTTGCTTTGGGAGTCTTGTATCGGGCAATGTGGCTCGCCCAATGGAGCTGGTCAAGTGTGGTCAGTGCTTCAATGCTGGGGATGTTGGCCTGATCGAGAACACTGACATTGGTGCACTTGTCCTCCCAGGGGATTTGCAGGACCTTATGGAGATATCGTTGGTGGTACATACAGCATTGCCTCCCGGTCATCAAAATCCATGGCGCGGCCTTGGACAACGTGGACCACTTTTCATACCTCGGGAGCCTACTATCAGCAAGGGCAGACATCATTGACGAGGCCCAATACCGCCTCCAGTGCGCCAGTGCAACCTTCGGTTGCCTGAGGAAGAGAGTGTTCGAAGATCAGGCCCTCAAAACTGCCACCAAGCTTATGGTCTACAGGGCTGTAGTGATACCCGCACTCCTGTATGGCTCAGAGACGTGGACCATACATATCGCCTCAAATCGCTGGAGAAATATCACCAACGATGTCTCCGCAAGATCCTGTATGTATGTGGCTATCTGTTGAAGACCAAGCCAAGTGTGGCTGTCCTGCTTCTACCATCACATAACTAGCTGACACTCACTCTAGGCTCCTAAATGAAGAGTAATTACTTTGGTGCGTTACCCGAGGGAAGGCTGATGCTTACGTGCAGCACAGAAACGGGCAGTCCCACCCATTGCATACCCCACAATAAAACTGAGTTACACCAAGAAATTTCCTTGGAGTTTCTTTGGCGCAAGTCCCATTCACACGCGTTTCTGCCGTAGTTCCATTGAGGTTACAGCAGCAGAGCAGGAGAAACGTCGTGGAAATTCCCAGCATTCGTTTTATCAGGAGAGATGGGGAGAGAATTGGGGGCACGAAAAAAAAACAATCTTTTTGGATCTCCAAATGTCATATGTAATTTCCCTTCACATCAGTAAGGATTTGGAGTTGAAGGTATTTGACCAAGCTCAGAATCCTTTGTGCGAGTTTGCACTGCCATGGGCCAACTGTGAAAGAGGCAGATTTTGTGTCTAAGAAGCGAAATTCTGCAGGTGCTACAAATTTCCGGGCAGGTTGCTGAATGTTTTCAACTTCTGTCTTTTTTTTGCTGAGGCTGTGAGCAGCTGCATTCACAACACGATCTGCTGAGAAGTGAGCCTGAGAAACGCTGAGTGTGGCAGATTGTGAAACTTTCGGCTTTCTGCTGACATTTGCAGTGTCTGCATTTTATAACTTGGGTTAAAGAGACAGATCTGGCCGCTGGATCGAATTACTTTTGCACCTAGAAATTTTCTACCAGGCTGGTTTAGCCTTGCAAATGAAAGGAGTTAAAAGCCGGCACGATGCTTCCAGCACACCTTGCCACGGAGTGCGTGGGACAATGTGGATACGGTCTTATGATTTCCCATACAGCGCGTTCCCCAACCTCCGCCGTGTTGTTGTGAGGAAAGGCCAAGTGCAAGGCAGCTGCTTCTGCAAAGTTGATCCCTAACTGGGGGTTAGGATTTGGCTGTGGCTCACTCTCTTGATTATTTTTCCCCCATTCAGTTAATAAACAACAGTAGCAGAGGCCTGAGAATGGAGTCCTTTGGTCAGGTTACTGAGAAATGAGCATGTGACTCTGAGAGGTGCGAACATAAACCTGTGTGATCGCAAGATCTGCAAATCCCCTGGGAGGACAGACGTACCAACGTCAGTGTTCTCACTCAGGTCAACATCCCCGGCATCGAAGCACTGACCACACTCGGCCAGCTCCATTGGGCGGGCCACATTGTCCACATGCCTGACACAAGACTCGCAAAGCAGGCGCTCTATTCGGAACTCCTACACGACAAGCGAGCCCAAGGTTGGCAGAGGAAACGTTTCAAAGACACCCTCAAAGCCTCCATGGCAAAGTGAGCTGCAAGCACTGTGCCGGCTTTTAACTCTTTTCATTTGTAAGGCTAATCCAGCCTGGTAGAAAATTTCTCAGTGCAAATGTAATTTTGATCTCCACCGACATCAGAGAGTCCCTGGCCAAAGACCACCCTAAGTGGAGGAGATGCATCTGGGAGGGCACTGAGTACCTCGAGTCTCGTCGCCGAGAGCATGCAGAAAACAAAACAGGCAGAGTTGGCTGTTTATGTGAAAACAATGCCCAAACAGCATCTCCGCTAGCATTAATGTCAAGGCAAAAATTAACTTCAGTAATCACTAAGAACCATTGCCAAAAGAGTAGAGCCCTTACAGGTTATGTGGGAGTTGCTATGTTTTTCTGTGCAGTGTTTGGAATGTATTAGTGAAAGCTCTCGAACAACATTGAACTCGTCCACGGTGCTTCACTTGAAAACTCTTTTAAAAAATCTCTTTATAAATAGATGGGATGGAAAATTCCACTAGTTAACCAGCCTGGGGCAAGTTGCTTTCCACTTTTGGTGAGCTCAAAAAAAAAGCACTTCATTGGCGAGCAAGTAACCCTCCATCTGTAATCCTTCTGGCTCTGCTTTCCTGCCTCATCTGATCTGTTCGGGCTTGTTTCTGTTTTTCCTCAGCCAACTAACACCTCATTTTTTGAAAGTTTATTTTATTGTTTTTAATAATTGACTTCCAGTTGTTAAAGTTCAGGTTTCAGTTTTGGGTGAATGAAAAGTTAATTTAGACATCTTCCAAATACAAACAAACATTCAAGCTCACTAACTTCTAAAATCATTTTTCTAGAACCCTTTTGGTGTGTGCATAGCAGAACCAAAATATCTCACTTGTTGATGCTGGAGTGTGATTTTTTTCTGCATTCCTTCTGCTATACTTTTATGAAAACCAGAATTGTTTCAGGGTATTTTTTTTAAGACTCACTTCAGCTGTGGAAACAACCTAGAAGTCTGAAAACCTCTCCCAATTGTTGAATTCTTCACATCCTTTTAACTATGCTGATGTTTCACTGCAGTCTTCCAGTAAGGCTTGCAGGCTTAATTGAGATTTTACCAATTTTCTCTCCTTTTTCTTCCTCCTATGCTGAATGCACTGGGGTACTGTTCCAACAGCCCTTCGATGCCTTACACAGACCGAGGTAGTGAGGGTCAGCAGGCTGTTCAGCTGTGAGGGACATCAGGGCCCAGGCTTAACCTTGTCTCACCCGATGTCCACAAACACAAACTTTCTGACAGGATCACTAGATTGTGATCAGAAGCGGAAACCCAAGCTGGTTATTTTTCCCCCTCCCCAACTCAAGGGTCTAAGGTCAATTGCTCCAATTACAGCCCTTCTCCATTATACTAGGATTGCCATTTGATAAGCATTACTCCCCTCCCTCCACCACTACTCATAGTTGATCTGAAATGTTAAAAAAGATAAAACCACAGAGTCAATTTTTCTGGTTTAATTTCGCAGCATTATGCTTAATGATTGAGGACAATAATGAAGATGAGGTTTTTAAATGTATTGGAAATAGTGTTTTCCAGAAGTTCTTATTTAACTTCACAACTGAAGTCACAATTCTCCATAAGGGACAACACTTTACAAGACAGCATGCCAGTAGCAAGGCCTCACACAAAGTAGGTGGCTTCTCGGAAAAGGTCAGGTGAGCTGTTACAACTTTCTATCCATTCATCGTGGAACTTTGCCATGCAAACTTTAGCTGCCTGCAAAACAACAGTGACTACAACTTCAGGACATGAAAGACTCCATATAAATGCAAGTCTCTCCTTCATTCGTTTATAGTGTGCAAAAACAATGCCAGTTTGAGTTAGCAGATCTCAGCAGTAGGGGAGCTGCAATTAATGTCAGCACTCCTGGGATCGAGAGGGGAAAGTCAGACAAGGTTACAACAACAACAACTTGTATTTATATAGCATCTTTAATGTAGTAAAATGCCCCAAGCTGCCTCACAGGAGCGTTATAAGTCAAAAATTTGACACCGAACACTTAAGGAGAAATTAGGCCAGGTGATCAAAAGCTCGGTCAAAGAGATTTGAAGAGGTGTTAAAGGAGGAAAGAGAGGTAGAGAGACACATAGATTTAGGCAGGGAGTTCCAGAGCTTGTGGCCAAGGCAACAGAAGGCACGGCCACCAATGGTTGAGCAATTATAATCAGGGATGCTCAAGAGGGCAGAATTAGAGGAACACAGACATCTTGTGGGGGGGGGGGGGGGGGGCGGTGTTGTAGGGCTGAAGGAGATTACAGAGACAGGGAGGGGCGAGGCCATGGAGGGTTTTGAAAATAAGGATGAGAATTTCGAAATTGATGCACTGCTTAGCCGGGAGCCATTGTAGTCTTATTGAAATGTATAAGATTCTGAGAAGGCTTGACAGGGTAGATGCAGAGAGGATATTTCCTCTCATGGGGTAATCTAGAACTAGGGGGCATAGTTTCAGAATAAGGGGTCGCCCATTTCAAACAGAAATTAGGAGGAATTTCTTCCCTCAGAGGGTCGTGACTCTTGAATTCTCTACCCTAGAGAGCTGTGGAGGCTGGGTCATTGAATATATTTAAGGTGGAGATAGACAGATTTTTGAATGATAAAGGAGTCAAGAGTTATGGGGAGTGGGCAGGGAAGTGGAGTTGAGGCCATGATCTTATTGAATGGTGGAGCAGACTCGAGGGGCCAAATGGCCTACTCCTGCTCCTAATTCTTATGTTCTTATGTAGGTCAACAAGCAAAGGGGTGATGGATGAGCGAGACTTGGTATGAGTTAGGATACGTGCAGCCGAGTTTTGGATGACCTCAAGTTTCCGGAAGGCAGAATGTGGGAGGTCAGCCAGGAGTGCATTGGAATAGTCAAATCTAGAGGTTCTGAGTCCTGATCACTATCTACTGATGACTGCTGGCAAATGTCCTGCTCATGCATCAGCTGAGGGCAGGATTCACAGCCAATTATTCTGCCATCACCGTGGCCAAAAATCTTTGTCCTTCCTCCACAATATTTTAGCAGAACTGGGGGAGGCAGCAGCAGAGGATGGGTTGGGGATGTGTTCCGTTGTTCCATTTTACATGCCTCCAATTTTCCACATGCAGGGCATGATGTCAGCTGTGGCTTAGTTGGTAGCATTCTTACCTCTGAATCAGAAGATTGTGGGTTCAAGTCCCACAAAAATCTAGGCTGACACTCCTGTACAGTGCTCACTGCACTGTCGGAGGTATTGTCTTTCAGACAAGAAGTTAAACCGAGGCCCTGTCTGCTCTCTCAGGTGAACATAAAAGATCCCATGATATTATTTTGAAGAAAAGCAGGGGAGTTATTCTGGCCAATAGTTATTCCACAATCAACATCACTAAAACAGATTATCTGGTCATTATCACATTGCTGTTTGTGTATTTTTGGGGGCGTGGCCCTGGACAACATGGACCACTTCCCTTATTTTGGGAGCCTCCTATCAATAAGAGCAGGCATTGACGACGAGATCCAACAGCGCCTCCAGTGCGCCAGTACAGCCTTCGGCCGCCTGAGGAAAAGAGTGTTTGAAGACCAGGCCCTCAAAACTGCCACCAAGCTCATGGTCTACAGGGCTGTAGTAATACCCACCCTCCTGTATGGCTCAGAGACATGTACCATGTACAGTAGACACCTCAAGTTGCTGGAGAAATACCCACCGACGATGTCTCCGCAAGATCCTACAAATTCCCTGGGAGGACAGAGGCACCAACATTAGCGCCCTCGACCAGGCCAACATCCCCAGCATTGAAGCACTGACCACACTTGATCAGCTCTGCTGGGCAGGCCACATAGTTTGCATGTCAGACACGAGACTCCCAAAGCAAGTGCTCTACTTGGAAATCCTTCACAGCAAACAAGCCAAAGGTTGGCAGCAGAAACGTTACAAGGATACCCTCAAAGCCTCCTTGATAAAATGCAACATCCCCATTGACACCTGGGAGTCCCTGGCCAAAGACCGCCCTAAGTGGAGGAAGTGCATCCAGGAGGGCGCTGAGCACCTCGAGTCTCGTTGTCGAGAGCATGCAGAAATCAAGCGCAGGCAGCGGAAAGAGCGTGCGGCAAACCAGTCCCACCCAGCCCTTCCCTCAATGACTGTCTGTCCCACCTGTGACAGAAACTGTGGTTCTCGTACTGGACTGTTCAGCCACCTATGGACTCATGTTAAGAGTGGAAGCAAGTCTTCTTCGATTCCGAGGGACTGCCTATGATGATGATGATGATGATGATGAGCTGTTGTGTGAGCCTGCTGTGTGCAAAATGACTGCCACATTTCCTACATTACAACAGTGACTATACTTGAAAAAGAACTTCATTGGCTGTAAAGCACTTTGGGACATCCGGTGGTCATGAAGGGTGCTGTGGAAATACAAGTCTTTCTTTTTTTCTTTATCAATCAACATCACTAAAACTGATTATCTGGTCATTATCACATGGCTGTTTGTGGGAGCTTGCTGTGCAAATAATTGGCTGCCACGTTTCCTGCATTACAACAGTAACTTACATTCAAATGTACTTAATTGGGTGTAAATGCTTTGAGACACCTTGATGTTGTGAAAGGCATTATATAAATGCGAATATTTATTTCCTTTACATAAGAGGGTGGAATTGTTGTAAGCAGATGCAAATGAGGAAAATATATCCTCCAGCATATTTCCCATCATTCACGCCATAGCAATCCCAGGTGCCAGTGACCTTTGTCATCCTACGTTGCTTTGATGGGTGGGAAGGGTTGGTTGATTTTTTTTTAATGTGCAGAAATCCTGGCCTAGCGATTGCAGAGCAGCTCAAAGGCTGCCCACACTGTTAAGCTAGAGCAGGGAGCTGAGGCCTGCTGCTACTCCACCCCCACAGAGGGCAGGCATCCCACTTGCAGTATGTTAATGATTCTGAGGGCAGAAGGTCATCTTCACGGCAGACAGAAGTCCTGATGCCCACAGAACTATACTCTGAAAAGGGAGTTGAAGCCTATAAGAAAGGTGAAGGGCAGTATAAGGAAGTTATTTTACGTCCTAACTCAATTGTTGCTAATACTTAGAAGCATTCACCACATAGTCATCAATTGTGTTCCTAAATCAGCTCTGGTATCTGCAGGAGAGGAGCCACAGGAACAGAGTACTCTCTTGTTGTCATCATACATGCCAGACATCTCTCAGCACATTGTGAGTGGATTGAAATGGGTTGACTTCACATTTTCATTAGTCTTGAGCTCCACCGCAATTCATAAAGTGGAATTATAAGGGATTTAAGAGTTATATTAGAAAATACTATGAGCAAAATGATCCATTTAGAGTTCAGTCATGCTTATACAATTTGGTCATAGTCAGCCTTGACCTTTTTAAATGGCATCATGTGCCACACCACATTCTATTTCTTTATCACTCTTATATCATGCGGCAACTGGATATAAAAGGGGTCAGAGGGTCTAGTAAGGAGGGGGAACTGAGGGAAATCTTTATTAGTCGGGAAATTGTGTTGGGGAAATTGGTGGGATTGAAGGCCGATAAATCCCCAGGGCCTGATGGACTGCATCCCAGAGTACTTAAAGAGGTGGCCTTGGAAATAGCGGATGCATTGACAGTCATTTTCCAACATTCCATTGACTCTGGATCAGTTCCTATAGAGTGGAGGGTAGCCAATGTAACCCCACTTTTTAAAAAAGGAGGGAGAGAGAAAACAGGGAATTATAGACCTGACCTCAGTAGTGGGTAAAATGATGGAATCAATTATTAAGGATGTCATAGCAGTGCATCTGGAAAATGGTGACATGATAGGTCCAAGTTAGCATGGATTTGTGAAAGGGAAATCATGCTTGACAAATCTTCTGGAATTTTTTGAGGATGTTTCCAGTAAAGTGGACAAAGGAGAACCAGTTGATGTGGTATATTTGGACTTTCAGAAGGCTTTCGACAAGGTCCCACACAAGAGATTAATGTGCAAAGTTAAAGCACATGGGATTGGGGGTAGTGTGCTGACGTGGATTGAGAACTGGTTGTCAGACAGGAAGCAAAGAGTAGGAGTAAACGGGTACTTTTCAGAATGGCAGGTAGTGACTAGTGGGGTGCCGCAAGGTTCTGTGCTGGGGCCCCAGCTGTTTACATTGTACATTAATGATTTAGACGAGGGGATTAAATGCAGTATCTCCAAATTTGCGGATGACACTAAGTTGGGTGGCAGTGTGAGCTGCGAGGAGGATGCTATTAGGCTGCAGAGTGACTTGGATAGGTTAGGTGAGTGGGCAAATGCATGGCAGATGAAGTATAATGTGGATAAATGTGAGGTTATCCACTTTGGTGGTAAAAACAGAGAGACAGACTATTATCTGAATGGTGACAGATTAGGAAAAGGGAAAGTGCAACGAGACCTGGGTGTCATGGTACATCAGTCATTGAAGGTTAGCATGCAGGTACAGCAGGCGGTTAAGAAAGCAAATGGCATGTTGGCCTTCATAGCAAGGGGATTTGAATACAGGGGCAGGGAGGTGTTGCTACAGTTGTACAGGGCCTTGGTGAGGCCACACCTGGAGTATTGTGTACAGTTTTGGTCTCCTAACTTGAGGAAGGACATTCTTGCTATTGAGGGAGTGCAGCGAAGATTCACCAGACTGATTCCCGGGATGGCGGGACTGACCTATCAAGAAAGACTGGATCAACTGGGCTTGTATTCACTGGAGTTCAGAAGAATGAGAGGGGACCTCATGGAAACGTTTAAAATTCTGACGGGTTTAGACAGGTTAGATGCAGGAAGAATGTTCCCAATGTTGGGGAAGTCCAGAACCAGGAGTCACAGTCTGAGGATAAGGGGTAAGCCATTTAGGACCGAGATGAGGAGAAACTTCTTCACCCAGAGAGTGGTGAACCTGTGGAATTCTCTACCACAGAAAGTAGTTGAGGCCAATTCACTAAATATATTCAAAAGGGAGTTAGATGAAGTCCTTACTACTCGGGGGATCAAGGGTTATGGCGAGAAAGCAGGATGGGGGTACTGAAGTTTCATGTTCAGCCATGAACTCATTGAATGACGGTGCAGGCTAGAAGGGCTGAATGGCCTGCTCCTGCACCTATTTTCTATGTTTCTATGTTTCTATGAAAGCAAGCTACAATGTCATATCTGCTGTCTGCTGATGTCAACAGAGGATCGCGTCTTATTTCACAAGGGTTTCTTTGAATATCTCCATCAAGAATACAATTTAAATCTTCCTGAATTACCTGGGTGGAGAAATGTGACATTTAATCACTCTGTGAAACTGGACGGGGCCGAAATTCAGGGTCCGGATAAGGCCCGTTACCGCCATTTTGCGGCGGCCATGTGGCAGAATTGACTGGCCGTCGCATCGCCGTCGATTGGCCGCCACGGCCCAAATCAGCTCGGGGTTTTTAGGGTGGTTCCCACTTCCACTCAGCTGCTGCCGACTGCCCCAAGCGCGTCATCGAAGTGTGCACCGCCGCTCTCCCGCACCTCCTTCCCATTCTGCGCGAAATTTACCTGAAAAAAAATCCACGATCCGCCGCACGGTGCCCCCGACAACCTTTTCTGTCGGTGTACCTGGTTTTCTGTGTGTGAGCCACAGCATCGCGGTGGCCCTTCAAGGGGGGTGTGCACTGCCGCGGCTGCCATGTTTTTCTTTTTGCCAGCCGGCTTCCCGATCGGCCAGACAATTATGGTCCCGGGATTCGGCCGGGCCGCTAACAGGTGTCAGACCGATGGCCCGGCCGAAACCCTCCCTGGTGGCTCAGTGGCCGAACCTAAAATGTCGCTGCTTCTCTCCCCTTTAAATGAGGGGAGAGACGTGGTGACGCACACGCGCACTGATGTCATCACTGCTCCGCTGCTGAGTGACAGGGGCGGAGACTCCGTCCTGCCCCCACTTCTGCCACTCACCAGCAGTTACCGCCACACTTCTGCCCCCATTAATACCGACTTCCGGTCCGCTCCAAAAAAATTGCCAAAGAGGTGAAAATGGATCAAGAGTCTGCGTCGTAGGACCCGACGGTAAAAACATCTAAAAAAGATAGAGGCATCAGCTTTCTGGCGGGCCTGAATTTCGGCCCCAATATCTGTTACTTATTAGATACAAAGGCACAAGATGCCACGTAGATATAGACATCAACCCACAAATTTCCCATCCCTTCCACTGTGAGTTAATGTCAGATAAAAGCACAACGTTGTAATGTCTGTAAGCTAGTAATGTTTGTAGCTCCACACTGTGGATGTGGACGTATTGTGTACTGCAACTGCAGGGTTAATAATAAACAGAACCAGGCAGATTCCGGAGGCTTCCGAGAGAGCTGCCTGCCATGTTAGAAGCTGTGTGTGCTGTGTTCTGTGAATATATCACATTTGGCGGTGAGATGGGATTTTTTCGGATGATGTAAAGCTTTAATTTTGTTGGTGAAGGATTCAGCCAGCCAACAGAGAGACTTTGGAAGTTGCTGCCTTTGGAAAAAGCTACAAAAATCCAAGGTAAAATACAGCACACGGTGTGAGCAGCTCGAGATTAAAATGGCAGGTATAATCGGACATTTGGGGGAACATAGACACAACCGGGAACGTTTTAAAGCATATGTGGATCAGCTAGAAATGTATTTCATTGCAAATAACATAATCGAAGTTCCAGACAATGCAGTCCAGAACCGGGCTGTGTTGAAACGTAAGAGAGCGATCTTCTTATCGGAGGCGGGTCCGGCATTATATGACACTCTTGTAAATTTGCTTGTGCCTGACGAGTCAAATGACACAATGCTTAAAGAGATTTTAATGAAGCTGGAGCAGCATTATAACCCCAAATTGTTAGTAATTGCTGAAATCTATCGTTTTGGGATTCGGAATCAAAAGGCTGATGAAAGTATCAGTGATTAAATCATAACATTAAAAAAGCTATCGATGCACTGTAATTTTGGAAACTTTCAAAATCGAGCATTATGGGATCGTTTTGTTTGTGGGGTGAAAAATAATGCAATCAGAAGGAAGTTATTGACGATGGATGACTTGACTTTTGAGATTGCTTGTCAGACAACGAGGTCGATGGGCATGGCCGAACAATATTCCTGAGAATGAAATAATGATTATGGTCATCAGTCAACCGAGGTAAATCACCTGCAGGTTAAACATAAAAGACGGTGGGGGCCCAAAGTCTCAGAAACTGGAAATTCTAACAGAATGTCCAGGTCGTGCTATAGGTGCCTGGGACAACACATTGCTCAAAGTTGTCCATACGTGAATGCAGAGTGTTTCTTCTGCAGAAAGACTGGGAATCTTGCGAAGGCATGCCGACTGAAGGGTAAACCAGCTTTTAAAGCTCTGAGTCCAGCATTCAAAGCTATGAGTAGAAATTCCAAGAGACTACATAGCATGGAAGAACAACAACAGGACAAGGAGATGTTAACATGTCATCAGGAGCATGAAGTTAATGGACAGCGATTTGGAAAGCAGCAAAATCCACATAGATGTTGCGGAATTCAATATACCAATGGAAATTGACATGGGTGCATCCGTGAGTGTAGTACCGGAGTCACTGTACCTCGACAAATTGTGTGATTTCTAACTGGAGAAATTCAAGATCGAGCTGCGAGGCTACTCGGGAGAGAAAATGCCTGTCGTAGGTCATATCACCGTACCGGTGAAATATAAAGATCAATTTCAGAACTTGCCTCCAATAGTAGTGAAAGGGGACAAGTCTGCCTTACTAGGAAGAAATTGGTTCAGCTCACTGAAGCTGGACTGGAGTAAGATTTTCTGTGTGGAAGTGAGATTTTCATCAACGGATGATGTTATCAAGAAGTATCCGAAGGTGTTCACCGAAACGGGCAATCCGATCCAAGGCTTCAAGGCGAGTGTCAGGGTACAGAAGGATGCTAGATTGGTTTACTACAAGCCACGTTCTGTACCATATGCACTCAAGGAGAAAGTTGAGCAAGAACTCAAAAGACTAGAGACTGAGAACATTATTTGTAAGATAGATCGATGTAATTGGGCTACACCCATTGTTGTTGTACCTAAGTCTGATGGTAAGGTAAGATTGTGTGGTGATTCTAAAGTAACCTTTAACCAGGTTCTAGAGGGTAATGTCCCCAATACATTGCCGAATATAGAAGATTTGTTCACAACACTGACAGGTGGTCAGATCTTCTCAAAACTGGATCTTACGAATGTCTACTTACAGCTTGAACTAGATGAGGAGTCCAAGTCATGTTTGACTATAAATACTTATCTAGGCTTATATCAATTTAATAGGCTACCGTTTGGAGTGTCTTCCGCCCCTGCTATATTCCAAGGGGTGATGAACCAGGTTTTGCAAGGTATTGAAGGGGTAGTATGTTATTTGGATGACATAGTAATTTCAGCACCAAATAGGCAAATTCATAATAACATATTGAATGAAGCCCTCAAAGAGAAGCACAGAGTACGAGTGTCTGCTCATAAGTGTGAGTTATTTAAAAACTCAGTGGAGTACTTAGGGTATTGAGTAGACAAAGATGGTTTACATCCAACCATGGAAAAATTGGATGCAATTAGAAATGCACCCACTCCCAGGAATGTCAGTGAACTTCGTTCATTCTTGGGTCTTTTGAACTATTATGGGAAGTTCCTACCAAATTTGGTTACAGTATTACATCCACAGAATGAACTTTTGGAAAAACAGGTGCATTGGAAGTGGTCAAAAGAATGCGATACAGCATTCAAGGAGTGTAAAAGCAAATTGGTAGAGAGCACCATATTAGTTCATTGTGACATATCTAAGGAAATTAAGCTAGCATGTGATGCCTCTCTGTATGGAGTTGGGGCAGTAATCTCTCATGTATTAATTAGTGGGGAGGAGAGACCAATTGCTTTTGCTTCACGCACTCTCAGTGCCAGTGAGAGTAATTATGCACAAATTGAAAGGGAAGCTTTGGCATTAATTTTTGGGGTCAAGAAGTTTCACAAATACTTGTATGGTCATAAGTTTACCATCGTTACGGACCATAAGCCCCTGACAGCAATCCTCCATCCAAAGTCCCCAGTTCCAACATTAGCTGCAGCTCGGATGCTGAGATGGGCTTTGATTTTGTCAGCATATGCATACGATATTGAATACAGACGATCAGCTGATCACAGTAATGCTGATGCAATGTCTAGATTGCCTTCCCCATCACAAGTTACACCCGATAGGGAAGAAGTGTTTTATTTTTCATATATTGATGAACTGCCAGTCACAGCTGAAGAGATTGGTAGAGCAACCAAACGTGACCCAGTGATGTCAAAGGTGTATGATTATATTGCAAATGGATGGCCAAACCAGGTAACAGACAAAGATACACATCCATTCTTCATTCGTAGGAATGAATTATCAGTCGATAAAGATTGTATCATGTGGGGTTATACCAAATAAATTCAGGTCCAAATTATTAGGAGACCTCCATGACCAGCACCTGGGAATGTGCTTGACCAAGAGTTTTGCACGCAGTTATTTATGGTGGCCAGGTCTTGATAAAGATATAGAGTACATCGTGATCAGTGTACGACATGTCAATCAGTAAGCAAGCAACCACCACCAGTACCATTACAGCCATGGAAATGGCCTCCCAGGATGTGGCAAAGGCTACATATTGATTTTACTGAGTTAGAAGGGCAACAATTGTTCATTGTGATTGATAGCCATTCGAAGTGGGTTGAGGTGTTTCCAATGTGGAAAATAACAACAAGTAAAACATTGGATATTTTACAAAAATTATTTTCTTCATTTGGCCTCCCTGAAGAAATTGTTTTGGATAATGGACCACAATTTCATTCAGAAGAATTTGCACAATTCACGAGCAAAAATGGTGTGAAACATACCAAGGTTCCACCATACCACCCTGCTTCGAATGGTGCAGCAGAGCGCACTGTACAAATTGTAAAACGTGCCCTCATAAAACAAATGTTAGTTCCAAATCCAAGGAAACGACAGTTGTCATTGGATCACAAATTGGCTAATTTTTTGATTACATATTGAAATACTCCCCATACAACTACTGGTAGAACACCAACAGAGTTGTTTTTCAAACGACAGCCACGAACCAGATTCTCGTTGTTAAAACCAAATTTGGCACAGTCCATAGAAGAGACACAATTAAGACAGAAAGAGAATCGTGATAGAGGTAGAGTGAAAGAAAGAAGTGTAAAATTAAACCAGAAGGTGAGAGTGAAGAACCATCATCATAAATGGGTAAAGTAGTTACTAGGAAGAATGGTGAAGATATGTGGTCCTCGCACATATTTGGTAAAGATGTTTGATAATGGAGAGGTTAGGTTTGTTCATATTGACCATATTTTACCTACAGACATGGAAGGAGTTGAAGGTGGGAATGATTCAATTATTTCTAACTCATCAGATAGTTTTAATACACCAGTAGCAAATCCTAAATCCAATGTATTGGAAACAAATCCAGGAGAGAATCAGAATGAAAGTCTGAGTCCGAGTCAGGAAAACAAAGAGCCTGAGGTTAGAGTGAGTTCAAATGAAAATCAAGGAAATTCTGTGGAGGAAAACGTTCCTCAGGATGAGCCTCGAATGAGTTTAGATTCAACACCATGTTTGGAAGGTTCTGTTCGAGAGCGAAGGTATCCTCTTCGAAACAGAAAACAAGTGGCAAAGTTACATTTGTAAACATGGAAAAAAATAAGTTTATATCCTGTGTTATGTATGATGTTTGTTATAATAACTTCTTCATTAAGGAGGGAGAAGTGTAATGTCTGTAAGCTTGTAATGTTTGCAGCTCCACACTGTGGATGTGGACGTATTGTGTACTGCAACTGCAGGGTTAATAATAAACAGAACCAGGCAGATTCCGGAGGCTTCCGAGAGAGCTGCCTGCCATGTTAGGAGTTGTGTGTGCTGTGCTCTGTGAATATATCACAAACATCAAACTGGTCAAATGCACACAAAAACAAGGCACAGCTACATACAAGGGTAAAATAATAGACGGGATAAAGAACTGCAACACAAATTCTACCAATGGAAGTTCTTTGTTAAATGTAAAGATAATCAAAGTGACCTGCTAAGTCTGAGCGAGACAGTGGGCCTGAAATTGGTGGCCTTACCGCCCACTGCCGTCTGCTACCGCCCACTGCCACCGACTGCCGCTGAGTTTTTTCGGTGGTCGCCCCCCGGTGGCAGATTCCTCTTGGTCTGCTGCCGGCGGGAGGGGAGTACCAAGGGAACTGCCCGCTGACGGCCGCTGGTTGCCAAGTCGCGTAAGTGACCTCCTGCCCACCAAGCTGCCATATTGGGCGGGAGTCGGCGGGAGTTGGCGGCAGCAAGGGGAAGGACCACTGAGTGGAGGCAGGTCTAACCCCGACGGTAAATAAGAAGACCCCTGCAAAAGAAGGTTAGTGAACGTTTTTTTTTCCAGTGTTTTACCTGTTTGGGGTCCCCTGAAGGTGTTTTGGTGTTTTTTTAAAAGATTTTTATTTTTCAGTGTTCCCTCCTCCTTGGGCCCAACTCAATCCTCAGCAGCACTTTGGCGAGGATCACATTTGCCGCCGAGATTGAGAGCTCCCGCCCGTTGCTTCCCAGATAGACGGCGTAAGCCGTTGTTTGGCCGCCAGGCAGTACTGCCAACTCTTTTAGAGGAATCATCCTGGCATAGTACCGCCCGGTCTCTCGGCGGCCATCGGCGGTCCTTTGGGCGGCACTTGGGCAGACCTTGGGTTTGACCAAGTTCAGGCCCACTTGAATCTGCCACTATGCCATGAAATTGTTGACTGAGTAGAGTAACTGCAAACACTGAAAACTGCCAGTTTCATAATGTAAAGGAAAGCCCCCCCCCCGCTACCCCCGCCCCCGACCCGAACAATCTCAAAGTATATGGGCCCGAAATCGGTGAAGGCCAAGTGCTGCCCAAAGGACTGCCGATGACTACCGAGGGACCGGACGGTACTTTGCCAGAAAGATTCCACTGAAAGTGGTGGCAGTAACGCCCGGCTGCAAAATAACGGCTTACGCCTCAATCTGAGTGGTAGCAGGCGAGAGCTCTCAATCATGGCGGCAAAGGCTCTTGCCGCCCAAGTGCCACCAAGGATGGATTCGGGCCCAGGGAGGGTGGAAGAGCTGAAAATAAAAATCATTACAAAAAAAAACAACAACAGAGCACCTTCAGGGGACTCCATCCAGGTAAAATGTTTTAAATATGTTCACTAACAGCTTTTTTTCATTCTTCATACCTACCATTGGGGTTACACCTGCCTCCACGCATCGGTCCTTCCCCCTGCTGGCGCCAACTCCTGCCGGCACCAATCTGACAGCTCGGCGGGCGGGAGGCCACTTGCGCTACTTGGCTGTCAGCAGCCGTCGGCAGACGGTTCCCGGCGGTACTCCCCTCCCGCCCGCTCCAGCCCAAGTGGAAACTGGCAAAGAGGGGAGACCGGAGGCAAAAGTCGGGGCAATCAGAGGCAGTGGGTGGTAAGGCCACCAATATCGGGGCCTATAACTTCCACAGTGAAAAATTACAGTTCAGGTTTATAATCCGTGATAATTCATAAGAAATAGGAGCAGGAGTAGACCATTCGGCCCTTCGAGCCTGCTCTGCCATTCAATGAGATCTGCTACCTCAACTTTACTTGCCTGCATTATCCCCAGATCCCTTGATTCCCTTAATATCCCAAAATCTGTCAATCACTGTCTTGAATATAATCAACAACTGAGCTTACACAGCCCCTCAGGGAGAAAATTCCAAAGATTCACCACCCTCTGAGCCCTTTAAGAATTTTGTATGTTTCAATTAGATCATCTCTCATTCTTCTAAACTCTAGAGAATATAGGCCTCATCTACTCAATCTCTCCTCATAGGACAATCTCCCCATCCCAGGAATCAGTCTGGTGAACCTTCATTGCACTCGGTCTATAGAAAGTATATGCTTCCTCAAATAAGGAGACCAAAATTGCACACAATACTCCAGATATGGTCTCACCAGAGCCCTATATAATTGCAGTAAGATGTTTTTACAGTTATTCTCAAATCCTCTTATAATAAAGGCCGACATACCATTTGATTTCTTAATTGCCTGCTGT
Source organism: Pristiophorus japonicus (assembly GCF_044704955.1). Classification (NCBI taxonomy): domain Eukaryota; kingdom Metazoa; phylum Chordata; class Chondrichthyes; family Pristiophoridae; genus Pristiophorus; species Pristiophorus japonicus. The sequence continues at coordinate 59,081,426 of NC_091985.1, forward strand.
ACCTGCATGTTAACTTTCAGTGATTCGTGTACAAGGACACCCAGGTCCTTCTGAACACCAACATTTCCCAATCTCTCACCATTTAAAAAATACTCTGCCTCTCTATTTTACCTACCAAAGTGGATAACTTCACATTTCTCCACATTATATTCCATTTGCCACATTGTTGCCCATTCACTTAGCCTGCCTATATCCCCTTGAAACCTCTTTGCATCCTCCTCACAACTTACATTCCCACCTAAAGGGAGCATGGCCAATGTTTTTTTGACAGTTGTTCTATCAATGTTCTACAGCATTGAGGTGCTGCAAACACCGACTAGCACTGCACAAAACGTGTTTGCTGCACCCAAGCTCTCCCATGTCTCCCTCCAGATGCTTATGAAGGGAGTCACAGCATGCAGCGGGGTTCTCTTCCCTTCCAATGGACAGAAAAGGTCTCCCCAGGGACACCAATGCAGTCTGGTTGCACATTGCACAGGAGGGCACAAACAGGAATGTTGTCAGAAGGACCTGGTTGCAGTGGCACAAACCTTTCAATGATCTCAGTAGATCACAAAATGTTACTGCAAAGCCACACTCAACCTCATCCTGCTGTGCCACCCATCACATCCCCATCACTCTGCCTTCCCGACCCTACTCCTGCACATCCTTATTCACACCAACTTACCTTGCACCTCCACCCATCCCTCTCCCTATCTACAATTATCACTTCCCCATCTTACTAGCCACCCCTCACACCCACCCTCATCCTTGTCCAATCATACCACCTAACAACACAAAAGGGTAGGCACTTGGATGTTTTAGCCAATGTTCATGTAGGGTTTCTGCTAATGTGTTGTCAAACATTGAAATCTTTATTTTGAACACTTTGTGTTCTTGGACAGATTTTTGTGCACCTTTGGAAGTGGCTTAGTGAGTTGCAGTGAGTAGTCATACATAAGGGTACCCCCCACAATGGTGATGTTGGTGTTCGGGAAGATCGTAGTCGGATTCCGAGGACCAAGGTGAGATTTTTTCAAGGACACTGATGCAGCTAGAATAGATGGCAGGTGAGGTTGAGATGACAGAAGTGATCTGTCAATGGTGATAGAGGTTGCTCCAAGGAGGTGACAGTGGATAGAGAGTTCACTGCAAACATTTCCAAACTGCATAACGCTCAAAAGTTTCTTCCAAATCCTGAAGGCTCTAGCTTTTAAGATTGGAAAGTGAACAGCTGTGAAATGGTAGCTTTTTTTTACCACTTCTGCACCTGTCAACTAGCCAAAATCAAAAGAGATTCATTGAGAACCCGACGCATTTACCTGCCATGGATCCCTAGGGACAGCATTGAAAACTTGATAAAATGGTCAGTGCAATGGTAAAATCCTTTTAAATACCTTTAATTTACCTCTTAAGCATCCTCATTGACTGGCCCGCCACTTGGTGTCGGGTCTGCGATCCGCAGACAGACCCAACAGTTCAAAAACTGACACGGAGGCGTATTCAGAGCGGACTTCTGACCCGTTGTCAATCTCGGCCATTTTGACAGCAGGCCCGCCTCCAAACCCGCACTCGCAGGGCTGGGAAGATTCCAGCCTTACATTCGCTAATCTTTTCCTTTTTACATAACTTACATGCTGTTACAGTTTGTTTTTATGTCTCTCGCTAGTTTACTCTCATATTCTATTTTCCATTTCTTTATCAATTTCTTTGCTGAATTCTAAAATCTTCCCAATCCTCAGGCTTACTATTCTTTTTGGTAACATTATAAGCCTTTTCCTTTGATCTAATACTATTTTTAACTTCTCTTGTCAGCCATGGTAGGACCACATTTCCTGTGGGGTTGTTGTGCCTTTAAGTAATGTATATTTGTTGTAAATTATGTATTAACTAGCATAGACCTGCAAAACATTTGCGGTCAAATTAGTGTTTTTATTGCAATAGTACTTCTTTAAACTTATTATCTTCTTCATCTATAGAATCAACGCTGATGTCCTCCCTCCCTCTTCTATCCTCTCTCTGTCTCCCTCCCACTCTCCCCCTCTCTCTCTCACTCTCCTTCCCTCTCTCCCTCGCCCTCACCCACCCTCTCTCTCCCCCTTCCATCCCTCCCTCTCTCCCACGTTCTCCCTCCCTCTCTCTCCCTCCCTTCCTCTGCCTCTGTCTCTCTCCCTCTCCCTCCCACCCTCCCTCTCCATCCCTCTCTCCCCCTCCCTCCTCCTCCCTCCCCCTCTCCCCTCCCTCCTTCTCTCCCCCTCCCTCTCCCTTCCTCTCTCCCCTCCCTTAATCTCCCTCTTTCTCCCTCTCTCTCTCCCCCTCCCACCTTCTCTTTCCCTCCCTCTCTCCCCCTTTCTCTCCCTCTCTCTCCCTCCCTCTCTCCCCTCCCCTTCCCTCACTCTCTCCTCCTCCCTTCTTCTCTCCCTCTCCCCCTCCATCACTCTCTTCCCCTTCCCTCTCTCTCTCCCCCTCGGTACTGTTAGTGCAATCTGTGTGAAATGGGGAGGGCACATTGCTGTCGCTGCCATGTTATTTTTTTTGTCAGCCGACTGCCAGGTCAGCTCGACAATTATGCCCCGGGTTCGGCTGGGCAGCCAACAGGCAGCCTGGAACCCCCTCTTGGGTGCCAGGCCGTGAGCCCGGCTGAAACCCTCCCTGGTGGCCCAGTGAACCTAACTAAAATATCTGCAGAGTTCACAGCAGCCCTCCCCTTTAACTGAAGAGGAGAAACGTTGTGACGCGCCAGCGTGATGATGTCATCAGCGCGCGCTGATGACTGAACATAAGAATATAAGAACATAAGAATTAGGAACAGGAGTAGGCCATCTAGCCCCTCGAGCATGCTCCGCCATTCAATAAGATCATGGCTGATCTGGTCGTGGACTCAGCTCCACTTACCCGCCCTCTCCCCGTAACCCTTAATTCCCTTATTGGTTAAAAATCTATCTATCTTTGACTTGAAAACATTCAATGAGCCAGCCTCAACTGCTTCCTGACTGACAGCTGCGGACACTCCGCCCCGCCCCCACTTCAACCCCGCCAGTTACGGCCATTCGCCCCGCCCCCACTTCTGTCCCCATGATGATCCACTTCGCCACCCTGGTAAAAAAAAAAGCCCTGAGGAGGTGAATTTCTCCGGATAGGGTAGGTACACTTCAAAAAAGGTAGGTTCCCCCCCCCGTTTCCAGCAGAGGGCAATTTCTACCCCAATGCCTTTAGCTTGACTTGTTTCTGTTCTTCCCTGATGTCACCTTAGTCACTGATGCCCATTACCTTTGTTACTCTCTCTGTCCCTTCCTGACCCACTCTGCTTATTTTAACACCAAACTCTACTCTGTTCTAGAGCCTTGACATTTCTCTGGCTGCTTTTAAATTTACTCTTTCCTGAATCCTCCCAACCCCCTTCATTAGTTTAAAGCCCTCTCTACTGCCCTAGTTATTAAATTCGCCAGGGCACTGGTTCCAGCCCAGTTTAAGTGGAGCACGTCCCAACGGAACAGCTTCCTCTTTCCCCAGGACTGGTGCCAGTGCCCCATGAAGCAAAATCCCTGCCTCCCACACCACTCTTTGAGCCACGCATTTAACTTTCTAATCTGTCAATTGGCAATCCAAAGATTATTACCTCTGAGGTTCTGCTTTTTAATTTGGTTTCTAGCTCCTCAAGCTCCCTCAGCAGAACTGCATTCCTGGTTCTACCTATGTCATTGGTCCCTACATGGACCACGATAACTGGACCTTACCCCTCCCACTCCAAGTTCTTCTCCAGCCACGAGGGGATACCCTGTTTCCCCAGTACTGGTGCCAGTGCCCCATGAACTGAAACCCCTTCCTCCCACAGCACCTGGCAACGGGTAGGCAGCACAACGTTCGGTACTCCCTGTCACAGCTGCAGAGAACAGTATCTATCCCCTGACTATACTGTCATCTACCACTGCCACATACCTTTTTACACCCCCCTCCCTCCACTTGAATTGCCTCCTGCATCATGGTGCCGTGGTCTTTTTGTCCATCCTACCTGCAGTCTTTGTTCTCATCCATATAGACAGCAAGTATCACGTATTTGTTGGACAAGGTCAAGGGCTGAGGCTCCTCCATCACTATATCCTGGGTCCCCATACCTTCCTGACTTGCAGTCACACCCTCTTGTCCCTAGCAATTGAAAAACTCTAAAGTACTGCTTAACCTAAGGGGTGTGACTGCCTCCCGGAACAAAGTGGGCTAACAAGGCAAGGGAATACACATTAAATGGTAGGACACCGAGAAGTGTAAAGGAACAAAGGGATCTTGGAGTGCATGTCCACAGATCCCTAAAAGTAGCAGGACAGGTAGATAAGGTGGTTAAGAAGGCATTTGAGATACTTGCCTTTATTAGCCGAGGTAGCATATAAGAGCAGGGAGGTTATGCTTGAACTGTATAAAACACATTAGGCCACAACTAGAGTATTGCATGCAGTTCTGATTACCACATTATAGGAAAGATGTGATTGCAGTAGAGAGGGTACAGAGGAGATTTACAAAGATGTTACTGAGACTGGAAAATTTTAGCTATGAGGAAAGATTGGATAGGCTGGGTTTGTTTTCTTTGGAACAGAGGAGGCTGAGGGGAGACCATATCGAGGTGTATAAAATTGAGGGGCCTAGATAGAGTGGATAAGAAGGACCTATTTCCCTTAGCAGAGGGGTCAATAACCAGGGGGCATAGATTTAAAGTAATTGGTAGACGGTTTAGAGGGGATTTGAGGAGAAATTTTTTCACCCAGAGGATAATGGGGGTCTGGAAATCACTGCCTGAAAGTATGGTAGAGGCAAAAACCCTCATAGCATTTAAAAAGTGTTTGGATATGCCTTGAATTGCCATACCCTACAAGACTATGGACCAAGAGCTGGAAAGTGGGATTAGGCTGGATAGCTCTTTGTCGACCGGTGCGGACACGATGGGCCGAAATAGCTTTGTTCCGTGCTATAAATTTCTATGATTCTATGATGCAAGATTCTCAAAGCCAATTCAAAAATAATTTCAAAGTTGACTCACAGATAATACCCTGCATGCAACTGCTTCGCTGATGCTTGAATATATTCCATGCATTTTTTGTGAAACTGAGGCAAAGGAGCAAGGCCCATAGTTCAGGCATCGACAAGACAGAAAAGAGTGGGAGAAAAGGCAAAATAAATTAAAAATATTGATTACACAACACAAAGTTTGAGTTTTAAAAGGCTGAAGATTATAGAAGCAAAGGAAGTCTGAGAGAGATGGGAAAGAAGCAGTTAGATTAAGTGATGAGTCTTGATTTCAACACAGAGAGGATGTAAGGAGGAAGATAACACGTAAAGCAGTATATTTAGAGCTATGGTGGGACATGAGAGTACTAATTATGGTAGTAGTGATAAAATATAGTTGGTTAAGAAAGTTCACCACAGGGAAAAGGGGATTGGAGGCTAAATCTGAGAGAGGATCACTTAGTAAGCATTAACTAACGTGTTTGAAGAGCCTTTACAGATATGGGAGGTATCATGCTCCAGACATGGGAATCGAAAATCCTCAGCCCTTTCGAAGCACACCCACTGCAACTCTGGTGGGAGTTCCGTGGAAGGGCCAGAAAATAGGCCGGGACTTCGATACACAGGTTCTGGCCTGATCTTGGGGCTCCTGCGGTGCCTTGTAAAGGGATGAAGCCTCCACATCCTCTGTACAAGGCCATCAGTGTCAGAGGGTGCAGGGCCACGTATGGACTCGCAACATCTGCAGTTTCCTGCATTCTTGACCTCCCGCGGGCAGGATTAGTGATGGATGAATCCAATGAGAAGAGGCGTATGGTTGGATTTGGGACATTTCTGGTTTTATCCTAGATCCACCCAAAGCAGATTCGATAGACCACCAATGATTGTACGTCTGGGCAAACTTTCAGTTAAACCAAAACACATCTGAAATTGGAAGTTCCCCAGCCAAAGTTTTGTAGAGGGGATGTTTACAGCTGCACCCCTCCCCACAGTCTATATGTGGGAAATGCAACAATGGGCTCAATGCCAATCAGACCATGAATAATGTGATGCATGGCTTCCGCCTGGAGCTAAAGATACACCAGGCAGTCCCCCTTCTGGAAGCTCACTGGCTAAAGCCTCCCCTCCCACATCCCCAGCACCCAAACCATCTCCCAGGAATAGAAGGCAGAGCCATGTTTTGGGCCAGGACATAACTCATAAGTCACCTTCCCCGAAGCCCAGCCCAGGGCAGTGATCAGTGATTTACTCCAGCATGAGCAGCAATCATTATAGATGGGACCTGCAGTCTAAATAGACCCCAGGGGATGTAGTCAAGAAAATTGCCTTGGTTCTTAAGTACTTACTATTGCCAACGTATGCACAGCTGCAGCAACAAAACTAAGGTGCCACGCATTCTTCTTCAAGTCCCATGTAAACTATACAATAACTTCATAAAATGTGTAAAACAGTTGCATCAATCTAACAATAAATATTTAAAAAATATTCTCTGTGGGTACAGCATAACATCAATGCAAAATCATTTTAAAAATGAAATTTTTTTGAATATAAATCATCAATCCTTCAGACCTTACAAGCGATAGATTAATTTCTGCCCATCCTTGCTTTGTCCTTTCACACGGTGTTATCTCCCACAAAGCTATAAATACTATACTATAAATCAGCTTGCTGCCTCTCTTTATCAGTATCTGTATGTACAGTTAGTGTTTTATGGATGCTGATTTTTTTAATGCCACCAGTTCACCTAAGTCCATGAGTTGTTGTAATGTATGGCATTAACCATGATACCATCCAGTCTGCTGACAGTATGGGGAGTCTAGATTGTTGCATCCAAGTACATTGTAATCTATCAATTTCGCTAAATGAAGGTGAATGCTGGAGTGTACATGTCTATGTTGACAATTGCTATATCACTGAAACATGTCAACAGGGACATGGAGGAAATGAAACTGCTCCATTTATCCCTATTTTGAAACCGCATTACTCTAATTGAAATACATTGGGATTCAGTCATGCTTGAGAATTGATATTCTTATTAACTGTCCTAAATAATAGGCGTATTAGTTCAGTGTACAGACAGCTCTCTCAGTGAGGAAAGAGTTGGGCTGTAATGAGATACCTCGCACTCAATCAAATAGCTGCCAATACGCACTGTCTAGGTTCCCACTTGAGGAATACCCATTGTGAGAGCCACTGGATGGTTGCTGGCTGCAGAAAGGAGAGGAATTTGGGGAAATAAATAGTGAATGGTGGATTATTAAATGATTCATAATTACTGAATATGGACCATCACTTTGCTGTTGTATTCAAATTCACTGAATTATTTGTGTTCATGTGTTACTTGAACAATCCATAACGATGTGGGAGCAAACTGATGATTCACTTACCAGATCACATTTTGCATTCCTCCTCATTACTCTCCCCTTTCAAAATGCCCACACGAAACATTCAGTTCCACTTGGGTTGGCAAGTTAATCTACAGCTAAGTAGCAGCACAATTCAAGCCAGATAAATCAAACAGTATCAGCTTTACTTCTACCTTTGATGGAATGACTCACTTTGATATGGAGCTCACTCAACGGTAAAAATGCATGTGAATTAGATAAGGGCATTTGAATAACAAGCAGCCTAGGGTTCTTCAACTAATTTCATGCTTGTGTGAGAATCACTCAACGTTTTTCCCCTTATGAGGACACTGGATAGGCAGCTACCCCTGAGCACTGGGAGAAAGGGAAGGTTGGTCCATGTTGGAGGTGGGAGAGAAGGGGAAGCCTTGCAACTGATTGTTCCCTCTTGATGGCAATTTTACTGCTGGTCAGGAAAAGATAGTTTGAATTTGGTTCAGTCCGGAGGCGTGACCCTGCGCTTCCGGTCACTTGCAATTATAATTCTCCGCTCCACTCCCACTTCACCTTTTCTGTCCTCGGCCTCCTACACTGTTCCAATGAAGTTCAACAAAAGCTAGAGGAGCAGCACCTCATCTTTCAATTTGGCACTTTATAACCTTCCAGACTTAACGTTGAATTCAACAATTTTAGATCATAACCACAGTTCCTATTTTTCCGAACAGCGTGTGCTGGTAATGGTTCTGCTGTTGGCATTTACAGCTCCTCTAGACCCACCGTTTGTTTCTTTACTTGCCCCATTACCATCTCCATTTGCCTTACACCATCAACACTTTTGTCTTTTAATCACTCCTGCCTTCTACCCTATCATAGACCTTTCCCTGTCAAAGACGTAGAAACTTCACTGATCCCCAGCACCTCCTCCTTTGCGCTTATCAGTTGCGAGATGTTTGGAGGGCCCCTCCCTGGAGTTCTGTGCTCTTTTCTCCTGTAAGGAGGGAAAGAAGCAATGTATGGCTGAGTGTAATGACATGTGTTCATCTGATGAATGGAGTGCATTTGGTGAGGGTGACTATGAGGGAGAGGCGTGACATTGTATAAGGATGAGGGTGAGTGAGAGTGGTCGATGGATAGATGAGGATGTGAGGAAGTGCATAGAAAGAGAAGGATGGGTGCACTTGCAAGATATATGGGTGTGAGGAGTGATGTGCTGGAGTAGGCTTGACAAGGCAGAGTGAGGGAGTGGAGTGATGTGCAGGATGTAGGTGAATGTGCCACTGGTTAGGTCATTAAAGCGCTTTCCAAACTGAATCTAGGAGCATGGCACCACGCTCCTGCTGCTGACCTCCTCCGTCACCTCCAACCACGCCTGCAGGCTCTTTCCTCCTGTTGATAGGGAAGAGTATCTCTCTCCAACTCCTCACAACCCCCAGCAGCAATTCCAGGGCGGCATCACTGAAACAAAGCGCAGCCTTTGCCCATCTAGGCTCCACTCTGGCACTTCCTTCTCTTTGGTTCCCAACTCCAACCTCCTTCCAATTGCATGTTTGGAGTGTTCCTTTAAATAATGCAGTTGAGAACATCTCATGCGGGTCCACATAACGCTTGCTGCCGCTGATTGGATGGGAAATCCGGAAGTACAATTATAATGAGGTTGCTGATTTAAAAAGCCACTGACAGATGGGCTGCACTTTTTTCCTGGGTTTCTCGCGTGCTATCAGAAGCCCCACCCCCCCGCCACGCCCCCGCCACCTCCCAATGCATCGTGAAATTAAAATCTGGGCCGCTAACTCTGTTTCTCTCTCCACAGGTGCTGTCTGACCTGCTGAGTATTTCCAGCATTTCTGTTTTTATTTATGGCAGCTACTTTGATGAGTTTTGAGAGAAGCTTTTAATGAAAATGGTCTGTGTTGTGTATGGAGAAAGAGTCAGACTGAACACTGTGAGCTCAAAGTAAAGTGTGATCTTAGTCTTTTATTGCAGGTCTCCAGAGTGCCTCTCCATCCTGTGAAGCCTCCTTAAATACCTGTGCTCCCAAGGGATTATCGGATCCCTTGGGACTCCAGGGAATGAGCCCTCTGGTGGCTGTACAGAGTAAATACAAGTCCACATATATAACAACACTCCCCCTGTAAAGTCAATAGTGTAACTATTTACAATGTGAGTTGATCTGGGGCCCTTCTTGCCTGGTTGATCGTCTCGGTGTGAAAGCTGGTATTATTGAATCATTTGTTGGACCCTCGCTGGGCTGTTGTGCAGCTGGCCTTGCTGGGCTGCCTGGTGCGGTGAGCCCTGCTGGGTTGCTGTGGATGATGGGTTCTGCTTCATGGTCAACCGTGGTGTCGGTTGCCACTGGTGTGTATGTTGGGGGATCAAAAAAGGTAGGGTCCAAGGTGGGTTGCTCAGGATAGTCCGTGAATCTGAGTTTGATTTGGTCCAAATGTTTCTGGTGAATGAGTCCATTTGAAAGTTTGACCTGAAACACCCTGCTCCCCCTCTTTGGCCACGACAGTGCCGGGAAGCCATTTGAGACCTTGTCCATAATTTAATACAAATACAGGATCATTGATTTCAATCTCGCGTGACACATTTGCGCTATCATGGTATGCACTTTCTTGAATCTGCCTGCTCTCTACCTGTTCTTGTAGACCAAGGTGAACTAACGAGAGCCTTGTCTTCAGTGCTCTTTTCATGAGCAGTTCAGCAGGTGGGATCCCAGTGAGTGAGTGGGGTCTTCTGCGGTAGCTAAGCAGGACTCGGGATAGGCGAGTCTGCAGTGAGCCTTCAGTTACCCTCTTCAAGCCTTGCTTGATGGTTTGCACTGCTCTCTCTGCCTGACCATTGGACACTGGTTTAAACGGGGCAGATGTGACGTATTTGATCCCGTTACGGGCCATGAATTCTTTGAACTCAGCACTGGTTAAACTTGGCCCGTTGTCGCTCACCAGGACATCGGGTAAGCCGTGAGCGACAAACATGGCCCACAGGCTTTCAGTGGTGGCAGCGGACATGCTAGCTGACATTATCTCACATTCAATCCACTTGGAGTACGTGTCTACAACCACAAGGAACATTTTACCCAAGAACGGGCCTGCATAGTCGACGTGTACCCTAGACCACGGTTTGGAGGGCCAAAACCATAAACTTAGCGGCGCCTCCCTGGGGGCATTGCTTAACTGCGAGCATGTATTACATCTGTGAATGCAGGACTCTAAGTCCGCATCGATACCGGGCCACCACACGTGGGATCTGGCTATCGCTTTCATCATTATGATGTCTGGGTGGGTACTATGGAGGTCATTGATGAAGGTGTCTCTGCCCTTTTTGGGGACCACTACTCGATTGCTCCACAGAAGGCAGTCTGCCTGTATAGACATTTTATCTTTGCGCCGCTGGAACGGCTTTATCTCTTCCTGCATTTCCACTGGGACACTGGACCAGCTCCCGTGAAGCACACAGCTTTTGACTAGAGATAATAAGGGGTTCTGGCTTGTCCAGCTTTTGATCTGCCGGGCAGTGACGGGTGATTGCTCACTCTCAAATACTTCCATAACCATGGCTAGATCTGCGGGCTGTGCCATTTCCACCCCTGTGGTGGGCAATGGCAGCCTACTGAGAGCATCGGCGGAGTTTTCTGTGCCTGGCCTGTGGTGGATGGCGTAGTTCTAAGCGGACAACGTGAGCGCCCATCTCTGGATGCGGGCCGATGCTTTGGTATTTATCCCTTTATCTTGGAAAACAGGGATATAAGTGGCTTATAAGTGAGTTTCCAATTCGAATTTTAGCCCAAACAGGTATTGATGCATTTTCTTTACCCCATAGACACACGCTAACGCTTCTTTTTCAATCATGCTGTCGGCTCTCTCAGCCTTAGACAGACTTCTGGATGCATAAGCAACCGGTTGCAGTTTCCCGAAATCATTAGCTTGTTGCAATACACACCCGACGCCATATGAGATGCATCACAAGCTAGTACCAAACGCTTACATGGATTATACAACGCAAGCAATTTGTTTGAACATAACAATTTTCTCGTTTTTACAAAGGCATTTTCTTGGCTTTTTCCCCAAACCCATTCGCCCCCTTTTCAAAGTAAGACATTTAGTGGTTCTAGCAGTGTGCTGAGACCAGGTAAGAAGTTACCAAAGTAGTTCAAGACTCCCAGAAATGACCGCAGCTCCGTCACGTTCTGTGGCCTCGGTGCGTTCTCGATTGCCTCTGTCTTCGCGTTAGTGGGCCTGATGCCGTCCGCCGCAATCCTCCTTCCCAGGAACTCCACTTCAGGCACCAGGAAAACGCACTTCGAGTGTTTTAACCTGAGCCCCATGCGGTTGAGTCGACTAAGAACCTCCTCCAGGTTCTGCAGGTGCTCGACTGTGCTCCGACCTGTGACCAAGATGTCATCCTGGAAGACCATGCTGTGCGGGACCGACTTCAGTAAACTTTCCATGTTTCTCTGGAATATCGCCGTCGCTGATCAGATTCCAAACGGGCATCTGTTATAAACAAAAAGACCTTTGTGCGTGTTGATGCAGGTGAGGGCCTTCGATGATTCCTCCAGTTCCTGCGTCATGTGGGCTGAAGTCAGATCCAGCTTCATGAATGTCTTTCCTCCCGCCAGCATTGCAAAGAGGTCGTCGGCCTTTGGTAGTGGGTATTGGTCCTGCAGGGAGAAACGATTGATAGTTACTTTGTAATCGCCACAGATTCTGATGGTGCCGTCTCCCTTGAGGACTGGGACAATAGGACTGGCCCACTCGCTGAACTCGATCGGTGAAATGATGCCCTCTCTTTGCAGCCGGTCTAGCTCAATCTCTACCCTTTCTCTCATCATGTATGGTACTGTTCTCGCCTTGTGATGGATGGGTCGCGCCCCCAGAATTAGGTGGATCTGCACTTCTGCTCCTTGGAATTTCCCGATGCCTGGTTCGAACAGCGAAGGAAATTTGTTTAAGACCTGGGCACATGAAGTGTTGTCAGCAGGCGATAGCGCTTGGACGTCATCCCAATTCCAGCGTATCTTTCCCAGCCAGCTTCTGCCAAGCAGCGTGGGACCATCGCCCGGTACCACCCAGAGTGGTAGCTTATGCACCGCTCCACCGTAGGAGACCTTTACGGTAGCTCTGCCGATTACAGGAATCAGTTCTTTAGTGTAAGTTCTTAGTTTCGTGCGAACTGGAGTTAAGACTGGCCTTGAGGCCTTGTTGCACCACAACCTTTCAAAAGTCTTTTTGCCCATGATGGACTGGCTCGCGCCCATGTCCAGCTCCATTGACACCGGGAGTCCATTTAGTTCAACATTCAGCATTATCGTGGGTCAATTTGTGGTGAATGTGTGGACCCCATGTACCTCTGCCTCCTCTATCTGAGGCTCTGGTTCATCGTGATCCTCCATGGATCTGTCCTCCTCTGCAACATGGTGGTTTGCAAGTTTAACAGGCTTTGCAGCTCGCCTGCACACTCGTTGGAGGTATCCCATTGTTCCACAGCCCTTGCAAACATACTCTTTGAATTGGCATGAATGGAAACGATGATCACCCCCGCAGCACCAGCAAGGTGTTAATGGGTTTGCATTCATCACCCTTGATGGTGGACTCTGAGACATTTGCGGACGTGCAGCTGCAGGTATGTGTGACCTGCCCTGTACGTTACGATTCGAAAACAACATCACTTTGTTCACAGTACTTGTAGCAGCACTTGTGTGCTGAGAGATTTGCTTTGTATTGTCACTGGTGGCAATGAACGCCTGGGCTATCGCTATGGCCTTACTCAAGGTTGGGGTCTCTACAGTCAAAAGTTTGCGAAGTATGGTTTCATGGCCAATGCCAAGTATGAAAAAGTCTCTGAGCATGTGCTCCAAATGCCCTTCAAATTCACAATGTCCTGCAAGGCATCTTAGCTCGGTGACATAACTCACCACTTCCTGGCCTTCAGACCTTTTGTAGGTGTAAAACCGGTACCTCGTCATCAGAATGCTTTCCTTCGGGTTCAAATGCTTTCGGACCAGTGTGCACAAATCATCATACGATTTCTCCATGAGTTTCACTGGAGTGAGCAGATTCTTCATGAGGCCATATGTTGGTGCCCCACAGACGGTGAGGAGGATCGCCCTTTGTTTGGCAGCACTCTCTTCCCCATCTAGCTCGTTGACCACAAAGTATTGGTCGAGTCGCTCCACAAAAGTTTCCCAATCATCTCCCTCTGAGAATTTCTCCAGGATGTCCACTGTTCTCTGCATCTTTGGGTTCGCTATCTGTATCTCGTCGCCAGTTGTTGTGTATGGAGAAAGAGTCAGACTGAACACTGTGAGCTCAAAGTAAAGTGTGACCTTAGTCTTTTATTGCAGGTCTCCAGAGTGCCTCTCCAACCTGTGAAGCCTCCTTAAATACCTGTGCTCCCAAGGGATTGTGGGATCCCTTGGGACTCCAGGGGATGAGTCCTCTGGTGGCTGTGCAGAGTAAATACAAGTCCATATATATAACACTCTGGACTTGTCCTTCGATGCCAAGGTTCCAATCATGATTGATATGTTGTTAAGCAAAAGAAAGAACTCCAATAAACTAAACAAAACCTATGTACTGCCTAGTGAACGTGTTTGTACATTACGGCAGTGGCAGATGAGCAAAATGAGCGTCATCACATGCCAGATAATCATATGTGTATTTGGCAGGAGATGATGAGAGACTTATTTGCAACATGTTTCTACCAGTAACATCAGAGAAAACCTCATTATTTATTACCTTTTATGGAGAGAATCACACCTACTGCTTAGAAAATTCTACCATCATTTAAAATGTACAGAAATAATCTCATTTATTTCCAATTGAGACAGGAAATATAAAAGAGCCCTGAGAGGTATTTTTGAACTGGTGCATTGGCTGCCTTGCTGCACAGTGACTGGTTGGATTGTTCCTATGGAAACCAGAGAAACTATTAAAAAGGTGGCCTAACTAATTGAAAGAATGCTGGGTGTACTCAGTAATTTATTTATTTTAGAATCGTTTTGCTTATTCTGATGAGGCTGAATGCCAACTGGAATAAACCACAAGCGGCTTACTCTGAACTATAAACAAATTTTGCCATGATGACATCATCTAGCAGTGTCAACATTCAGCCTGGTAATGCGAAGGTACCACAACTGATCTGAAGGCTGAGATAATCCGGAGTAGTGCAGGGTCAATTCAAATAAGGCATTTAGTGGAAATCTCAGTATGCTCAATCTTTCTTCCTTCCCCCAATCTCATATATTCGCTGGAGATACTGATAAATCCATCGAGATTTTAGATTTGCTTCATGCAAACACATTCACATCATTTGCACGCCCCAAACAGCATGTTGGGAGTTTCCACAACACTCCGTTAAAAATGATTTTCCTTCCAAACTCTCCAAAATGTATGAAATGGCAAATTCTTATCAAATACTAACCAATTTTTACTCCAAAACAATTCTGATGAAACGTCATCGACCTGAAACATTAACTCTGTTTTTCTTTCCACAGATGCTGCCTGACCTGCCATGTATTTTTCAGTACTTTCTGTTTTTATTTCAGTTCTTTGTGTTCAGCGCACACACCTACTGCGTCAGAACTACCAAACTGGTTACAGCTGAAAAAGATGGCACTGGGCCAGTGAGAGAATTTAGAAACAGAAAACAAATTCATGTCCCACTGATGATTCAGTTGGTAAATACAGTGTTGAGCTAAGCTAAAAGGCCCCAGGTTTACTTCCTGGACTGGGCTGAGACAGCTGATCTTAACTGAAGTGGCAATAGAGGTACAATTTGGACCTGGTATTGCTGGAAGCTTGCACCATAGTAATGACACATTAAAGGTGTGTGCCATTATTTAAATATAAAGCTACAGGAAATAACAAAGTAAGTGGATTATGCCTTTAGTTGTGTTACGCCATAACTTGTTGGGCATTAGCACCGCTCCGCTGAAACCCTCGGCAAAGCTGATAAAAGTTTGTTTTTGTCGTGTACCCACTCATTCAGCCAATGCCACTTCTACATTTGCTGGATTTATGCCCGTTTTTGTGCCACAGCCACTTAGAATGAAAAATAATGCCATGGGTACGCTGGTATTGACATGATTTATGGCCCTCACCTGACTCTCAGCCTAGGAGGCCAACAAAAGGACAATGAAAGCTATGGAGCCTCACCCCAGCAGCCTAGAAATTGTTCTCAGAGTCTTGTTTTTCTAATCTGCTCAGTTTTGGCAGTCTCTTCTTGCCAGATTTGCCATTGAGAGTTGTGTTAGTCTCTGAAGGTAATTCATTTCAGGACAAAATGCTGCATGAAGGCCTGGAGCCATGGTCTACCACCCGTAGGGCCTCGTCAGTGGGAATAGGTGACGGCAGACCCTCAATTACTACGGCCGGTTCCTTCCATTAAGGCACTGGGGACCTCAGCGAAGGAGTGGTGAGGACATACGTTCAACAGGTGGCAGATGCCCTCTTGAGCAGGACATCCAATTTCAGTGATGATAACATGTCATCTGTGCAGCAAAGGGAATGGGCCATCAATTTCCATAGGTTTGCTGGCACTCAGTGCTTTGGCCATCTCACTCCATAGCTCCTGGCTCACCTTGCAGAGAGCCCTCGCCCTTGGAATCCCCAGCAGCCAGCCTCGCTGACCTATGACCTGGCATGGTCCTCCTCCCCAAAATTCGGCAACCCTTTATTTTGACTTTCTTGTGATGTCCCTGTGGAAAAGGGATGTTCAGAAACTGGAAGTGATTTTTGCAGCATTGTCTTGATTGAAATTAACTTTTTAAAGGTGATTTCACCTCACTTGCCTCTCAGGGCCAAGCCTCAATCTGAGTTATGGCGTCTATTCTCAGCTTTCTATAGTGCCATAGTGCTATAGTTCCCTAAAACCCCTGCTTTAGGGAAATGACAATCAGTGAGGCTTCCCTACTTTCCAGCAGGGATCATTGCTTGCTGCAAAGTGAATGTCAGATGAGGACAGGATTGGGGCCTGTTGTGGCCCCACCCATGGGAAGATAATCTGCTGACTCTCACTCTCTAGACTCACATGTAAAGATGGGTCATTTTGAGAAGTTACCAATGGACAACCAGAACCAGACAGTATCTCAGCAGGAGTCAACATCTTTAGGAAAGGAGGACAGGGAAAAGGAGGGAGGAAAATAAGCAAAAACAACCAAAAATAAAACAACTCTAGTTATGGACCATGAAATCAACATCAAGTTCAAACAGTTCTGATGAAAGGTCATCAACCTGAAACATTGGGCCAGAATTTGCTGTCAAAAAAATGGTGAGACTAAACACGCTCACAAACGGTATGGCAACCTCGCCTCCAACAGTCCAGCGCCTGAACCTATCTCCAACAATCCAGCCCCTGACCTTTCCTCCAATGATCTCCCCCCTGACCCCCCCCAAAGATCCAGCCCCCGACCCCCCCCAAAGATCCAGCCCCCGATCCCCCCTCTAAAGGTCCAGACCCCGACCCCTCCTCCAACGATCTCTCCCCGACCCCTCCTCCAATGATCGTGACGCCGAAACTCCCTCCAATGATACTACCCCCGATCCCCCCTCCAACAATCAAACCCCCGATCCCACCTCTAATGATTGGGAATGCCGACCAACCCTCCAACGCTCGGGAGGCTCCAGTGATCACTCCCTGACCTCCCCTGTAACGATCCAGCCACAGACCTCCCCTCCAACAAACCTCCCCCCCCCAATCTCACCAATGATCCTTGGCCCTCCAACAAACCCGCTCCCGATCCCTCCCTCCTTCCTCTCGTTGGCCTGATGTCACAGGCCTCCCCACCCTCCAGCTCTCCAGCCTCTCTATCTGGCTGCTGCGGGCAGATAGCAGAGCTGCTAGTCAAAATGCTAATCAGGCCCTGCCATTAAATTCAGCAGGGCCTGAGGGAAACCTGTTTGCCTGAGTTTCTCGAACATTTTCAGCACCCTGCTCCCTACCTGCCTAAAATTTAAATTTCAGCCTTTATTCTCTTTCTGTACTAGATTTGACATTGAATTCACACCATTGAATTAACACTGCTTCTCAATTCTTGTTCTGTTTGTTTCTCAATCCTTAGGTTTCATTGGTTAAGAAGATCGTAACGATACACTGTTGTTTGCACAGGTCCCAGATGCCCTGTTTCTCTTACCGTCACCATCATCATAGGCAGCCCTCGAAATCGAGGAAGACTTGCTTCCACACTAAAAGTGAGTTCTTAGTTGACTGAACAGTCCAATACGGGAACCACAGATTCTGTCACAGGTGGGACAGACAGTCATTGAAGGAAAGGGTGGTTGGGACTGGTTTGCTGCACGCTCCTTCCGCTGCCTGCGCTTGGTTTCTGTGTGCTCTCGGCGACGAGACTCGAGGTGCTCAGCGTCCTCCCGAATGCTCTTCCTCCACATTGGGCGGTCTTGGGCCAGGGACTCCCAAGTGCTGGTGGGGATGTTGCACTTTATCAGGGAGGCTTTGAGGGTATCCTTGAAATGTTTCCTCTGCCTACCTGGGGCTCGCTTGCCGTGTCGAAGCTCCGAGTAGGGCGCTTGCTTTGGGAGTCTCGTGTCGGGCATGTGAACAATGTGGCCCGCCCAACGGAGCTGGTCAAGTGTGGTCAGTGCTTCGATACTGAGGATGTTGGCCTGGTCGATTTTTACGGCACGACAGCTGCAAGAAAAATGCAGGGAACAGCACCAACCCTTGTACATGGCCTTCTTTGACCTTACTATGGAGTGTCCTCCTCCGTTTCGGTTGTCCCCAAAAGTTTGTCACCATCCTCCGCCTGCTCCACGATGACATGCAGGCCATGATCCTGACCAATGGATCCACCACAGACCCAATCCATGTCCGGACCGGGGTCAAGCAGGACTACATCATTGCGCCAACCCTCTTCTCGATCTTCCTCGCTGCAATGCGCTACCTCACACTCAACAAGCTCCCCGCTGAAGTGGAACTAAACTGCAGAACTGGTGGGAACCTGTTCAACCTTTGACATCGCCAGGCCAGATCCAAGACCGTCCCATCCTCTGTCTCTCGCCACATCGTTACTAGCTCACACTTTCAGCAACTTTGTGAGAAAATTGTCTTGAACTAAAGGGTGCAGGAGAAAGCCTAACTAATGGCAGACACCATTAGATACCCTGCAACATCAAATTCTGAATTGTTGATTGTTTCCAGCATTTTCTATTTTTATTTCAAATAAATTTGAATGAGATCAACTCAAATCTGAATTTGCCCAGTTTAGCTAATTCTGGACAACCTTTGCCCATTTCAAGTAAAGTTAATTGTCATGACAAATAATATCTGAAATTGAGCCTGCTTTGATCAGAATATTCCCTCCTAGCTCCAAGTTAATTGTGTGACAAAACGGCGCTTATATCAGATTGCTGTGCAGAGATATCTACCTCATTACCTGCCCTCCCAGTCATTGGAAAACATAAATGCTGAGTCAAAGCAAAGGAAAGTCAGTGAGAACAATAATACCTAATCTGTCAGTAGAATAATGCAATATATATAGAAAGACTCAAACATCACTGTACTGTGAGTGGATTGCACCATGTTAACTTATTCACAACAATCTCCAATAAGTATATAAAATTGTAAGTTTTTCTCCTTCAGATGTGATTTGGAAGATCAAAGCACTGGATCATTACAGAAAGAAAGCCCTAAAGGTACCCATTTGATGCTGATAACATCCCTTAAAGATGGTGCGATTTTCCTTTCACATGAGGCCTTAACCTTTCGCTTTCTTATATAAATGCTGCATGAATTATTCTGTTTTCTAAGTGATAATCATACGGCAAAATGCCGTGAGCTATTTCTTGTGGCACTGTACATATGTTGTTTATAGGGGAGGGGAAAGGTAGGGTTCATGACCCACTCCAAAGATAAATCAGTATTTTTAATCATTTTCCCTTAAGAAAAAAATCAGAATCGAGACTCCCTTTGACTATCAAGTGATATCTATGCCTGTGGTGTTGAGTTACTACAAGGGCTTAATATAAACACACAGTCAACAAAAGTAGAATCGCAATATCTCAAAATAGATATATCCTGTTTCGCTGGAACGTTCTTGTGCTTTTGTGATAACTATCTCCAATTAGTAGACTTTATGCTATAATAAAATGCAACTGCAAATCAAACAAATCTTTGACAGCATTCAGATTCTCGACAGTACATAATCTAAAAACAAGAAAGGACAAAATCTTTTAAAAATTATTTTTCTGTAAATGTCAGAGAGGAGGGAAGAAATTTTATTTCACTGTTTGTGACTTTGCTTATACAACAGATTGAGGCAAATTCTTTTCTTTAAGTCTTTTTCCCCTTCTATGACACAGGCGCATGATAGGTAGAATGGCCGCCTTCTGTGCTGTATCATATTATGATTCAATGATTCTCATCTGAAGGTATTGATTCATACGGGAGAAGAAAGATTAGGATGCACCCTCTAATTCACAGGCTCAGGTGACATTAGCTTTTGGATAAAGAGCCTCATGAATCAGATGCTACAGATTCAGTTTTTAAGAGAAAGAGGCTTGCAGTGCATCAAACATATGTACAGGCACTGGGGTCGGTCTCCAAGAATGCGCAGAAGGTGGCGGGTCAATTGGCAAAGTCCACTATCCACACCTGCGGCACCACATTATACGGCTTAGTAGCACTGCTGTCTGTCTTGGACTGTGTGGCTGCTCAAGGCCAATTTGCAGTGGAGACCTCATCACAAATGCCATAAGGGAAGTCTTAGGGCCGGATATTTGGCTTAGATGATTTCGGGGCGGTAATGGTGGCGAGGTGGTAAAGTTTGTGCGCGGAAATAGTTGCACCTCAGTCATCAAAATTGGGCAGCTGGGCCCGGAGTGTGGGGCGCAGCACTAAGTGAGGTGTTGTCCCGAGCTAAAGAGCCAGGCTGGGAGCGCTCCAAGAGACACCTGGGGTGGGGGGGGTGGGGGGGGGAGAGAACAAAATACCCGAAACACAAACCCCACAAAAACATTCCCATTACATAGCCCACACCACCACAACATAAATCGCAAAAAAAATTAAAATGAAAAACAATCACCTTTACCTTATTACTTACCTCCCTGCAGTCGGTATAGTTGGACTGCCCGATTTCCCAGGCATTCACTGCGGGGTGCACTTCGGGGCGTATGGATCGGGCGGGAGTCAAAAAGCGCGCCGGTGTCGCAACCAGGGACGTTGCAAACCAGCGCAGCTCTTCCGGGTGGTGCTGCTCCGCGCCGCTGCAAAACCGGCCCTGAAAAGCCCCGCAGGGCGCTGGAGGCTGACCGCCCACCCAGAAGGCCTCACTGCCGCTATTGCCACTGCTCCAGGGTGAAAAACGGAGCGCAAAGGACCGGAAAATCCACCCCTTAGATTCTGCTGTCATAAAGACCCTGGGCACTTGAGCGGGGAAGGCTGTCTCTTTCAGCATTGGCAGGTTACAGACAGCCAACTCTCAGGACTTCACTAATTTGATTGGTTTGGTTTGGTTTGCTTTCTCGCAAATCAGTGGCCTTTTTTTTAAATTCAAAATATACTTTATTCATATAAAAATTTGTACAATACATTGGAAAGCAGTTCAGCAATTCCATACAATACATTTGGATGCTAACTGCAGTTCCGTTCAATACATTTGCTTGCTTTACATTTCGAGGTACATTTCAGTACAATCCAGGATATATTGTAATACAGTCATCAAATTATGTTACATGTGGCACTATACGGTACACAGAATGGGTGAGGGTACAGTTACATTTCTTTGCAACATACATTACTAAACAGAACTTGCATTATACATGGCACTGCATAGGTTTTTTCAGATCATGGTGCTCTATGTATACAAAAAGTTTACAAGTACAGCCCGAGGGGAGTTTTATACTAATTCCAGCCCCTGGGTTTACCATGGCGGAAGGGCTTTAAACTGTGGCTCTTCCCCACCGTGCCTTTACGGCGACTACACCAATTTTTAGTGCGTCCCTCAGCACGTACTCCTGGATCTTGGATTGCACTAGTCTGCAACACGCAGACATGGACATCTTCCTCTCTGGAAGACCAGCAAGTTTCGGCAAGGCCAAAGTGCGTTTTTCACCGAGTTGCTGGCCCTCCAGCAGCAGATGATGTCTGTCTCGGTGTGTGTCCCTGGGAACAGCCTGTAGAGCACAGAGTCCTGTGTTACGGAGCTGCTTGGCATGAATCTTGACAGCAACCACTGCATCTCCATCCAGACTTGCCTTGCAAAGGGGCAATCCCGAAGGAGATGAATGACAGTCTCGTCCGCACCACATCTAACTCGGGGGCAGAGTGCCATGTCTCTGAAACCCCGGCTGTGCATGAAGGATCTGACGGGTAAGGCCTTCCTCACCACCAACCAAGCTAAGTCTTGGTGCTTGTGTGAAAGCTCTGGCGATGAGACGTTCTGCCAGACGAGTTCGACAGTCTGCTCGGGGAACCACCCGACAGGGTCCACCCTCTCCTTCTTTCATAGGGCGTCAGGACCTTACGTGCCGACCACTGCCTTATGGCCTTGTGGTCAAAGGGGTTTTTTCTGAAAAACTTTTCCACGAAGGACAGGTGGACAGGCATGGTACAACTGGTGAGGGCGTTTCGCGGCAGCGTGGCCAGGCCCATCCTTCGCAACGCCGGGGACAGGTAGTACCTCTGCACGTAGTGACACTTGGTGTTTGCGTACCGGGGGTCTGTGCACAGCTTGATGCAGCCGCACACAAAGGTGGCCATCAGGTTGAGGGCCACGTTCAGAACATCCTTTCCGCCACTGTCCAGAGATTTGTACATCGTGTCTCTGCGGACACGGTCCATTTTAGACCTCCAGACAAAGTGGAAGACGGCCCGGATGACTGCCGCAGCACAGGAGCGTGAGATGGGCCAGACCTGTGCCACGTACAACAACACCAAGAGCACCTCACTGCTGATGACCAGGTTCTTTCCTGCAATGGAGAGGGAGTGCAGCTTCCACCATCCCAGTTTTTATTTCACTTTGGCGATACGCTCTTCCCAGTTTTTGGCGCACGCCCCGTCCGCTCCGAACCATATTCCCAACACCTTCAGGTAATCTGGCTTAACGGCGAAGGGAATAAAGGATCGGTCGGCTCAGTTGCCAAAGAACATGGCCTCGCTTTTGCTGCAATTGACCTTCGCTCCCAAGGCCAGTTCAAACTGGTCGCAGATTGTGAGCAATCTGCGGACCGACTGCGGATCTGAACAAAAGACGGTGACGTAGTCCATGTACAGTGAGGTCTTGACCTGAGCGCCTCCGCTGCCTGGGATCATTATCCCTCTAATGCTCGCATCCTTCCTGATGGACTCGGCAAAGGGCTCGATACAGCACACAAACAAGACAGCAAATCAGTGGCCATGCAGAACTAATGCCCATGAAAGGAATGCACTCACATGATACTGCTGTCTCTCAGTGTAGTGGCATATACAGGCTCCCCTGTCAGGCTGCCCTGGCAGTAGCACAAGAGATACAGATTGCAACAGCTCCATTTCAGGACTGAGATGCCTTGAGATCAAGGCCCCCAAGAAGCTTCAAGTACAATGCAGCAGTCGTTTCCTCATAGACCATTAATGTCCAGCATAAATAAGGTAGCAACAACAGAAAATGGAGCGCATGGAATCAACATGTCATTACTTTCTCATTTAAATAAGATCACTAATATTTGGGCCAGCACTTCCAGCATCTAGCAGAGGGGGTACCAAATTGGGTAGATGTGAAAATGGGTGAGGATCAAATGTGGCATTTGATCCTGACTCGTTTCTCACCCCCAGCCTGCCCCAGTATCACCTGACAATCAGCCTTTGGTGTCAGAATTCCCATGGGGATTTATCCGTTTCTCTGGGGTTTCCTCTGACCTTCCACCAAAACTACTGCAGAACTCCCAGATAAATTTTACCCCGTAGTATCTACATATGTATAATTTCCATCAGGGAACAATTCAGCAGTGATCAAGAGCGGGAACTTAAGTATATTTTTTCTCTGTCTACTTTGGGATCTCTGAAGTCAATTGTAACCCACCCAAATGCTATTCTTGTTTGAGATTACCTATCTCAGCACATACTTGGTTCATTTCTACACTCATTAACAGAGCTATTAGAGGAGCTATTATGCAGTCAGTTATTAAAGAATTAAATAAGATTTGTGGTGTAGTTAATCCATCATTTTAATAGGGCAGTGTCAGTATCTTTGGGAGTTTTCAAGCAGGTCTTGAAAGCTGAACTGCAGAGTTTTCTTATCATATCATTCCATCGCTGGTCTTATTATGGTTCCCTACTTTATGTATAAACATGGTCATGTCTTGAAAGACACTTTACCAGTTATAAAAGATTAGCAAATGAAAATGACTCTGGTTAGTGTAGAGAGTTTGATTCATATAGTTCTGGTTTCTAGGCACACTGGTCTGCACAGTGCATCAAGTTATGATTTACTGCTGCTTGACGCATTGCTTCAGGGAACAAGGCACGAGGTGAATGCTGATTAAGATCAAAATTAGATATGTGCAAACTGAGTTTGAACTACCTTGTGCCTAATGTTTTAAGTCCTTTTATAGAACTGTAGAGTAAAGTCATAACCGCATCTATTTTCTATGTTTCTATGTTTCTATGTAAAAGAGCCCTATATAAAGATGACAGCAACAACATCTTATATTTATGTAACACCTTTAAAATGGAGTGCCTTAAAGGAGGAGAGAGAGGTAGCGAGGTGGTGAGGTTTAGGCTGGGAATTCCAAAGCTGACGGCCCAGGCAACTGAAGGCATGGCCGCCAATGTGGAACAATGAAAATCGGGGACGCACAGGGGCACAGAGATCAGAGGGGGTTGTGGGGCTGGAGGAGGTTACTGAGGTAGGGAGGGACCAGGCCATGGAGGGATTTGAAATCAAGGATGAGAATTTAAAAATTGAGGTGTTGCTGGAGCAGACAAAGTTGATCATTATAGTTTATTGACAGTTATCTGAATTTAAATTAAGACCCAGAGTCATTCCCAATCTTCAAAATTTAGAGCTCACACCAGCTATCAAGTAGCAGAAATTTAGAGCTGCACAATATGTCTCACAAGAAGATACATCTGATACCAGGCAGGTCTCAGCCTTATCTTTCAAGATCAGAGGAATGCAAAACAGTTTATTGAGAGGAAAGCACAAACAATAATGCCAGGGTATACCGACAACCCCTTGAAGCCATTTTTTCCAATGCATTACTGAAAGAGTGTTGCATTGTCAGAGGTCTCAAACTTTGGATGAAATGTCAAATCCACGGATGAGGTTATTTGGATATACCTATTCAGTCTGGCTTTAAAGATTACATAGAAACATAGAAAAATAGAAAATAGGTGCAGGAGCAGGCCATTCAGCCCTTCGAGCCTGCACTGCCATTCAATATGATCATGGCTGATCATGCAACTTCAGTACCCCACTCCCGCCTTCTAGATAGAGGCAGAGAGGTTGTTTCCACTGGTCGGGGAGACTAGAACTAGGGGGCACAGCCTCAAAATTCGGGGGAGACAATGGGGAGAAATTACAACATGCTGCGATGCAGAGGGACCTGGGGGTCCTTGTGCATGAATCCCAAAAAGTTAGTTTGCAGGTGCAACAGGTAATCAGGAAGGCGAATCGAACGTTGGCCTTCATTGCGAGAGAGATGGAGTACAAAAGCAGGGAGGTCCTTCTGCAACTGTTTCGGGTATTGGTGAGGCTGCACCTGGAGTACTGCGTGCAGTTTTGGTCACCTTACTTAAGGAAGGATATACTAGCTTTGGAGGGGGTACAGAGACGATTCACTAGGCTGATTCCGGAGATGAGGGGGTTACCTTATGATGATAGATTGAGTAGACTGGGTCTTTACTCGTTGGAGTTCAGAAGGATGAGGGGTGATCTTATAGAAACATTTAAAATAATGAAAGGGATAGACAAGATAGAGGCAGAGAGGTTGTTTCCACTGGTCAGGGAGACTAGAACTAGGGGGCACAGCCTCAAAATACGGGGGAGACAATTTAAAACCGAGTTGAAAAGGAATTTCTTCTCCCAGAGGGGTTGTGAATCTGTGGAATTCTCTGCCCAAGGAAGCAGTTGTGGCTAGCTCATTGAATGTATTCAAGTCACAGATAGATAGATTTTTAACCAATAAGGGAATGAAGGGTTATGGGGAGCGGGCGGGTAAGTGGAGCTGAGTCCACGGCCAGATCAGCCATGATCTTGTTGAATGGCGGAGCAGGCTCGAGGGGCTAGATGGCCTACTCCTGTTCCTAATTCTTATGTTCTTATGTTCTTATGTGTGAAATGTCACCAACAGTACCTGGTTTATCACTATCGGTGTTGTCCACATGTCACACATGCTGCGATGAGCGACAGACACTAGCAAAATGGTTCATTTTACCACATACAGAGCATTTCTTCCCACGTGCAGGGCAGTTAGGACACTTTGCTGAATGTGATTTGTCCCCACAGTTAAAGCAGTGGAAGTTAGGCCCGCGATCCATAGTGGGTGGTTTATTACTAGCCCTGGGTCTCTGCTCCGATTTCTGCTTTGGATGACCGCCTTAACATGGGCTGTAGCTGCACAGGGGGAGCGGGAGATCTGATCGCTTTTGAATCGGAAAGCGCTGATTCGATTTGAATGGCCAAATTAGTTGCTTTGTCCAATGTCAATTTGTCATTCTCCATTAGCAAGCGATCCCGAATGTCGGGATCATTATTTTCTCAATAATTTGATCCCTGATCATTTCCTCTGTGAGTGCTCCAAAGTTACACGTAGCAGCCAGTTCAGTAATGAAATGATATACTGTTTGATTGGTTCATCATTCCCTTGCCCCCTTTGATGAAAATTGTTCTCTCCATCTATGATACTTATTTTTGGCCCAAAATATTTCTCTAGGGCACTTGACGCCTTGTCGTAGGACTTTGTGTCTTCGATTTGGCTAAATATGTGATGACCTTCAGTACCGAGGCAGTGGATAAGAATTACACAGCGGCGAGCTAGTGTTACGTTGTCGCTGTCTAACCCACTTGCCATGATGTACGTAGTGAAACTTTTTATCCATCTCGGCCACGAAATTGGAGGGTC
Organism: Pristiophorus japonicus; assembly: GCF_044704955.1. Lineage (NCBI taxonomy): Eukaryota > Metazoa > Chordata > Chondrichthyes > Pristiophoridae > Pristiophorus > Pristiophorus japonicus. The sequence continues at coordinate 59,107,803 of NC_091985.1, forward strand.
CCCGGGTGTGGAGAGGAAAGAGGATAGGAAGGTTAATTTGATTCATCCTCATCGCCAAATTATGTTGTGTATGTAAATAAACAGACTAACTGCAACAGGAGTAATGTAACTAACTGTGTCCTTTATAGCAACTCCCAAAAAATGGTGTCCCAAAACCAGCATGAACCAGCATGTTTACAGCAGTGGGAATAGCTCCCACAGGGTCCTAATGCTCATCCAGTGAGAGTTTGTGCAACAAACAAATAGAGTATGAACACAACAGTGAACAGTATGGTTCAGCCCCAGAAAGATGTTGGGGAGTGGGATGGAGTCAGTGGCTAGGGAACGGAGTTTGTGGCTGGAACCGAAAACAATGGCTTCGGTCTTCCCACTATTTAATTAGAGAAAATTTCTGCTCTTCCAGAACTGAGCAGTTAAAAACAGGTTAACTAGTCATTATAATAGCGACTACACTCCAAAAGTACATTGGCTGTAAAGCACTTTGAGATGTCCGGTAGTTGTGAAAGGCACTATATAAATCCAAGTCTTTCTTTCTTTCTTTTTATCTCGTTGCTGTTTGTGGGGCCTTGCTGGCACAAAATGATTGCTATGTTTGTATACTTAACAATAGTCACACCACTCCCCAAAATAATTCACTATGTGAAGTCAGTTGACATTTTTTGGCAATGTAATACAATGCTTCATAATTGCACCTATCTCTTTATAAAATCCAGACCATGCAAGTCTATTGTGCACACTGTCCAATCTTTAGCAATGTCTACAAGTTAGATTGAAGGCTAATTACCAATAAAAATGCTGTTCTGCACAAGAAGGACTCACAAATAGAAAATTAGAACAGATATACAAGGCCTCAGTTTTGTATTTCATCAGAAAGACAGCATTTCCAGCCAAGTAGCATTACCTCAGTACTACACTGTAATGTCAGCCTAGATGATGTGCCCAAATCCTATAGTAGGCCTTTCATGGGGGTTCACTCATTTCTACTGGATCATTACCGAATAAAACTTGCAAAGTGCAGACAGGTTGTGAGGTTTAAGTCAGCAAACATGACCAAAGGATGTGGAGACCTGTGGTGAGGTCATTTTTCCTGCACTGGCAGTCACAAGCCAGTACTTTAGATCTAAGCCAATGCTGAGTAAATGACCTGAACGACCTGCCACGAGCCGATGCAAAATATGGTCACATGAAGTGATGCCACTGATTTTAGCGTGACACATCAGTTAAAAAATAAAGCAATCCACAAAGCCATGGCGAGCTGTGTAAACCGGGAGTATGAGACATAACAATGCCTTACAATTAAACCTAAAAATCACCTTTGCATTATAAAAAACAATGTTAATATGTGTATTTCAGAAATTATTCAGGAACTATTTAAATGTACTAGTAGGTCTCTCATGGCATTGCTCACTGATGATTGGGATTCCGGTAATGTCAGCAGTACTCTGCTGATGTTACCACTTGTTTCTTAACAAGATCTTGCGGTTGACCCTCAAGAACTTTGCTTATTCGTTAGGGAACACATGGGTCTAGAAATACTGGGCAGCTTTCAAGCCTGTAAGGATGAAGTCAGACTGGTTCCACTGGTGCTACATATGGAGCATTGTACACTCTCTGATGAATGTTTTGCAGATTGGAGGAGGCCTCACTGCCACTGCAGCTCATGTGTCTGTCTTGAGGGGACCCAGTATGCATGACCGCATCCAAAAATTTGAGGACACCCTGGGAAACCCAATCTGTGGCCTGCAAGTCTATGTCACTTTCTCTATATGTGTTTCTTTTCTCTCTCTTTCAGAATGGGATAGTAAGCAGGCACCAGAGTTTAGGATAAGTTGCAGTTCACATAATGTTTATATAGGTGGGTGGATCTCTGCCACTACCCTCGTACACTTGCAGTGTCAGAGGTCACCAGTGGACGCATCAGGCACTTATGGGCCCATGGATCTTCGGGTCTCTTACACACCAGAGGTGGTTTGCTTTCGATCCGAAAAAAAAAACAAAAGAAAATAAAGAAGGAGAAAGAAAGAGAAGTAAAGAGAATGGGGTAACATTTTCTCTTCACTGCCTGGGTATTTATCTGGCAGAGCGGATCGTCAGCCCATCGCCGATTTCAATGACAGGAACTGTGGTTCTCATATTGGACTGTTCAGCCATCTAAGAACTCATTTTTAGTGGAAGCAAGTTTTCCTCAATTCCGATGATGATCAATGGATTGAAAAAGGAGCATTGTACACTCTCTGATGAATGTTTTGCAGATTGGAGGAGGCCTCACTGCCACTGCAGCTCATGTGTCTGTCTTGAGGGGACCCAGTATGCATAACAGGTGGGTTATCCACACCACCAGATTACTGCCCAGGCAATGAAGGCGAACATTATCCCAATGGTCATCACTGTACAGTTGCCCATCATTCTTGCTACCGTCCTCTACGCTGGCACTGCCACTACCTGACTAAAAATAGAAAACAAGAATTTGCATTCATAGAGCAGCTTTCACGACTTCAAGATTTCCCAAAGCACTTGATGGCCAATGAAATATTGTGAAATCTAGTGGGCATTTTAATTAGGCGTGGGGAGAATGGGGGGGGGGGGGGGGGTTGACGGGGAAACAATTAAAATGGAGCAAGGAACTTACCCACTGGCTTCACCTCCCAATCTGGTTGATTGCAATCTTAAATTGCAAATGGCAAGGACAACACCTGAAGCCGCCGGAGTCCTTCTTTAAATATGCTCCAATGACATCATCAGGGCCCGACTACAATATTAGCCTGACTGGGGAGAAGTGGTGGCTTCCTTGCCCAGCCAAAGTTTCGGGAAGTGAATCTAGGGCCAGAAGAGGCCCAGTAAGCTATGTTTTTAAACATTAAAAAAATATTTCTTTGAAGGCCAAGAGAAGTGGGACTGATCCTCCAGGTCCCCATGAGGAAACCTTGGGTCTTCCCTCCCCTTCCTCGACCATGATTCCTGTCAGTCCACCCCCCCCGCCCATCACTTACCTTAGTGCCAGGAACTGTTCCTCAAGTAATAAAAAGTGGAACAAAAATTAATTTTTAAAAAAGTGAAATGGCAGAAGAAAGCCAAAGTAAAATAATACAGCTGATATGAAATTACTTATTCTTGGTTCGTTTACTTAGTTTTGCCTGAAGCATCTATTGATTTATTGGAAGTTTTATTGCAAAGTTGTTTGTCTTAATTGTTTTGCTCACATCAGATTGAAGCCTTGTTGCTTAATTTCCTGTTTACTGTCCTGATTCTCGGGGCTGGCAAATTTAAATTGCTAATTACAGGGTTGCACTGTGTAAGGCGTAATGCATTTAGGCTGAGTGAGCAAAGTGGTTCAGATAACATATTGCATTCAGTGCATTTCAAATAATCTTGTCCTCTCACGTCACCCAGCTGGACACAAAAGTGTCAAGATCTAGTCAAACAATATTTTGACCTACTGACAGACCAGTTTTGCATTGCACAAGTTTACGAATTCTAATATTTATGGTTCTACAAATATTGCCTATCAGAGATTACAGTAGAGGTACAAAGGCCTAGAAATTGGGGTCGTTTTACAAATGACTTTTTGCCTGGGCGTGGCATGCTAACGACTCCCGCTAAATTCCGTGGCAGTTTAGCGGCGGCAGTAACCTGTAGCGCCCCGTTCTGCCGCGCTGGCGATGACAATGTCATCACTGTGCGCAGCGCCCCGTTACCGCCCTGGACCCTAACTTGGGTATCGCCCCCTGAAGCTGCGCCGGGTAATACCAGCAACAGTTTCAGGGGATGTGAACCGGACGGCAGGACGCTCACGGGGTGATACTTAAAGGGGAGGTGACAGCCACTTAAAAAAAAATCTGACAGCTTTCCTGTTAGCACGCTGCTTGAGTGCCGGGCTGTTGGTGCGGCACCCCGGCTCCCCAGTGGAGACCCGTTTCTTGACTGTTCAGTTTGCAGCTTGGGGTCTTCCCTTTAATGAAGGGACGGGCCCCTCCTACGCAGCAGCGATACGCAGCCCAGTGCATAGCGCTGCGTCCTGCTCCCGACCCATCCGCCCCACTAAGGAAGTGGACCATGTTCTTTTGCGCTCCACTTCCTTTCGGGGACGGTAACACAAATTTAGTGAGTGGGGCGGGTCTTACACGCCTACTGCAAAAGGTCCTGCCTCCAGAATGTTACTGCCCCCAAACACGGCACAATGGAATTTCACCCCCAGAAAAGACAACTTAAAATCAACTCTGGAATTTGCCTGAATGGTCATTGATTCAATGGATTGCTTGGTTACTACTGAGCCATATAGATCAGGAAGGCTCCAGATTCAGTCTGTGCTGATTTAGCTGAGCCTGCTCCACGATGACATGCAGGCCGTGATCCTGACCAACGGATCCACCACAGACCCAATCGGACTGGGGTCAAGCAGGGCTGTGTCATCGCGCCAACTCTCGTCTCCATCTCCCTCGCTGCAATGCTCCACCTCACACTCAACAAGCTCCCTGCTGGAGTGGAACTAAATTATAGAACCAGTGGGAACCTGTTCACCCGTCATCGCCTCCAGGCCAGATCCAAGACCGTCCCATCCTCTGTCGTCGAGCTACAATACGCGGACGACGCTTGCGTCTGCGCACATTCAGAGGCTGAACTCCAAGTCATTGTCAACATCTTCACTGAGGCGTACGAAAGCATGGGCCTTACACTAAACATCCATAAGACAAAGGTCCTCCACCAACCTGACCCCGCCACACAGCACTGCCCCCTAGTCATCAAGATCCACGGCTCGGCCCTGGACAACGTGGACCACTTTCCATACCTCGGGAGCCTATTATCAACAAGGGCAGACATCAACAATGAGGTGCAAGACCACCTCCAGTGCGCCAGCACAGCCTTAGGCCGCCTGAGGAAGAGAGTGTTCGAAGATCTGGCCCTCAAATCTGGCACCAAACTTTTGGTCTACAGGGCTGTAGTGCTACCTGCCCTCCTGTATGGCTCAGAGACGTGAGCCATATACAGTAGACACCTCAAATCGCTAGAGAAATACCACCAACGATGTCTCCGCAAAATCCTGCAAATCCCCTGGGAGGACAGATGCACCATTAGTGTTCTCGATCAGGCCAACATCCACAGCATCGAAGCACTGACCACACTCAACCAGCTTCGTTAGACAAGCCACATTGTTCGCATGCCTGACACAAAACTCCCAAAGCAAGCGCTCTACTCGGAACTCCTACACGGCAAGCGAGCCCCGGGTGGGCAGAGGAAACATTTCAAAGACATCCTCAAAAATTCCTTGATAAAGTGTAACATTCCTACCGACACCTGGGAGTCCTTGGCCAAAGACCACCCTAGCGGAGAAAGAGCATCCGGGAGGATGCTGAGCACCTCGCGTCTCAGTGCCGAGAGAATGCAGAAAGCAAGTGCAGGCAGTGGAAGGAGCGTGCGGCAAACCAGACTCCCCACCCACTCTTCAATGACTGCCTGTCTCACCTGTAACAGAGACTGTAATTTCCGTATTGGACTGCAGTCACCTGAGAACTCACTTTTAGAGTGGAAGCAAGTCTTCCTCGATTTCGAGGGACTGCCTATGAGATGACTGAGAGAGAGGTGGGTGTTATGTGTAAACCTGTAAATACCATATTTAACCACCAGAGGGCTCATTCCCTGGAGTCCCAAGGGATCCCGCAATCCCTTGGGAGCAGCTGTACATAAGGATGCCTCACAGGTAAGGAGAGGCATTCAGGAGACCTGTAATAAAGGACTACGGTCACACGTTACTTTGAGCTTACAGTATCTGGTCAGATTCTTTATTCAAGACATAACAGTGGGCTTGGTTGAAAATCCTGTCAACACTCAGTACTGACTGTACCAACTTACATAACATAAGAACATAAAAATTAGGAACAGGAGTAGGCCATCTAGCCCCTCGAGCCTGCTCCGCCATTCAACAAGATCATGGCTGATCTGGCCGTGAACTCAGCTCCACTTACCCGCCCGCTCCCCGTAACCCTTAATTCCCTTATTGGTTAAAAATCTATCAATCTGTGACTTGAATACATTCAATGAGCTAGCCTCAACTGCTTCCTTGGGCAGAGAATTCCACAGATTCACAACCCTCTGGGAGAAGAAATTCCTTCTCAACTCGGTTTTAAATTGGCTCCCCCGTATTTTGAGGCTGTGCCCCCTAGTTCTAGTCTCCCCGACCAGTGGAAACAACCTCTCTGCCTCTATCTTGTCTATCCCTTTCATATTTTAAATATTTCTATAAGATCACCCCTCATCCTTCTGAACTCCAACGAGTAAAGACCCAGTCTACTCAATCTATCATCATAAGGTAACCCCCTCATCTCCGGAATCAGCCAGTGAATCGTCTCTGTACCCCCTCCAAAGCCAGTATATCCTTCCTTAAGTAAGATGACCAAAACTGCACTCAGTACTCCAGGTGCGGCCTCACCAATACCCTGTACAGTTGCAGCAGGACCTCCCTGCTTTTGTACTCCATCCCTCTCGCAATGAAGGTCAACATTCCATTCGCCTTCCTGATTACCTGCTGCACCTGCAAACTAACTTTTTGGGATTCATGCACAAGGACCCCCAGGTCCCTCTGCACCGCAGCATGTTATAATTTCTCCCCATTCAAATAATATTCCCTTTTACTGCTTTTTTTCCCAAGGTGGATGACCTCACACTTTCCGACATTGTATTCCATCTGCCAAACCTTAGCCCATTCGCTTAACCTATCTAAATCTCTTTGCAGCCTCTCTGTGTCCTCTACACAACCCGCTTTCCCACTAATCTTTGTGTCATCTGCAAATTTTGTTACACTACACTCTGTCCCCTCTTCCAGGTCATCTATGTATATTGTAAACAGTTGTGGTCCCAGCACCGATCCCTGTGGCACACCACTCACCACCGATTTCCAACCCGAAAAAGACCCATTTATCCTGACTCTCTGCTTTCTGTTAGCCAGCCAATTCTCTATCCATGCTAATACATTTCCTCTGACTCCGCGTACCTTTATCTTTTGCAGTAACCTTTTGTGTGGCACCTTATCGAATGCCTTTTGGAAATCTAAATACACCACATCCATCGGTACACTTCTATTCACCATGCTCGTTATATCCTCAAAGAATTCCAGTAAATTAGTTAAACATGATTTCCCCTTCATGAATCCATGTTGCGTCTGCTTGAATGCATTATTCCTATCTAGATGTCCCGCTATTTCTTCCTTAATGATAGCTTCAAGCATTTTCCCCACTACAGATGTTAAACTAACTGGCCTATAGTTACCTGCCTTTTGTCTGCCCCCTTTTTTAAACAGAGGCGTTACATTCGTTGCTTTCCAATCCGCTGGTACCTCTCCAGAGTCCAGAAAATTTTGGTAGATTATAAGGAATGCATCTGCTATAACTTCCGCCATCTCTTTTAATACCCTGGGATGCATTTCATCAGGACCAGGGGACTTGTCTACCTTGAGTCCCATTAGCCTGTCCAGCACTACCCTCCTAGTGATAGTGATTGTCTCAAAGTCCTCCCTTCCCACATTCCTGTGACCAGCAATTTTTGGCATGGTTTTTGTGTCTTCCACTGTGAAGACCGAAGCAAAATAATTGTTTAAGGTCTCAGCCATTTCCACATTTCCCATTATTAAATCCCCCTTCTCATCTTCTAAGGAACCAACATTTACTTTAGTCACTCTTTTCCATTTTATATATCTGTAAAAGCTTTTACTATCTGTTTTTATGTTTTGCGCAAGTTTACCTTCGTAATCTATCTTTCCTTTCTTTATTGCTTTCTTAGTCATTCTTTGCTGTCGTTTAAAATTTTCCCAATCTTCTAGTTTCCCACTAACCTTGGCCAACTTCTACTCAAAGGATTAGGTCAGCAGGAACTCTTCAGGACAGCATAATTCCTGGAAAACCCAGAGATAGCCTCTTCTGAAAGCCAGACTGGCAGACAACCGTTTCGATCACACAGGATGTTTGCAGTGTAGAATCACTACACTTGGCACAGCACAATTTTTTTACTCAATTTTAATCCCAATTTTTAGTAAAACTGTATGGCAAACATATTAAACTTGTAGTTTCAAACAAACTTTCCTTCCTCTTATTGGGGGGAAAAATTGCTTCCTTCGGACGAATGCCTCTGACCCGAAAAAAATCTCCGAAAATACCTGACGGTCCCGGAAGAATGTAGGATTCTGGACGGAGGCCTTCATTCACCGTGCAGCATACGGGAACATGTACTCCAGATACGTACCCTGGAATCACGTGGGCCTGAACCACCAATCACTATCTAGTATTCCCATTGATAATAATAGGAACTCTGTTTTTACGAGTTCTCATTACTTTCAATGAGAAACCCCCTAAAACATGAAACACAACACAATAAATAAATAAAACACCTCACATACTTAAAATTAATTGAAATTGAATGTAATTAAATGTTCTTATGTTTCTTATGTTCTTATGTTCTTTTGTTTCAAAAAAATATATATTTTGGGGAAATGTTTTTTCATGTGTTTTAATAGGGGTAAAAATAAACTTACTTTAATGGACAGGGTTTTTAATATAAAAATGAGTGATTAAATTAAATGTTTCTATGTTTTAAAACTTTTATGCTGGTAAAAGTAAGCTATACGCCGGCTTTTACCAGGTGTAAGAGTTTGAAGGACATCCGCTGGGCAAGAGTTGGGCAAATAGCCGAATCTCTCCCACACGGATGTCCTTCCTGTGGGGGATACTTAGGATCTGTCAAAAGAAATTTTGACAGACCGCAAAAGCCTGTACTCGGTGTATGCCCATCGCATGTGCTGTATGCACCCGGCCAGGCCGTAATTTTCAGCCCATTATCTTGGTGACTCATTATTTGATGCTCCATATGAGAAACATCCTAAAGTAGCTATGAATGAAGTTTTCAGGTCCTCCTTGTCAACCAGTGGCTCAATTGGTAGCATTCTTGCCTCTGAGTCCTAAGGGTTGTGGATTCAAGTCCCAACTCCAGAGATTAGCATGAAATATAAAAACAGATAGTAAGAGTTTCTACAGGTACATAAAAAGAAAAAGAGTAGCTAAAGTAAATGTTGGTCCCCTGGAGGATGAGGCTGGGGAATTAATAATGGAGAACAGGGAAATGGCAGAGGCGTTGAACAAATGTTTTGTATTGGTCTTCACAGTAGAAGACACTAAAAACATCCCAATAGTGGATAAACAAGGGGCTATCGGTAGGGAGGAACTTACTACAATCTATCACTATCATTAATGAAGTAGTACTAGGTAAAATAATGGGGCTAAAAGTGGACAATTTCCCTGGACCTGATGCCTTACATCCTAAGGTCTTAAGAGAATGGCTGCAGAGATAGTGGATGCATTGGTTATAATCTACCAAAATTCCCTGGATTCTGGGACGGTCCCATCAGATTGGAAAACCGCAAATGTAACAGCCATATTTAAAAAAGGAGGCAGACAAAAAGCAGGAAATATAGACCAGTTAGCCCAACACCTGTCATTGGGAAAATGCTGGAGTCCATTATTAAGGAAGCAGTGGCGGGACATTTGGAAAAGCATGATTCAATCAAGCAGAGTCAGCATGGTTTTATGAAAGGGAAATCATGTTTGACAAATTTGCTGGAGTTCTTTGAGAATAAGAACAAAAGAAATAGAAGCAGGAGTTGGCCATACAGCCCCTCGAGCCTGCTCCACCATTTAATACGATCATGGCTGATCCGATCATGGACTCAGGTCCACTTCCTTGCCTGCTCCCCATAACCCCTTATTCCCTTATTGTTTAAGAAACTGTCTATTTCTGTCTTAAATTTATTCAATGTCCCAGCTTCCACAGCTCTCTGAGGCAGCGAATTCTACAGATTTACAACCCTCTGAGAGAAGAAATTCCTCCTCATCTCAGTTTTAAATGGGCGGCCCCTTATCCTAAGATTATGCCCCCTAGTTCTACTCTCCCCTATCAGTGGAAACATCCCCTCTGCATCCACCTTGTCAAGCCCCCTCACAATCTTATACATTTTGATAAGATCACCCCTCATTCTTCTGAATTCCAATGAGTAGAGAGCCGATCTACTCAACCTTTCCTCATAAGTCAACCCCCTCATCTCCGCAATCAACCGAGTGAACCTCCTCTGAACTGCCTCCAAAGCAAGTATATCCTTTCGTAAATATGGAAACCAAAACTGCATGCAGTATTCCAGGTGTGATCTCACCAATACCCTGTATATAACGAGGATGAAAAGAGCAGGGTGGATAAGGGGGAACCAGTGGATGTGGCGTATTTGGTTTTCCAGAAGGCATTCGATAAGGTGCCACATTATAGAGGTTACTGCACTAGATAAAAGCTCACGGGGTTAGGGATAATATATTAGCATGGATAGAGGATTGGCTAACTAACAGAAAACAGAGAGTCGGGATAAATGGGTCATTTTCCAGTTAGCAAACAGTAACTAGTGGGGTGCCACACGGATCGGGCTGGGTCCTCAACTATTTACAATCTATATTAATGACTTGGATAAAGGGACTGAGTGTGATGGAGCCAAGTTTGCTGATGATACAAAGATGGGTGGGAAAGCAAATTATGAGGAGGACACAAAAAATCTGCAAAGGGACATAAACAGGCTAAGTGAGTGGGCAAAAATTTGGCAGATACAGTATAATGTGGGAAAATGTGAGGTTATCCACTTTGGCAAAAATAATAGAAAAGCAAATTATAATTTAAACGAAGAAAAATTGCAAAGTGCTGCAGTACAGGGGGTCCTTGTGCATGTATCACAAAAAGTTAGTATGCAGATACAGCAAGTAATCAGGAAGGCAAATGGAATATTGGCCTTTATTGCAAGGGGAAAAGACTTTAAAAGCAGAGAAGTCCTGCTACAACAGTACAGGGTACTGGTGAGGCCACACCTGGAGTACTGCGTACAGTTTTGGTCTCCTTATAATAAGGAAGGAGTATCATCATAGGCTGTCCCTCGAAACGAGGATGACTTGCTTCCACATCAAAAAGAGGATGAGTTCACAATGAAGGACCCAAACTACATCGTGAAGGGTGGAAGATGCCTGTGCGTGGATTTTTTTAACATGTGGTGGCCATTGCACACCAGCCATCATACGGGCTTGACAGAGCTAGGTCTTGGTCCAGTGGCAAGGATTATCCAAGATAACTGGAGACCAGCTCTGCTGCACGGACCTCGTGCATACACATATCGCAGTGTGGGCTGGCCCGTGCTGCCCCTGAGCCCCTGGCCCCGAACTCACGCCTTCCCTGGAACCCGATCATGTCCCTCTACAGTCTCTTGCCACTCCTTTGCCCCGACCTCGCCGCTCCTGCTGTATCTGCCCACGCTCCAATCACCGATCTGGATGACATCACTGTTCACTGCCGTTGCCCTCCTGCACCAGCTCACACCATAAGGAAGGATATACTTGCATTGGAGGCTGTTCAGAGAAGACTCACGAGGTTGATTCCGGAGATGAGGGGGTTGACTTATGAGGATAGGTTGAGTAGGTTGGACCTATACACATTGGAGTTCAGAAGAATGAGAGGTGATCTTATTGAAACTTATAAGATAATGAGGGGGCTCGACAAGGTGGATGCAGAGAGGATATTTCCACTCATAGGGGAAAATAAACTCGGGAACATAGTCTTAGAATAAGGGGCCACCCATTTAAAACTGAGATGAGGAGAGATTTATTTTCTCAGAGGGTTGTAAATTTATGGAATTCTCTGCCCCAGAGAGCTGTGGAGACTGGGTCATTGAATATACTTAAGGCGGAGATAGACAGATTTTTGAGCGATAAAGGAATAAAGGGTTATGGGGAGCAGGCGGGGAAGTGGAGCTGAGTCCATGATCAGATCAGCCATGATCTTATTGACTGACTGAGCAGGCTCAAGGGGCCAAATGGCCTACTGTTGCTCCTATTTCTTATGTTCTTATGTTCTTATGTACTTGAGCAGAGATTAGGCTGTCACTGCTTACAGTGTTGAGAGAGTGCTATACTGTCGGAGGCATGTTCTTTTGGATGAGACGTTAAACCGAGGCCCCATCTGCTCTCACAGGTGGATGTAAAAGATCCCGTGGCATTATTTTGAAGAAGAGCAGGGGAGTTATCCCCGGTGTCCTGGCCAATATTTATCCCTCAATCAACATCACTGAAAAAAGAGATTATCTGGTCACTATCACATTTGTGGGAGCTTGCTGCATGCAAATTGGATGCCACATTGGATGTCCAGTGGTCATAAAAGTCACTATATAAAACCCAAGTCTTTCTTTCTTTCTTCCTTTGCAGGTGAGAGGAAGTTATCCTTTACAATCACTTGGGCTCCAAATGTTACTGCCCCCACCTAGCAGAAGGCAGTTTAAATAATGTGTATCACTTAACCACACCGATGCCACTTCCTCCCCATATTAACCTGCACTTTTCAGCAGGTGAGCAGGGCACCCGCAGGAAGGAAGTGGGTTCTACTTTAAATATGCAGATTGGCTCGATTATGTCATCAGTACTTGATCTGCAATATCAACACGAGGCATGAGTGGGCAAAACCTGGCAGGAGCTACATACTGGACCATAAAAGGCCGAAATCGTAAGTTTTGACATTTATTTTTCAGGCTTTCTTATGGGCCAGGAGGGACTGGAGTGTTCCTCCGGGCTTCACATGAAGCCTTGGTCCTCCCTTACACAGGGTTATCCCCCACCCCACCCCTCCTCCATCCACGAAACCAGTCACGGCCCCGACCTCAACCCTCCCTATGGGACGGACCTCACTCTATGCCTGGGACCGTCCCCAAGGGTCCCCAGCTATGGCCTCCTTCCACTTGTCCGTGCTCTCTCCCGCCCACCCGCCTGTCAATCTAGCCAGTTGTCGGGCGGGAGATTGCAGCATGTTATATCAACGAGGCCCTCCTGTTATGATCGGTATGGCCTCCATGCTCTAGGCCTTTCTGGCTTTTCCATGCACAATCGCATTCCCCCACGCCCTCCCCACCTCCCTGTTAATATCGGGGCCAAGGTGTCTGTAACGTGTGCTGTAAGCATGACTCAATGCCGTTGCATAAAGACACCAGCTACACCTCATGGCAGGAAGTCAGTATTACATGAACTTCTCTTTTTGGAATCGATATTAATAACAACAACAACTTGTATTTATACATAAAATAAATGTTGATTTTTGATTCGGACAAATTAAAATCAATTTTAATGTATTATTGAAACTCCCATAAAAACAATAATGGTTTTGGTGCATCTTATGATCTATTGTAACATAAAAGCATAATATATTTACCAAGAAAGTATATTTGATGAAACATCCTATTCACTGATCAAAGAATAGGTTAACACAAAACTACATCACGTTCTTGTAACACATGCCGCCTGTTTGCAAAGCTCCACTCGCTTTACATTCACTAAAAGCAGCAGTAGGATAATTAGAGAGGAAATTAAACTTCAGTGGTAAAGTAAATCCTTTCATTACATTAGTCATTCTTCATAATTAATTACATAAATGTTTTTTAACCGTATTTTGGTGCTCAGATCTCCTGTGCTCCTTTATTTAGTCAGCCTAGGTTGCCATGACAGATTGCCTTACGAAGGAGCATGAGTGAAATGTTTCACACCGGACTGACATCCATAATTACTTGTGTAAGTAATCAAATAGCTGTTCTAGGGATCGGTTTTGAACATGAACTGAGTCACCAATTACATAATTTCCTCCTAATTCTTAGCAGGAAAAAGATGTCACAACAAACAAGATAGCAAATGTGCACAGAGTGCTTTTCCTGGAGGAATCAAAATGGAAATGCATTTTCAGTCTTTAGAGACAAGTGGGCGATGGAATGACATTACATCAACATTGGAAACTGTGAAGAAGCTTTATACTTTGGAAAGCTATTTTATTTCAATTAAAAGGAGGCCAGTTCCCTTTTTAGATGTCTTATTAAATCATATTTCAAACCTGTCAAATATAAAATGTACATAGCATTGCCTTTTATCCAAGGTCAACAGTGTGGGAATGCTTAGTAAATGTTTCTTACGCAATCAGTTTGAATTCTATAAATTGGTTTCCTTTGAATCCACGGCAGCTGGTTTTTGTGCTAAAATTGTCTTTCAGTGGAATAAATTTAGAACTTCTGGAACTTTACTAATAGGGTGAAGATTAATTAAAAACAAAAATTGTGTCGATTTGATTTTGGATACTTGAAAATTTTAGAATCCAAATTTTAATCCAATGAAAAAGATAAAAGTTCAAAGAAAATTACAAAGAATGCTTTGCAGAGGATAAAGTGCACTAATAAATCTATTGAGGATGTTGGAAATTCCTAACAATAATTATTGACCCACACATGGAAGCAAAGATTCTAATATTATATCTTTCAAGTCTCCCAGATATCTTGATATTGATGGCTGACCTTATTTTGTCTTGAATGAGTTCCTTATTCACTTACCAACTCAGCCTTCTATTGAAACAGAAAATATAAGTAACTTGTGAACTAATCTGAGAGAGTTAGGTGATTGCCTGGCTCCAAACAGCAATATCATCAAGATAGTTGGCTATGATATTATGAAACATTAGTTGTTATTATTGTTGACTTCAGATATTCTCCTTCACATTAATCACATCCTTGATTCAGAGCATTTAATAGACTGTGCAGCTACTATAAACAAAAGACTTGTTCCATCTCATTGCTGGGTTGTGCAGTCGTGCATTACATTGTGCCCAGAGCAGGACAATTAATACATCACATGCCTCCATACACTCTTTATATATTGTTACTTCAGGTCAAATCGAGGGCATAATCTTAAAATTAGAGCTAGGCCATTTAGGAGTGAAATTGGGAAGCATGTTTTCACCCAAAGGGTAGAGGGAATCTGGAATTCTCTCTGTGACTGTGGATGCTAGTTCAATTTCAATTTTCAGGACTGAGAGCGATAGATTTCTGTACGGTGAGAGCATCAAGGGATATGTAGGAAAGCTGAGGTACAGATTCGCCATGATCTAATTGAAAGGTAGAACAGGCTTGAGGGGCTGAATGACCTACATCTGTTTCTACATCATCCCTCAATACCTGGGGGCGAAAATCCCCAGCGTCCCATTTCGGGGCGGTACCCGAGTCAGGGCGGGACTTCCTGCCCTCGGCGAGGTAGTCCTGCCCCGGCCACAAAATTGTGGTTACTGCCCCTCAGAGGAAGTGGTGAGCAATGTCGTGTGCTCCACTTCCTGTTGTGGCGGGTTTGGGGGTGCTACTCGGGCGCCTTTGGCAGCGCTATGCGGCTTCTCCGCGTAGCGCTGATGCCTTTCAATGCCCCTCCCCTTCAATTAAAGGGGAGGGCCGCTATACAGTCTACCGGGCCTCTGATGGTCTCCACTGGGCGGTGTGGTGCCAAGGCCGCAACCCGGCACCCAAACAGAATGCTGGGCTGCGCGATGGCGGCCTGGACCATGCCACGGACACTCAAGACGGGCCGACCGCTGAGTCAGGCAAGATGGGAAAATGGTGGCATGCAGCGCTCCCAACCTCCCCTTTAACTTCCGCTGGCCAATTTCCGCCGCGGGGCAGAAAGGGGTCGCTGCACATGGCAATGATGTAATCGGCGGTTGCGTGGCAGCCTGGGGCGCATATAGTAGGGCGCGCGTTACTATGTCAGCATCTCGGCTACCTCTGGCGAACTTCACAGGAGCCGATAGCGCTCCGCCCCACCCCCCGGGCGAAAACTGTTTCGTGCCTCGTTATCACCCCCTTGGTCACGAACCGGACTGACATCCGCTCGTAGGTCGGAAGTTAAAGGGAAGGTCGAGAGCGCCCCACGCCGCCATTCTCCCGCTTTGGCCAACTCACCGGTCGGCCCGACTTCTTCCTCTCTTGCATGGTCCGGGCTGCCACGCTGCCCTGGTGGGCCAGTGGAGACCATCAGTGTTCCAGCACAGTGCACACCAAAGGGGACGGGCATTGAAACGCATCAGCACTACGATGAACAACTCGTCCCGGTAGTGCCCCGGAACCCGCTCCATCAGGAAGTGGAGCGCGCGAGATTTCGCTCCACTTCCCGTGAGGGGCGGTAACCACAATTCCGCAGCCACGACGGAAATTCTGCACCTGGCGCAGGAAGTCCTGCCCCGAGTCGGTTACCGCCCCCAATCCGGGGCGCTGGGGAATTTTGCCCCCCATACTTTTAGCCAATGTGTGTATAGCGATGATTATTTCAATTTCAAACTTGGAAGTGCAACTCTCTATTCCTTCAACTAAGTCATTAATATTTATGGTGAACAGGTTAGTGGCCTCCTCAAAAAATGCAACTAGATTTGTCAAACAAGACTGATCCTTCACAGATCCATACTGACTCTGTTTGATAATCTGATACTTCTCCAAGTGCTCAGTCACTGATGATAGATTCCAGTAACTTTACCACAATTGTTATTAAATTGACAGGTCTGGAGTTACCTGGTTTCTCTCTCATTTTCTTCTTAAATAATGGAGAACGATTTGCAATTTTCCAATCAAATACTGAATCTAGAGCGTTTTGGAAAATTATGACTAATGCACCTTCACTTTCCTCACCCATTTCTTTTAATGCTCTGGGGTGGAACCAGCAGGTCCTGGAGATGTGTCTATATTAATGGTTGAATAGTCTGCCAATCTTCACTGTCCGGGCTAACACATAACAGCAAGAATCACCATCGTCAGGAGAGAAGGGGAGAAAATTAGAAGAGAAAAAGTAAGTGAATTATCAAAAAAGAGAAATATCAGTGTTTTCCCTGGTCATACACAATATTTCAGATGTAAACGAGAATAGGTACATCAGTCATTGAAGGTTGGCATGCAGGTGCAGCAAGCGGTTAAGAAAGCAAATGGCATGTTGGCCTTCATAGCAAGGGGATTTGAGTACAGGGGCAGGGAGGTGTTGCTACAGTTATACAGGGCATTGGTGAGGCCACACCTGGAGTATTGTGTACAGTTTTGGTCTCCTAACCTGAGGAAGGACATTCTTGCTATTGAGGGAGTGCAGCGAAGGTTCACCAGACTGATTCCCGGGATGGCGGGACTGACCTATCAAGAAAGACTGGATCAACTGGGCTTGTATTCACTGGAGTTCAGAAGAATGAGAGGGGACCTCATAGAAACATTTAAAATTCTGACGGGGTTAGACAGGTTAGATGCAGGAAGAATGTTCCCAATGTTGGGGAAGTCCAGAACCAGAGGTCACAGTCTAAGGATAAGGGGTAAGCCATTTAGGACCGAGATGCGGAGGAACTTCTTCACCCAGAGAGTGGTGAACCTGTGGAATTCTCTACCACAGAAAGTTGTTGAGGCCAATTCACTAAATATATTCAAAAAGGAGTTAGATGAGGTCCTTACTACTAGGGGGATCAAGGGGTATGGCGAGAAAGCAGGAATGGGGTACTGAAGTTGAATGTTCAGCCATGAACTCATTGAATGGCAGTGCAGGCTAGAAGGGCCAAATGGCCTACTCCTGCACGTATTTTCTATGTTTCTATGTTTCTATGTCTAATGCAGGGAAACTAAAATATCAGTAGCTTTAAGGAAGGTGTATGCTACAATGTGAATGCTTCAATGTTCATTTGTATGTGAGCCACAAATCATCAGCTACTCCTTTGATGTTTTTAAAATTGATTGTTGATCTTAGGTGGGACTTCAATCAAGTACGGCAGGAGGCCATCACCAAGAGCACTCAGCACTAGACGAGCAGTGAGCTGTGTGTTTTTGGGATTGGGCTTGAGCCAACAGTTCTTGAAAAAACGAAGGAATGGCTGGAAAACACTGCACTCCAAATAGAGTAGAATCAACCGTGCTTTCTGAGCTAGGTGCATTCTTACCCCTGTATGACCTGTGCAAAGCACCATAATTAAAAACAAATCTGTAGGAACCCAAGGTTTGGTCTGTCTCCGTGTTCAACAGAAGTAGGAATAAATGAGATTTGAAGCAATGCCAAAATCAGAGCACTTCTTTTGAATTTAGAAGACGCTGCAAAAGTAGCCATTATTTCAACAGGATTATTTTTGGCAGCAACAACTGCACTTAACAAATCAGTTCACTTTGAAGCCAAATCACTTCTCTGGTGCAATTCAAGTTCCAGTAATTGATAGAGATAGAGGCAGATTTGGCAAGAACTCTGCCATTCATGTGAAAATTTAATCTGAAAATCAAAAACATCACTTAGCTTTCATTATTTCTTTTACCTTTTTTCTAAATCATTCAGAATTGTGTAACCTTTGCTATGCCTCTCACTTTGGGTAAAGTTCACAGATGTGTGATCGACCCTGAGGGTTTTACCCCTCACCCGCTGGCTGACCTCATTCCTTGGCCTAGACAATGCTGTTGGCCGATACCATTTTTGAGCCTAACTCTTACCTCTCTCAACCTCCAGGCACAGTAGATGAGTAGGCACTGTCTGTGATAACTACTAACCATCATCCAACTTTAGAGTTAAACAGCCCCATTTTGAAATATTTTGCAATGACAAATATGTACATGTGACCCATTTTTTTATATTTGTGGAATAATGTTCAAAGTACATGTCCAATTATCTTTTGAAAGCTCCTATGGAACCTGCCTCCACCATTCTTTCAGACAATGCGTTCCAGATCTTAACAACTTTCTGTGTGGAAATAATTCTCCTCATTTCCCCTCTAGTTCTTTTGCCAATTATTTTAAATCTATGACTTCTGGTACTGATACACTTGCCAGTTTCTTCCTACTTGCTCGATCAAAACTCCGTTAAATTTTGACCAGGTCTCTCCTTAACTGCCATGTATGTACGTGCTGTTTGTAGCCACCAGATGGTGTCTTTGTTGGAGGCCACTGAGCAGCACGCACATGGTGCTGCTCAGGTATAAAAGGCCAGCCATTTTGTGAGTCAGGCACTTTGGGCCAGAATAAAGCAGAGCCAAGTTTGTACCTTGCTTAGTTAAACAGTACTCAGTTTGAACCTTTATTGCATACATCACATTTGGCGATGAGAATACAAGAACCTTTGTTAGCAAAATGAGCACGATTGGATTTTTAGAGCGATACGTGGAGGGAGAAGATTGGGCAGACTTTGTGAGCCGTTTGAACTAGTACTTGGTGGCCAACAAAATGAAGGCGGTCGATGATGCAGATTGGCGCCGGGCCGTGTTCCTCACTGTGTGCGGTTCAAAGATCTACAGTCTGATAAAGAATCTACTCATGCCTAGTGATCCAACAGAAAACGTAAGAGGAGTTGTGTACATTGGTATGGAAGCACCTCAAGCCAGACGATGGCATCATCATCTCGAGATACAGGTTTTATACACACGTTCGATCGGAGGGCCAGAGTGCGGAGGAATTCGTTGTCGACCTGAGACGTCTAGCGGGACCGGGCAAGTTCGGGACGGTGTTGGCAGACATGCTGCCGGACTTCTTTGTTATTGGTATCAACCAGGAGGTGATCCTGCGCAAACTTCTGGCGGTGGAGGAGTTGGATTTTAAAAGGGGACATCCAGATCATTCAATCATGTATGACGACGGACAGGAATTTAAAGCAAATATCAGTGAAGAACCGAACCTCAGCAAGTACTGTAAATTTGATTGATTCAGCGTTCGGCAGAGCAGCACATGGCAGGGCCTATCCAGCTGCGTTCACAAATGGTCCGGCGTTCGGCAGAGCAGCACATGGCAGGGCCTATCCGGCTGCACTTGCCAAACCTGTGGCTGCCCAAAGTCCGCCAGCGGGAATGTATCCGACTTCTCCGTGTTGGCGTTGTGGGGGAAATCATCGGCACCAGCAGTGCTGATTTAAGCAATATACTTGCAACATCGGCACCAGCAGTGCTGATTTAAGCAATATACTTGCAACATCGGCACCAGCAGTGCTGATTTAAGCAATATACTTACAAAGGCTGTCGAGAGTGAGGCATCTCCAGCGCAAGTGTCCGCAGATGAGCAAGCGAGCTGCGACACACCACGTGGAGGATGAGAGTCAGATTAGCGCGGATCCGGATATGCAATATGAGATGCCAGAGGAGGAAGTGTATGGACTGTACTCTTTCATAACCAAGAGTAAACCAATTTTGATAAATGAGAAGTTTAACAGGATACCGGTATCGATGGAACTGGACACAGGGGCGAGTCAATCGATCATGAAAGATGGGGCATTTACTAAGCTGTGGGATACTAAGATTGTGAGGCCCAGGCTGAGACCTGTTAATGCCAAGCTGCGCACATACACCAAAGAACTGTTAAAGGTGATAAAGATGCAAGACCCGTCCATCATAAAGCTCGGGCAATGCCGTATATGATGAGCGAGAAGGTCGAAATTGAACTGGACACACTCCAGCATGAAGGGATCATGTCACTGGTTGAATTTAATGAATGGGCCAGCCCCATTGTTCCTGTGCTGAAAAGTGATGGCACAGTCAGAATCTGTGGAGACTATAAGGCTACGACCAACAGGGTTTCAAAACAAGATCAGTACCCGTTACTGAAGGCTGATGACTTGTTTGCGATGCTTGCCGGAGGGAAGTCATTCACAAAACTGGACTTGACATCGGCCTATATAACGCAGGAGTTGGTTGAGATGTCGAAGAGACTTACGTGCATTAACACGTACAAAGGGCTGTTTATTTACCACAGGTGCCCTTTTGGAATTCGCTCGGCTGCAGCAATATTCCAGAGGAATATGGAAAGTCCACTGAAGTCCGTTCCCAGAATCGTCATGTTCCAAGATGACATCCTGATCACCGGTCATGACCCCAAGGAACATCTGGAAGAGGTTCTACTGCGTTTGGACAGAGCGAGACTCAGACAAGTGCGTCTTCTTGGCACCGAGGTCGAATTCCTCGAGAGGAAAATTGCCACTGATGGCATCAGACCGACTGACGTGAAAACCAAATCCATCAAGAATGCACCCAAGCCACAGAACGTGACGGAGCTGCGTTCGTTCCTGGGTCTACTCAACTACTTTGGTAACTTCCTACTTAAATTGAGCACCTTATCTGAACCACTGCACATGCTATTGAGAAAAGGCAACAACTGGGTGTGGGGTGCATTGCAAGACAGAGCTTTCGAGAAAGCCACCAATCTGCTTTGCTTGAACAAGCTGCTGGTACATTGTGACCCATGTAAACGTTTAGTTTTGGCCTGTGACGCACCGTCATATGGAATTGGTTGTGTGTTACAACAAGCCAATGAGTCGGGAAACTTTAACTTGTCGCATATGCATCCAAAAGTTTGTCTAAAGCAGAAAGAGGCTACAATATGGTAGAAAAAGAAGCTTTAGCATGTGTGTACAGTGTTAAAAAGATGTTTGGTCTGAGGTTTGAATTAGAGACCGATCACAAGCGGCTCATTTCGTTGTTTTCCCGAGAGCAAAGGTATCAATACCAACGTTTCATCTCGCGTCCAAAGGTGGGCGCTGACATTATCTGCCTATGATTATGTCATTCGTCACAGACCTGGTACAGAGAATTGTGCCGATGCTTTGAGCCGGTTGCCGTTGCACACACCGGAGGTGGAAACGCCACAACCGGCAGATTTAATTTTAATCATGGATGCTTTTGAGAATGAAGGTACCCTTGTCACGGCTCAACAAGTTAAGACCTGGACCAGCCAGGACCCGATATTATCGGTGGTAAAGTGTTGCATCCTCAAAGGGGATTGGTCTGCCATACCTAAGCAAATGTGCGAGGAGGCCAAACTATACATTCGTCGCAAGAACGAACTGTCTACTCAAGCAGGTTGCATATTGTGGGGCAATCGAGTTGTAATGCCTAAGAAATGGAGAGAAAAGTTTGTGCGTGGGTTACAAAGCACACATCCTGGTATAGTGATGATGAAGGCCATCGCCAGGTCCCACATATGGTGTCCAGGAATTGATCTGAGCTGGAAGCCTGCGTGCATCAGTGCAATACCTGCATGCAGCTCAGCAAAGCACCAGCTGAATCACCGCTAAGTCTGTGGTCATGGCCATCCAAACCTTGGTCCAGGATCCATGTAGATTTTGCAGGTCCCTTCCTGGGCAAGATGTTTTTAATGGTGGTGGATGCTTATTCGAAGTGGATAGAATGCATAATCATGTCATCCAGTATGTCCACGGCGACCATAGAGAATCTCAATGTCATGTTTGCGACACATGGTCTGCCTGACATAGTGGTGAGCGACAATGGGTCGTGCTTCACCAGTCAGGAGTTTCAGGAGTTTGTAAAACTTAACGGTATAAAACGTGTAAGGTCAGCACTGTTCAAGCCTGCGTCCAACGGGCAAGCAGAACTTGCAGTATAAATGATCAAGCAAAGCATGAGGAGAGTAACCCAAGGGTCACTGCAGACCCGCTTGTCTTGCAAACTGCTTAGTTACAGGACAAGAACCCACACACTCACAGGGGTCTCGCCTGCTGAACTCATGATGAAAAGAGGTCTTAAGACCAAGTTATCTCTTGTACACCTGGATTTAAGTAATCATGTTGAACACAGAAGACAGAGTCAACAAGGGTATCACGATCATGACGTGAGATTTCTGTTAATGATCCTGTATATGTGTTGAATTATGGTCAGGGTCCCAATAGATCGCTGGTATGGCCATGGCCAAAGAGGGCAACAGAGTATTTGTTATTAAGCTCAAGAATGGGCAAACTTGCAGGAAACACATGGATCAAACAAAGCTGAGACACACAGACGAGCCAGAGCAGTCGGACGAAGAAACTGTCGACGACCAACCAACCTACCAGCAGCCTTCAGTGGACTCAAGGTCATCAGTGAACCCGAAATTTCCATCAAGGTCTTGTTCAATAAAAATGGACTTGCAATTCCTGACATGGCCACTGCCACCCCCAGCAAGTCAGCCATCCAGCCACCAGCCACAACAAACTCCGCATATTCACCCAAGGCCGGAATCGAATTGAGACGGTTAACCCGGGAGCATAAAGCACCGGACCGTCTCAACCTGTGAAAGACTGTGATAAGATCTCAGAGGAGGTTATTGTCATGTATGTACATGCTGTTTGTAGCCACCAAATGGTGTCATTGTTGGAGGCCACTGAGCAGCACGCACATGGTGCTGCTCTGGTATAAAAGGCCAGCCACTTTGTGAGTCAGGCACCTTTGGGCCTAAATAAAGCAGAGCCAAGGTTGTACCTTGCTTAGTTAAACAGTACTCAGTTTGAACCTTTATTGCATACATAACATTAACCTTCTCTGTTCTAAGGAGAACAATCCTGGCTTCTCCAATCTCTCCACCTGACTAAAGTTCTTCATCCCTGATACTATCCTGGTAAATCTGTACCCTCGCCAAGGCCTTGACATTTTCCTAAAGTGTGATGCCCAGAATTGTACACAGTAGTCCAGCTGAGGCCTAACCAGTGATTTGTAAAGTTTTAACATGACTTCCTTGTTTTTGTATTAAATGCCCCTATTTACAAAGCCAAGTATCCCATACACTTTCTTAACTGCCATATCAACTTACCCCCTGCCACCTTCAAATATACACATCTTGATGTTTTTATTTTCTTTTTAAATGTGCAAGTATACAACGGTGGTTGTGGATTGTGGGCAGGCAACATTTAGTTGGTAAATAACACCCATTACCTTCATATTAACAGCAGAAGTTACAACCTGAAAATACTTTTATAATAGCTGAACAGATAGGTTATGAACAACATCTGTGATTCTCCATCTTTGGCAGACCTCCATTCTTAACACAAAATTACCTTTTTGTGCATTAATTATATTTTTACATACTTGTATTAAACAGAAACATCTTGTTGCATTAAACCTGCTACTCATGCCACAAAAATTTAAAAAGACTTTTAAATAGATAAGAATATTGCCTTTTGCATCAGCCTAATTATCAACCTAAGGGCTAACAAAACCACCAGCAGAATCCATATACTATTATCCACTGTTGCTTTTTAATTTAATTTTCTTTGCCAATTTTTTTTATCTGCTGTTTTTCTGAAAGTGTTGAACTCCTTGTTTGGATATGGTTCCATAGGTTGACCACTAGGACCCAACATAAAAAAACCATTCTTCACATGTGAGCCCAGACAATAGATGTTGGCAGCCTATGAGACCACATAGGGCATCGTAGCTTAATCAAATCCAGCCCTCACTTGGCCTGCACGCATTCATATTTAAGCAGGGATAACTGGTTAGGAACAAGAGCAGGAATCCTGGCTGATCTTCCCCCTTCCAAAATCAAAGGTGCTGAGGTCCATTGTGGCACCCCAAACAGTGTGTCAGCTGAGATTAGCGAACTCAGCATAGAGCAGGCATCGAATCTGGACTTTCCTGAACTGTATGACTCAGCTATTCACTGGCTAAACTCACTAAGGTAGAAATTGGTGTGCATTTTTCAGGCATGAATTGGTGTAAAACATATCAGTTTAGCAGGGGGATGGTCTGTACCCAATCTGTGCAGGTGTTGGTCCCACTGCTAAATTCAGGGGACCCTAAAACAGGCATTAGGCCTCTTAAATATATAAGTGAACGACTGCTTGAAGTACACCTTGGTGAAATTGGCCACTGGTGAGCGGGACAGGCTCGGGGTTGTTCAGCGGCCCCTCCCGCAGCCCACTCCAATCCCCCCTCTCGGGACTTGCCTGAGACCTGCTATTAGTGATGTTGATCTCTTTGCTCGGGTGAGCTGCCAGCGGAGGTGCGACCAACGATGGCAGCTCACTCCAAGTCTGCTGCTGAGGCCCAAGGACTGGTTTGCATCGAACCTCGGGCCTCTTGGGGAGGGTGCGTGCTGACAGAGACCCCTGCGTAGGGAGGGAGGGTGCGGGCTGACAGAGACCCCTGCGTAGGGAGGGAGGAAATGAACCAGAGATCCCACTATCCAATGATCTATATCCTTTTCATTATATGGAGCAGTGTGCACAGTACTCTGTGTGGTCTAACCAAGTTTTGATACAATTTTAATATAATTTATCTGATTTTCAATTCTATCCCTCTAGAAATGAATCACAGTGCTTGGTTTGCTTTTTTTACAATGGCCTTTTAAACTGCATCACTACTTTTAGTGATTTATTAATGTGTACTCCTAGATCACTTTGCTCCTCTATACCTTTAGACTCATGTTATCCAAGCAGTATGTGGCCTCTTTATTCTACCTACCACATGCTTATCTACATTGAAATACATTTGTCATTTACACAAGTTTGTTAATATCCTCTTGTATTTTGTTGCAGTCCTCTTCTGTATTAACTATACCTCCCCACCCAATTTGGTTTCATCCATAAATTCTCAAATTGTACTTCCAATTCCCAAGTCCAAATCGTTAATGTCAATTGTGAAGATCAGTGGTCCCATCACTGATCCCTATGGAACACCATTTCCCACCTTTTGCCAATCTGAGCAGCTACCATTAACCCTTACTCTTGTTTTGTAGCCAGCTTGCTATCCATTCTGTTACCTGTCCCCTGACCGTAGTCGTGAGTCTACTATGTGGTACCTTATCGAAGGCCTTTTGAAAATCCAAATATATTACATCTACTACATTATCCTTATCTACTCTTTCTGTTACTTCTTCAAAGAATTCAATAAGATAATCTTCATTTTTGACAACCGTGCTGACTACTCTTTACTATATTTTCATTTTCTAGATGTTTTTCAATTACATCTTTGAGTAAAGATTCCATTATCTTTCCTACCACCAATGTTAATCTAACTTGTCTATAATTCCCTGGACTTATTCTATGTCAGTCTTTAAATATAGGAATGATATTAGCATGCCACCAGTCCTCTGACATGATTCCATTTCTAATGATTTTTTATATATATGCAATACTGCCTCTGCTATCTCTTTCCTAAGTAATTTTAATATGCGCAGATGCAATCCATCCATACCAGGGGTTTTATCCTCTCTAATTTTTATTAGTTTATGAATGATCTTTCCCCTTTCTATCTTAAATGTCTTTATATCATTTTTGTTCTGTTCTTCTTTGGATCACTGTTGTTCACAATTTACATTAACGATTTAGACTTTGGAATCAAAAACACAATTTCTAAATTTGTAGTTGAAAGAAAGAAAGACTTGGAGTTATAGCGCCTTTCACAACCACTGGATGTCACAAAGCGCTTTACAGCCAATGAGGTACTTTTTGGAGTGTAGTCATTGTTGTAATGACACCAAATTGGGAGTGATAGTCAACACTGAGGAGGACTGCAACAAATTACAAGAAGACATTAATAAACATGCAGAATGGGCATATAATTGGCAAATTAATTTCAAGATAGGTAAGTGTGACATGGTACATTTTGGTGAGAACAATAAGAGGTCACATATTACTTGGAAAATAAGAATCTAAATAGAGTAGAGGAGCAAAGGGATCTGGGAGTACAAATACACAAATCAATAAATATCGAACCTTGGTTTGACCACACTTGGAGTACTGTGTACAGTTCTGGTCGCCATGTTAGAAAAAGAACAGCGAGGCACTGGAGAGGGTCAAAAAAGATTTACAAGTATGATACAAAAACTGTGAGGTTATACCTATCATGAAAGGATGAACAGGTTGGGTCTCTTTCCTTTTGAAAAATCAAGACAGAGGGATGATCTAATAGAGGTCTTTAATATTATGAAAGGTTTTGATAGAATAGAGTTTGTGCTGCCTGCGCCTTTCCATGATTGTGGCATTCAGCCCAGCGCTGAACCCGCTGCTGAGTGATGGAAGGAAGGAAGGAAGGGAGGGAGGGAGGGAGGCAGGGAGGAAGGAAGGAAGGAAGGAAGGAAGGAAGGAAGGAAGGAAGGAAGGAAGGAAGGAAGGAAGGAAGGAAGGAAGGAAGGAAGGAAGGAAGGAAGGAAGGAAGGAAGGAAGGAAGGAAGGAAGGAAGGAAGGTTGGTTGAACAAATATTTTGTAGCGGTCTTCACGGTAGAAAACATCCCAATAGTGGATAATCAAGGGGCTACAGGGAGGGAGGACCTTAATACAATCACTAATGAAGTAGTACTCGGTAAAATAATGTGACTAAAGGCGGACAAGTCCCCTGGACCCGATGGCTTGAATCCTAGGGTCTTAAAAGAAGTGGCTACAGAGATAGTGCATGCATTGGTTGTAACCTACCAACATTCCCTGGATTCTGGGGTGGTGCCAGTGGATTGGAAAACGGCAAATGTAATGCTCCTATTTAAAAAAAGAGGCAGACAGAAAGCAGGAACTATAGACCAGTTAGTCTAACATTTGCGGTTGGGAAAAAGCTGGAGTCCATTATTAAGGAAGCAGTAGCAGGACATTTGGAAAAGCATAATTCAATCAAGCAGAGTCAGCATGGTTTTCTGAAAGGGAAATCACGTTTGACAAATTTGCTGGAGTTCTTTGAGGATGTAACAAGCAGGGTGGACAAGGGGGAACCAGTGGATGTGGTGTATTTGGATTTCCAGAAGGCATTCGATAAGGTGCTACATAAAGGGTGACTGCACAAGATAAAAGTTCAGAGGGTTGGGGGTAATATATGAGCATGGATAGAGGATTGGCTAACTAACAGAAAACAGAGAGTCGGAATAAATGGGTCATTTTCCGGTTGGCAAACAGTGACTAGTAGGATGTCGCAGGGATCGGTGCTGGGTCCTCAACTATTTACAATCTATATTAATGACTTGGATGAAGGGACTGAGTAGAATGTAGCCAAGTTTGCTGATGATACAAAGATGGGTGGAAAAGCAAATCGTGAGGAGGACACAACAAATCTGCAAAGGGACATAAACAGGCTAAATGAGTGGGCAAAAATTTGGCAGATACAGTATAATGTGGAAAAATGTGAGGTTATCCACTTTAGCACAAAAAATAGAAAAGCAAATTATAATTTAAATGGAGAAAAATTGCAAAGTGCTGCAGTACAGAGAGACGTGGGAATCCTTGTGCATGAAACACAAAAAGTTAGTATGCAGGTACAGCAAGCAATTAAGAAGGCATATAAGGTCAGAAGGGAAAGCTGACCCCCTGAAAACCACCCCTTACAGATAATGGCGACCACGAAGGGACTCTGGGGCAAGGCAGATTGGAGGCGTGAGCTCGAGGTGCGTGGTGAGGTCTATAAAGGCCCAGCGGCTGCGAGGGGCGGCAGCAGATCGGAGGTGGGAGCTCGAGGTGCGTGGCATTCGATAAGGTGCCACACAAAAGGTTACTGCAGAAGATAAAGGTACGCGGAGTCAGAGGAAATGTATTAGCATGGATAGAGAATTGGCTGGTGAACAGAAAGCAGAGAGTCGGGATAAATGGGTCCTTTTCGGGTTGGAAATCGTTGGTTAGTGGTGTGCCACAGGAATCGGTGCTGGGACCACAACTGTTTACAATATACATAGATGACCTGGAAGAGGGGACAGAGTGTAGTGTAACAAAATTTGCAGATGACACAAAGATTAGTGGGAAAGCGGGTTGTGTAGAGGACACAGAGAGGCTGCAAAGAGATTTAGATAGGTTAAGCGAATGGGCTAAGGTTTGGCAGATGGAATACAATGTCAGAAAATGTGAGGTCATCCACCTTGGGAAAAAAAGCAGTAAAAGGGAATATTATTTGAATGGGGAGAAATTACAACATGCTGCAGTGCAGAGGGACCTGGGGGTCCTTGTGCATGAATCCCAAAAAGTTAGTTTGCAGGTGCAGCAGGTAATCAGGAAGGCGAATGGAATGTTGGCCTTCATTGCGAGAGGGATGGAGTACAAAAGCAGGGAGGTCCTGCTGCAACTGTACAGGGTATTGGTGAGGCTGCACCTGGAGTACTGAGTGCAGTTTTGGTCATCTTACTTAAGGAAGGATATACTGGCTTAGGAGGGGGTACAAGGACGATTCACTTGGCTGATTCCGGAGATGAGGGGGTTACCTTATGATGATAGATTGAGTAGACTGGGTCTTTACTTGTTGGAGTTCAGAAGGATGAGGGGTGATCTTATAGAAACATTTAAAATAACGAAAGGGATAGACAAGATAGAGGCAGAGAGGTTGTTTCCACTGGTCGGGGAGACTAGGACTAGGGGGCACAGCCTCAAAATATGGGGGAGACAATTTAAAACCGAGTTGAGAAGGTTGTGAATCTGTGGAATTCTCTGCCCAAGGAAGCAGTTGAGGCTAGCTCATTGAATGTATTCAAATCACAGATAGATAGATTTTTAACCAATAAGGGAATTAAGGGTTATGGGGAGCGGGCGGGTAAGTGAAGCTGAGTCCACGGCCAGATCAGCCATGATCTTTTTGAATGGCGGAGCAGCTCGAGGGGCTAGATGGCTGACTCCTGTTCCTAATTCTTACGTTCTTATGTGATAAGAGAGAGACTGGTTTAGGAAAAGAAGCAAAATGGAAGAGGGGATTTCCTTGTATGTGTTTGAGGGTAAATGTAGCTAACGAGTGGACACTCGATCTATTGTATGCTGAGCGTCCAGAAGACGCTGCAGCTCACTGGAGCGAGAGCAAGGACCATAAAAGGTCGATAGAGAAGGCCATTTGGCTAGTTTGCCTTCAGCGACAGATCCGGCTTCTAGATGAGGAGAATGAGAAATTAAAGGGAGTATTGAGGCAGGCAGAAGAGAGGTCCAGCGCAAGGGCCACAGTCGGGGAAAGGCTGTGGATAGAGGTGGGACAGTTAAAGGAAAGTAGAGAGCTCACTAAAGAAAGGCACAAAACCCAGCTGGACCTTTTACAGTGTCAGATTATTGAAGCCAAGAATAGCGAACTGATGTCGCGGGAAGAGAATTCCTGCCTCGAGAAGCAAGTTAAAGAGTACGGGGAGAGGGTGAGAGACATTCAGGTAGCCTATAAGGTAGCCAGTACCAGGGAATTTGAGGCAGGAGACCACGGCCCCTGCCAGCAGCAGATCCAAAGCTTGAACCTTGCTCACCCCGGGCTAAAGTCATGGTGTGCCTGGTAAACCCGGGTTAAGCCCAGGAATACCTGGAAGAGCAAGGAGAAACCCCTCAGTCACCGCCTGAAGCTCCCGGGAATGGCCCGGAACAGCAGGGGTGTCAGCCAGAGTGTGGGGCAGGCAAGGATTGCGAACTACCAACACCGACAGCCCCGAGTTTTAACTCAGCTTGGCAGCAGGGGGAAGCGGGCGAGCCAATACAAGGAGGGCCGGAACCAGGGCCAATACACCCGGTCCGGTAGCAAAAGTTTGGCCCGCCAGGCGCTGATGGGGCAGCAGGACCCCTAGAAAACAACTTCGTAGTCCCCCATGACCCCCAAAAACTGAGGGCTATGATAGGCCACCTAAGTAAGCTCACCCAACAGGGGGATCCCTCGGTACACTTCCTGGAAGTGGAACACACAGGGGATATTAACGGATGCGATGATTCGGAGCAGGCTAAGCTGTTGCTCTTCTCGCTAGACACCAAGCTGTGCCATTCCCTCTCTGCAGACAGCCAGAAAGGGGCGAAACACGTACGCTGCGGTTAAGGAGGAAGTTCTAGAGGCCATGGGTATGAACGACGGGAGTCCTTTCTCCCGAGTGAAGAAGACAGTGCAGCTCTATGGGGAGACTCCACAGGCTTTCGCCGACAGGTTGTGGCCGGTCTACGAAAGGGCCTGTAGTGGGGTTCTTGACCGGGCCCACTGACCCCTAACGAGCTGGCTCACTGGCCCCGCAGCCTGGTGGCAAACAGCTTACCTGGAGTAAAGGCAAAAGCCGAGCTTGGTTTGATCCAAGAGATCCCAGAACCACTATGGTGACAGTGGTCAGACAGTTTGACCCTGGCTTACCAGAACGGTAGAGGGACAGAGGAGCCCTCCTCTAAAGGGAAGGTCCATGAGATTAAACCCAGCCAAAGCAAGAGAGAGTGGCATCAGGAAGGTGGGAACCCTCCCTACAAAGGGGGCGAGTGTTTTGGGTGTGGGAAAAGTGGGCACTGGAGGAAGGGCTGTAGGAACCCCTGGAACGAGACTAAGGGAAAGGCCACTCCAGCCCCAGCCCGTAAGGCTGGGGCAGGAACACCCGACTCATATGAGACACTCGTAGCCGCCCTACAGACACTGATAAACGGACAGGGAGCAGTAGCTACCAGTACAGTAGCCGGTATGGTAAAACCCTCTGCTCCAACCCACCCAGATGCATGACTAAAGCCAGCGCAGCCTGTGTACCTGTGTTCCCGAGAGTACGATGCCTGGAAGAGACCGTGTGTTACAATGGAGGTGGAGAAAGTGAAAGGGGTCTACCTGCTAGATACTGGTGCTTCCAGCACCCTTGTATGCAGATAACCCAGCTACCTCACCTCTATCGAACGTGGTCCCATACAGTCTAGTGGGGTTCACAGGCAATGAGCAAACTGGTTCGTTTTCCATCCCGCTCACCATTCAGTTAGGGACACTCAAAACCAAATGGAAGTGTGTCCTAATGAAATGGGAGCAGAAGGGAAAAGGGATTCTGGGGGCTGATTTTATCATTGGCCACCAGATCCTAGTGGATTTTAGGAACCACTGTCTATGGGGAGCCATAGGGACAGACAGGGAAAGTGAGGTGGCGGTGATCCCTGAAAAAGGGGCCAAG
The DNA here is from genome assembly GCF_044704955.1 of Pristiophorus japonicus. NCBI lineage: Eukaryota > Metazoa > Chordata > Chondrichthyes > Pristiophoridae > Pristiophorus > Pristiophorus japonicus. The sequence goes on from NC_091985.1 coordinate 59,139,221, forward strand.
GGAACGTTGTGTACCGTGAAGCCAAAGGAGGGTTATGACTTGGAATTACTGGTCAGTAACACCCCAGTGGTGTACCAGGCGTATGTACGGGCACACCTTGCAGCATTCGCCACCCACAAACAGGACTGTGGTACTGTAACGGGGGTGGAAGTTAGTATAGAAGGGGACCCCATGACCCGACCACAAAAGCAATATAACTTCCCCAGGGAGTTAGAGGCAGACCTGACAATGGCGCTGGGATCACTGGTGGAGGAAGGGGTGTTAAGACCGATAGCTACCCATGTGAACTCTCCACTGTGGCCAGTTAAGAAACCGGACAACTCATGAAGGGCTACCGTGGGCTATCGAGTACTAAATAAGAATATCCCTGCCTGTGCACTCACTGTAGCAGCCGGAGCAGACCTCATAGGGAGTATTCCAGCATCCACGACCACTTTCACGGTGCTGGACATTTCAAATGGGTTCTGGTCCATTCCTTGAAAACGGGAGGACCAGTATAAGTTCGCCTTTACCTTTAAGGGCCAACAGTACACGTGGAACTGTCTTCCCCAAGGCTTCCACAACAGCCCCAGCATTTTTCACCAATGCACGGCGAACTGTTTAAAGGGCTTTAGCAGACCCCAGCCATTGGTGCAGTATATGGATGACCTGCTCCTGTTTACCGATCAGGGGGAGGAGCATGGCCCACTGCTGGCCGAGCTGCTGGAGCTGCTAAAAGAAGAAGGGTTTAAAGTAAACCCCAAGAAGGCACAGATCGGCCAGAAGGAAGTCAAATTCTTGGGGCTGACTATGCGCGCTGGGGAAAGGGCCATAGACAAGGCTAGAAGGGAGGCAGTACAGGAGTTATCGGCCCCCAACACAGTGACAGGGGTAAGATCTTTTCTAGGACTTGTTATGTATTCAACCATCATTGTAACCCATGTATAAACTGACCTTAGTTGTACACTGTGAGAACAATGACCACTAGGTGGTGAACTTGTGGGAGACACTCCTAGCCTGGACTTTCAGGTATAAAAGGGGAAGCTCCACCCACCTTCATCACTTGTGCTCGTGAATAAAGGTTACTGGTCACAGAGTGACCTTCTCTCAAGCATGGGCCTCGTGTGCATTTATACTGTATAGTAAGGACTTATCAGGATGCACCGGGTACTGCAGAGGATTGAGGATTATGCAGCCACCACAGCCCCTCTGCTCAGGCTCCTACACAAGGGTGTAGAGTGGGACTGGGATGAGGGTTGCGAGGCAGCATTTAATCAGCTCAAGAAGGACTTGCAGACCGCGCCAGCCTTAGGAGCGATAGATGAGGTAAAGGAGTTTTTCCTGGAGATGGCAGCCAGCGGGGATAGCCTGAGTTCATTGCTGCTTCAAGAGCGGCACGGCCAGCTGAGACCGGTGGTTTACTCCTCCAGGATCCTCACAGATGTGGAGAAGGGGTACTCCAACTGTGAGAGACACCTCCTAGCCACACATTGGGCAGTGAAAAGATCCTTGATCTTCACAGGAGGGTCTCCTCTAACACTCCTAACCTACCACACACCTACTCAGCTGCTCCTAGATGGGAGGATTAAGGATGGGAAGATGAACAGTGCCCGCATTGCTCGCTGGACCCTGCTCCTCTCCCAGATGGACCTCAGAGTAGAAGGCCCCCGCGAGCCAAGGATCGCAGCCAACCTAGTCCACCCAGGGAAAGCCCACAGGTGCTCCATAGAAGGGGTATCGGAGGTGAACATTGGCCTTCGGGCTGGGTTACACCCTACAGGCCGGGACATCTACGTGGATGGGTCCAGCACGGTATCTGCTGGCGAGCAACTCACTGGGTGCGGAGTTTATGACCCAAGGGCAGGTATTGCCCTGGCAATCAAGCTCCCCAGCACCATGAGTGACCAGCATGCTGAACTGTCCACCGTAATGTACTTGGTGACCCACCCTGAGGAATTCCCTACCCCGTACACGATTTGCTCGGACAGTATGTTCACCTGCAATTCATGTACGGAGTACCTGGCTATCTGGTCCCGTCGTGGATACACGTCCGCTGATGGGAGCCCCCTGGCAATCAAGCCCCTGCTGGAGAAAATCAATGCAGCGGTGGGGGAAGAGGGAAAGGTCTACATACATAAGGTGAAGGTCCATTCAAAAACCGAACTCCGTGCAGAGGGAAACCAACAGGCTGACAAACTGGCCGAAGAAGGTGCCCGCACGGGAAGGTTCTGGGACCCTTATGACACCGACCGCATAGAAGCAGTCAAAAATAAGAACAGGGCAGCAGAGAGTACAGGGATAGCTTTGGCCCCGGACTTAAATACAGTTCAGGCACAGGACCCGGTCCTGAAAGCTGTCCTGAGCGCGCTAGCTAGAGGAGAGAGAGTAGAAGGTCCGTATGGCACAGCAGCCATTACCGTTAAGGAAGGCATGCTGTTTAAAAAGGGACAATGGGTCGTGCCACAGCAGCACCAGAGGGAATTCCTAAAACTGGCCCATGAGGGTCCAGGAGCGGGACAAACCTGGGCCTGAGACCACCTGGCAACGGGTGGAACAGGCAGGATGGTGGCCGGGACTCAGGGAGGACGTCCGCAAGTTCTGTGCGAACTGCCTGGTGTGTGCTGCGAACAACCCTGACCCCCAGAAAAGGAAGGTGTCCCTAGGACAGGTCAGGAGGGTAGAGGGACCATAGCAGTCAATCCAAATTGACTACATCGGGCCCCTACCCACTGCCCAGGGAGGCTACAAATACTGCCTAGTCCTGGTGGACATGTTCTCAAAATGGGTTGAAGCCTTCCCCTGCCGAACAGCCACTGTACGAGGGACAGCTAAGAATCTAGTGAGGGAAGTGTTCTCCCGGTGAGGACTCCCACAGTATGTGAAGTCGGACCAGGGGAGCCATTTCACCGGGCAGGTAATGCAGGCAACCCTTAAGGGGAAATGGCACGTTGCCCACAACCTACAGTCATCGGGCATTGTGGAGCGTTTAAACTGCACCATTAAAGAAAGGCTGCGGAAGAAGATGGGAGACTCACTTCAAAGTTGGTGGAGGTCTTACCGTTGGTCCTAATGGGGATCCGAGCCAGCCAGTCAAAAAGCATGGGGTATTCTCCATATGAGCTCATGACTGGCCGGATCATGTGGACCCCCACCCATGTCCTAGACCCGGTGCTCACAGAAGGTCAGCTCAGAGAGGTGAACCAGGACCAGCTTGTCAGGAACCTGTTTGAACACCTCAAACAGATTCACTGATAGGCTGCTAATAACATGGGCAGACAGCATTGGAGTAACCGATTGCTGCTAGAACTGAGCAAACACCACGAATGGGAGATAGAGGACCAGGTCATGGTAAGGAACTATGCTTGGGTAGGAGTTTTTGAAGCATTAGCATTATATATGGGGCCATACAGCATTGTCGACAAGGCAAGTCCGGTGGTCTCTGCCCATAAAGCTGCCCCGCCGTACTAAGTAGTTCCACATCAACCAGTGCAAGCTGTACAACTCAGGGTCAGCCAAGCACAGAGGGCAGCCGGGAGGGGTGAACCCTCCTCAGGACGGGGACCCTCCGTTGGCTGCCCCCAACGGTGGAGGGCCCACAGGAAATGTGGCAGGCTCAGAAACCGTGCCTATAGGGGCGGTGAATTGTACTACTGGAGGGGCTATCCCACCCATCGTTTGGGATTCAGACACACCCCCAGTAACCGAAGCCCTGAGAAGGACCCTCCATATGCCACGGCCAAAGATACCGGGGTCACTGGCATCTGAGCCGCAGGGATTCTATACTAGGAGAAGGGCAGCCCGACAGGAAAGGCCAAAGGTCAGAAGTACAGAGGTCGCTCAGAGTAGGGACCCCCAGCCAGCCGCCTCCAGCGGTGAGGGACTCACAGGAGCAGTAGCAACGAGCTGTCCCAGAGACAAGGGTCTCCAGCTCACCGGCTGCGGGGAAACCCCAGGCGGCTATCAGGCCGCACAAGACATGGGCCTGACAGGGATTAACCAGGCCAACCGGAGACGGGTGGCGGTTGTATTTTGCTCTAATTTTTAGTTTAAGGCAGCTGACTGCACCGTTTTACATTTTAAGTTTAGTTTAGAATTAAGGTTAATGTTGCAGTAATGTTTAGGTGATTGTTTTGAATTTGTCTTATATGTCAGCAGTTCTCAAGGGCAGGGCGGTGTGTCCTGTGTGTTTTACAGGAGTGGAAAGGAGGGAAGGAACCAAGATGAGAAGGATCCTGTGTCTGCTCGCCCTGGCAGGGGTAAGCTTCGGGGACCGAGGTGACATGGAGGAATCCCGCATTTATGGGTGCTCGGGAGGGAGAGCACCAATGGTGACTACCGGAGGTGGCACACAGGGGGTGGAGGAGATTGCTGTTTATTCCAACGAGGGATGGTGGCCAGGGTGGCTGGGTCTAACTCCAGCCAGGACGGGTTTACCTACGGGGAGGCTTCCATCCCATGCCCCAGGGTACAGGTCGTTGCGGCGCGGGTTAGTGTGACTGAGGGAAAACGGGTATTCCTTACCTGTAAAGGATAGATTCCTCTGGATAGGTGGTGGTGGCTCAGAAAACAGAGCAGTGACATGGGAGACTTCACAGCCGATTGGGAACGGCTGGGGAACGATACCTACTGGACTATCACGGGGACACAGGGGGGAGTGAGCGTGTGTTGGGATAAGTGGTGGGAATCGGAATAAGGGATCTATGTCTGCATGTGGGGGTCAGAGAGGGTTTGACCCGCAGGCATATCGATTGCCTTTGCCAGAAGATGGCAAGATAACGGGGAAGGGATGGGATGGGCGCAAGTCTGCTTGCATGTGAAGTCCTATACGCCCCGGTCCCAGTTAACGCCATTGAACTGCTAGCACGCCCCAAAAAACCCCTGCCTACAATCCCGACTGGACATACATTAACTGATAGGTGTCCTACCACCACTGAGGGACCAGGGAATGGGTTAGTCCTCATACAAACCGACAAGGTACTCTACCAGGGAGTACACTATGCCGTAGCTTCAGTCATCATAAACCTAACTGACCTGGATGATGCCCCAAGGAAACAGAACTATTATACCAAGCATTGCTACGAGACATGTTTAAAAAATTTTACGAGTTAGAATTTGGTAACGTAGACAAAGCAGACTTATATACATTCTATGCCAAAACCGACAAGGGTATCCGGAGACACAGGAGGGGAACCTGGAATGACACTTTCACAGCATATAACACGGGATCCTCTGTGGTGAATAGTCTAGATGACATGGAACTACAACTACAAATAAATACTCTAAAGAACCAGCTATGTAAAATCCTAAAAGAGGAAAACACAGTGGTGGGCTCAGAACTACATGAGGATCAGGCCATGACAGTTCATTTAAAAGAAATCAAAGAAGAATTAGAAAGACACACTAAAACAGTAAATGCACTCATACGGGAGGACAGGAATGCTTCAGATCAGGCTGCACAGAACGAGGTGTGCGGGCTGTACGGGGCATGGTTGCTGGGCGAGGGTCGCAGCAACCTGGAGGATTTAAAACAAGGTTTAGTCCCCTCCAGGATCAGCAACAAGCACCTCGCAGCCCTCCGCCCGTTTAGTAATTCGCTGAGCCCGTGTCAACTCCATCTAGCTTCGGGAGCCTACCCTATCCCAGTGGACTGTGGGCGGTCCAATCACACTATCATGGGGATAGTAGTGGGGATGCCGGTCAAGGGTGGTGTCATGTATGTAACCACAATGTAACACCACTGTATTACTGTATACACACAACCTAGATGCACACCTTGACCACAAGGGGTGAACTTGTGGGAGACACTCCTTACCTGATCTGCCAGGTATATAAGGGGAGGTCCCATGCAGGGTCATCACTTATGGAGAGCTGTAATTAAAGAGTTGAGGTCACAGAGTGACCTTGTCCCTAGAATGTGCCTCGTGTGGTTTCATGCAGTAGAGTAAGGACTTTACAGGTGGGACAGCCCGACACGCACCGGTATACAGGGTGGAGAATAGTGGGGTCATTCAAGGGGGTGCACACGTCCGTTACTCAGCGGGCTCACCTTATGTCATAAAGTGGGAGCACGCTATGACCTCTCTGGATGCCGGAGCCGGGACACACACATAGTGCTACTTGAGGCCACAGTGCGGGTTTAAAGCTGCTGGAGCACAACCTATCAACTGTACCATGGAGCTAATGACACAGGACCATGTTCCCCCACAGGTAGCATACATAGAAGGTGGGACATAGTGTGTCACCACCAGTGCATTCCACTACCAACATGGACAACACATATGGTGTCCGGTGAGTGAAAGCAGTTTTTGCTTTAAACCTGAGGCAAAAGTTCGAGTGGCCCAAGAACGGATTGTCCCCTTTCCTGAATCCTCCACTATTCACCTCACTGTAACAGAAAACTTTACCAACTTAAAAAACTATGTCACACATTTCGGTTATGCAATTCCTCCTCTTACATCTTACCTCTTTGTTGAAATCTGTGGAAGTATCGCAAAAACATTTCTACACACGAGAGCAAAAGACAACCGTAATAGAGAGCGAGATTTCAGACATCACAGTTCCACCCTGGTGGGACATTCTCAACAATATAGAAGTCCCTCCTTGGATTAGGAAAGTCTCCCATCTTTTAGTGGTTTGCCAGCTTGGAATAATTCTGTATTTATGGTGTTCTAAGTGTAAGGGGAGAAAACAAAAGCGCCGATCCAGACATTACCGGGTGGTGGACAAACCTCAGGAGACCAGTTGATGTTGTTTAATTTTATCTATGTTCTTCCTTCTGTAATGTGGTTGTACGTTGCCTACATGCTGGTGAATATAATGTAGTTGAAATGAAATGTAACTGTGTTGAAATGCAATTGTAGTGATTGAACCCCCTCCAAGCTAGGAGGGTGTAAATGTAACAAGTTTGTACTTGTGAAGGGAAAAGTGTGTATTTATGGTGATGTTGCATAAGTGTAATACATATTTTGGGGATTAATTTAGTTAATTTACGGGGAAGGTTATCTCTTGCGAGTCAGGAATTTTGCTCGCCTGAAAGATACCATAAGTGGTATGGTATCACAGGGGGGACTGTAGAATTTACCAATATTTTGCAAAGATTCCTTGTACCTTTCCCCTGCAGAGGAGAAGAATCCCTTTTTGGACTTTTAAAATGGAAGGAAAAACTTCGGGACACAAATGAGTTTAAAGGGCAGACGAGGCCTGCCTGGATAAAAGGGGATGCATTCATGGAGACTCCCGCGCCCCCCCCGCCAGTGTTTGGACTCATAGGAAAGGGAATTTAATTTCGAACTCGATGAACATTTTGGTATCCTAGGAAAAGCTCTGAGGAAGATACCTAAGAGCTTTACAAGTTTAAGATCTCTAAAGGAGCATGTTGGAACATACTGCCAGAACAGAGGGTGGGACTTCACTCAGGAATTGGGTATTGGAGCTAATTCAATTTGTCTGGGAGAATGAGTCAATCGATAACTAACAAGAACTGTAAGGCATAAAAATTCGCTCCCTAGGACATAAACGCATCAAAAGCTTTCAGGCTAATCACCGGAGACCATTATTGGCATGCATGTGCAAATAGGCCTATAGAAATCACGAGCCCAGCCAAACGGCCCAAGAGTTTAAACACTGCTTCAACAATGCCAACCGGTGATTTCCCACTTTACCACATCATAATCAAATGACTGCTGAACGAGCCCGCCAAATTCTGACAAAGAAGAGAGCTCAAAACTAATGAGCAGCTCCCTTGAAACAAAGAGCTGGGCCAGATTTGGCTGGAGATAAGGAAGCCGTTTTGGGGTATATCTATTCCCAGTTTTACAAGGGGAAAAAAAGCAGCAGGAGGTGGGGAGTGAAGAAATGGAGTAGTGGAGAAAACTACAAGAAACCATCAAGGATCGACCAAGCATGCCGACTACAAGAGGCCGATGAAACGGAAGGTTGTCAGCAACCAAATTGACAACCCGGGCCACCACAACCAGCGAAACGACCAACCGAAACCAACTCAGCAAAAACCGAAGAATTGACATTTATTTCCACTCTACAATCTACTTCTGAATGACCAACGGGTGAGGAATTACCTAAAAGGACTAACTAAAACTATTCCTAACCAAAGAAAGTGGGTACTTACCCCATACATCCAAAACGCGACTTACCGCATCAGCGGACTCACCCCAACTGAAGACTACGCAGTCCGAAGTCCTCTCTTCTGTCCGGGGTATGGCTCGCCTAGAAGGCAAAGTGCACCGAACCTTGAAACCATGATTCACCGGCAACTGTCAAAAGGGATTGGTGAGCATAGCCCCTGAACTCCCAGAGCTATAACTTAGTTAGGGGAATTGGGAGGGGGAGGCTGGGATAACTTGCGTAAATGTATCTGTATTCTCCTCTTTACCCCATTTAGGGTTTAAGCTGTATTCTTTTCCCCACAGGCTGTATTTTGATAATTTATTCAATGTGTTGTACCCCTCAGTGTGTATTGGTATCACTATTCTGTGTGTGTTATTAAAGGTGTGCCTTTTACTTCCTTTTAACCACAATAAAGCCATACCTGCTTCCTACCTTGAAACCGATTGTCTGTCCAAGTCTGTCGCAGTCCCTTCATAATTCCAGAGTCTAGAACCAAGGGTGTGGGAGCGATTCGAAACCGTTCATATAAGGTCAGAAGGGAATGCTGACACCCTGAAAACCATCCCTTACAGGCATTGGTAAGACCACACCTAGAGTACTGTGTACAGTTTTGGTCTCCATATTTAAGGAAGGAGATACTTGCATTGGAGGCTGTTCAGAGAAGGTTCACTAGGTTGATTCCGGAGATGAGGGTGTTGACTTATGAAGATAGGTTGAGTAGGTTGGGCCTATACACATTGGAGTTCCGAAGAATGAGAGGTGATCTTATCAAAACTTATAATATACTGAGGAGGCTCGACAAGGTGGATGCAGAGAGGATATTTCCACTTACAGGGGAAACTAAAACTAGGGGACATGGTCTCAGAATAAGAGGCCGCACATTTAAAACTGAAATGAGGAGGAATTTCTTCTCTCAGAGGGTTGTAAATCTGTGGAATTCTCTGCCCCAGAGAGCATGGAGGCTGGGTCATTGAATATATTTAAGGCAGAGATATATTTGAGCGATAAGGGAATAAAAGGTTATGGGGAGCGGGCATGGAAGTGGAGCTGAGTCCATGATCAGATCAGCCATGATCTTATTGAATGGTGGAGCAGGCTCGAGGGGCTAGGTGGCCAATCCCTGCTCCTATTTCTTATGAAGGAAGGATGGAAAGAAGGGAGGGAGGGAGGGAAGGAGGGAAGGAACACGGTTAAAAACAGCTAATGATAGTACAACAAGGGAGAGAGCATGCACCAAGGTGCTCAGATGCAGCACTGGATGCCTTGGTGCAGGAGTTGGATAGGAGGGGGAGGTGTTATTTCCACAGGGCCCCAGGAGGCCTTCCAGGGAACAGTGCAAAGTGCAATGGGAGCCAATAGCTGCTGTGGTGAATGCCAGCAGTGCAGCCCAAAGGATGTGCACGCAGTGCAGGAAGAAATATATTGACCTCACTTAAGTGGTCAAGGTCAGTAAATTTATCTTCAAATGCCATATCCCACCATCTGCACCATGAACCTCAGACACTGCTCGATGCCCCCATCACTCACCTACCAACAATCTCGACCAAACACGATTCATAGCTCACATTTATAGCTTCACCTCACCTTCACACAAGGCTCACATCAGCATTTCAAAGCTTGCACACACTGCCAGCTATTCAATCATGACAGGCACATCACCCAAACACATTGCACCACACTCACTAAGGCACTTCCCTTTCTCGTGTAGGAAAAGGTGCCTTATTACCAGTGCCGGCAGCACCTAACCGGCATGGAACAGGCTCATCTGCATAACCACACCCCCATGGAGGAGACGGTGCTGGCCATTCTTGGAAGGGCATGGCTGCGCCTGTGACCAGTGGCGGGGCTCAAATAATACAAGATGCCGGTATCCTCATGCGTAATCCTCCTTCTCACATCCCACTTCCCCCTCATCCCACAATCTCTTCTGGTTTACAAGCTGCACAAAAGGTTAGTATGCAGGTACAATAAGTGATCAGGAAGGCAAATGGAATTGTGAGCTTTATTGCAAAGAGGATGGAGTATAAAAGTAGGGAAGTCTTGCTCCAGTTATACAGGATATTGGTGAGGCCACACCTGGAATACTGCGTGCAGTTTTGGTTTCCATATTTAAGAAAGGATATATTTGCTTTGGAGGCAGTTCAGAGAAGATTCACTAGGTTGATTGCGGAGATGAGGGGATTAACTTATGAGGAAAGGTTGAGTAGGTTGGGCCTCTACTCACTGGAATTCAGAAGAATGAGAGGTGATCTTATCGAAACGTATAAGATTATGAGGGGGCTTGACAAGGTGGATGCAGAGGGGATGCTTCCACTGATAGGGGAGAGTAGAACTAGGGGGCATAATAGGATAAGGGGCCGCCCACTTAAAACTGAGATGAGGAGGAATTTCTTCTCTCAGAGGGTTGTAAATCTGTGGAATTCGCTGCCTCAGAGAGCTGTGGAAGCTGGAACATTGAATAAATTTAAGACAGAGATAGACAATTTCTTAACCGATAAGGGAATAAGGGGCTATGGGGAGCGGGCAGGGAAGTGGAGCTGAGTCCATGATCAGATCAGCCATGATCGTATTAAATGGCGCAGCAGGCTCAAGGGGCCGTATGGCCTACTCCTGCTCCTATTTCTTATGTCCTTATGTTCTTATAAGCATACACCTCTTTATTTCTCCCCCTCCCCTCACCACAAGTCTACCCTTGTGCCTTTACCATTTCAGAGACCCAATAAATCCAACCTGCCCAGCTAGTGGTGCAACAATGAGCGGGAATGGAGTGTGGCGAAGCAGAAGACACACCTTCACTCGACCTGATACTCGCAGCCACCAGCTCAGATATTGGCACTGCGCGGACTTTAGAGAGTAGCTTAGAGGCGGGATCTGCACGTGGTGAGTCACCAGGCATGAGTGGGCTGCAGCCAGGGAAGCGGAAAGGGTAGCACAGGTGCCAGCTCCTCGAAGGGTGCAGTCGCATACGAGTTCTGCTGCAGAAGACTCTGATGAGGGCGTCGATGGGGTGGCCTACAGAAGAACACTGATGGGTATGCACAAAAAAATGCTTGGTGCTTTGGCAGGCCTTCCAGAAAGCCTGAGTACAATGTCAAGGAACATGGAGATGTCCAACACTAAAATTGCACAGGGCTTTGTGCAGAACTTGAAGCTCAGCACAGATCCATTAGCGCACTTGTGGACCGAAACATGATGCAGCGTCTGATGGCTGATGTCTCAGCTTCCATTACAGCACAAGCAGAAGCCACCCAACATCTGAGTGCTGCAATGGAAACTCAGACTGAAGTCATGCAAGCTCAGTTTGCTGCCATTGTGGTTCCGTGTACCAGTGTGCAAAGCGGCTTGCAGGGTGTCACAGCAGTCCAGCAATCTGTACACAAAACATCCGTAAGACAAACGTCCTTCACCAACCTGACCCCGCCACACAGCACTGCCCCCTAGTCATCAAAATCCACGGCTTGGCCTTGGACAGCATGGACCACTTTCCATACCTCGGGAGCCTACTATCAGCAAGGGCAGACATCGACGACGAGGTCCAACACCGTCTCCAGTGCGCCAGCGCAGCCTTCAGTCGCCTGAGGAAGAAAGTGTTTGAAGACCAGGACCTCAAATCTGGCACCAAGCTTATGGTCGACAGGGCTGTAGTGATACCCACCCTCCTATATGGCTCAGAGACATGGACCATATACAGTAGACACCTCAAATCACTGGAGAAATACCACCAACGCTGTCTCCACAGGATCCTACAAATCCCCTGGGAGAGTTGACGCACCAACATCAGTGTTCTCAATCAGGCTAACACACCAGCAGCGAAGCACTGACCACACTCGACCAGCTCCATTGGGTGGGTCACATCGTCCGCACGCCCGACACAAGACTCCCAAAGCAAGCGCTCTACTCGGAACTCCTACACGGCAAGCGATCTCCAGGTGGGAAGAGGAAATGTTTCAAGGACACCCTCAAAGCCTCCTTGATAAAATGCAACATCCCCACTGGCACCTGAGAATCCCTGACCAAAGATTGCCCTAAGTGGAGGAAGAGCATCTGGGAAGGCGCTGAGCACCTCGAGTATCGTCGCCGAGAGCATGCAGAAAAGAAGCGTAGGCAGCGGAAGGAGCGTGCGGCAAACCAGACTCCCCACCCACCCTTTCCTTCAATGACTGTCTGTCGCACCTGTGACAGAGACTGTAATTTCAGTATTGGACTGTACAGTCACCTAAGAACTCACTTTTAGAGTGGAAGCAAGTCTTCCTCGATTTCGAGGAACTGCCTATGATGATGAGAAATGCTGAAGCACTGCCCTGGGGGAGTGACAGTCGCACCGTGGAGCAAGAATCTGCTGTTTTCTCTCAGGATGACAGCATTTGTCCTCCCACCTCTGTCACTCTGCCAGTGCCCTCGCTGTTGCCTCAGTCAGCCCAGACTGCCGCTGCCCAGGCTGAGTTGCATTGGCAGGCCCATTAGAAAGCCTCAGTGCAATGTCAAGCAGCATGGAGGAGCCTGGCACCAATCTTGCACAAGGCTTTGAGCAGAGGTTGGAGCCCACCCTCTCCAGCATGGAAAGGGTGGGCAGATCCATCAACGCACTTGTGGACCAAACCATGATGCAGCATCTGATGGCCGATGTCTCAGCTTCGATTGCAGCACAAGCAGAAGACACCCAACATCTGACTGCTACAGTGGAAGCTCAGAATTCTGCAAGCTCAAACTGCTTTTTAAAAATGTGTTCATGGGGTGTGAGTGTCGCTGGCAAAGCCTAATTGCACTTGAGAAGGTGGTGGTGAGCTGCCTTCTTGAACCGCTGCAGTCTGTGTGGTGAAGGTACTCCGACAGTGCTGCTAGGAAGTTCCAGGATTTTGACCCAGCAACAATGAAGGAATGGTGATATATTTCCAAGTCAGGATGTGTGAGACTTGGACGGGAAATTGTAAGTGGTGGTGTTCCCCTGCACCTGCTGCCCTTGTCCTTCTAGATGGTAGAGGTTGCGGGTTTTGGAGGTGCTGCCAAAGAAGCCTTGGCAAGTTGCTGCAGTGCATCTTGTAGATGGTACACACTGCAGCCATGGTACGCCAGTGGTGGAGGCAATGAATGTTTAAGATGGTGGATGGGTTGCCAATCAAGTGGGCTGCTTTAACCTGGATGGTGTCAAGCATCTTGAGTGTTGTTGAAGCTGCACTCATCCAGACAAGTGGAGTGTATTCCATCACACTCCTGACTTGCGCCTTGTAGATGGTGGAAAGGCTTTGGGGAGTCAGGAGGTTTAGACACTTGCCACAAAATACCCAACCTCTGACCTGCTCTTGAAGCCACAGTATTTATGTAGCTGGTCCTGTTAAGTTTCTGCTCAATGGTGACCCCCAGGATTTTGGGGGAATCGGCGATGGTAATGCCATTGAATGTCAAGGGGCAGTGGTTAGACTCTTGCTTGTGAAAGATAGTCATTGACTGGCACTTTTGTGACACAAATGTTACTTGCCACTTATCAGCCCAAGCCTGATTGTCATCCAGATCTTGCTATATGGGGGCACGGATTATTATTCATTATCTTCATTATCTGAGGAGCTGCGAATGGAACTGAACATGTGCAATCATCATCAAACATCCCCACTTTGGACCCTATTTTGAAGGGAAGGTCATTGATGAAGCAGCTGAAGATGGTTGCCCTTAGGATATTGCTCTGAGGAATTCCTTCAGTGATCTCCTGGGGCTGAGATAATTGACCTCCAACAATCGCAACCATCTTCCTTTGTGCTGTGACCCCAACCAATGGAGAGTTTCCCTCCAATTATCATTGACTTCAATTTTACTAGGGCTCCTTGATGCCACACTTGGTCAAATGCTGCCTTGATATCAAGGGCAGTCACTCTCAACATACCTCTGGAATTCAACTCTTTTGTCCATGTTTGGACCAAAGCTGTAATGAGGTCTGGAGCCAAGTGGTCCTGGCAGAACCCAAACTGGGCATCAGTGAGCCAGTTAATTGTGACGAAGTGTCGCTTGATAGCACTGACGACGAGACCTTCTATCACTTTGCTGATGATTGAGAGTAGTAAGATGGGGTGGGGATTGGCTGTGTCCTGATTTTTGTGGACAGGACATACCTGGCAATTTTCCACATTATCTGGTAGATGTCAATGTTGTAGCTGTACTGGAACAGTTTGGCTAGAGGCACGGCTAGTTCTGGAGCACAAGTCTTCAGCACACCAGCTGGGATGTTGTTGGGCCCCATAGCCTTTGCTGTATCCAGTGCGCTCAGCCGTTTCTTGATATCAGCATTGAATGAGTTGAATTGGCTGAAGACTGGCTTCTGTGATGGTGGGAGCTCAGGAGGAGGCCGATATGGATCATCCACTCGACACTTCTGGCTGAAGATGGTTGCGAGCTTTTTGTACTCATGTGCAGGGCTCCACCATCATTGACGATGGGGATGTTCATGAGGCTCCTCCTCCTGTCAGTTGTTGAATTGTCCATTCACGACTGGACTGCAGAGCTTCGATCTGATCCATTGGTTGTGGGATCGCTTAGCTCTATCTATACCATGCTGTTCTGCTGCTCGGCATGTATGTAATCCTGTGTTGCAGCTTCCTCAGGTTGGCACTTCCTTTTTAGGTATGCCTGATGCTTTCCTAGCATGCTCTTCTACATTCCTCATTCAACCAGGGTTAGTATCCTGCCTTGATGTTAATGGTAGAGTGAGGGATATGCAAGGCCAAGAGATTACAGATTGTGGAGAAATACAATGCTGCTGCTGCTGATGGCCCACAGCGCCTCATGGATGCCCAGTCTTGAGCTGCTAGATCTATTCTAAATCTATCCAATTTAGCATAGTGATAGTGCTACACAACACGATGGAGGGTGCCCTCAGTGTGAAGACAGGACTTCGTCTCCACAATGACTATGCGGTGGTCACTGCTACCAATACTGTCATGGACAGGTGCATCTATGACAGGTAGATTAGTGAGAATGACGTCAAGATGGTTTTTATCCTTGTGTTGGTTCTCTCACCACCTGCCACAGGTCCGGTCTGGCAGCTATGTCTTTCAGGACTCGGCCAGCTACCGAGCCACTCTTGGTGATGGACACAGAAGTCCCACACCAAGAGTACATTCTGTGCCCTTGCTACCCTCAGTGTTTCTTCCAAGTGGTATTCAATATGAAGAAGTATTGATTCATCAGCTGAGGGAGGGTGGCAGGTAGTATTAAAGAGGTTTTCTTGGCCATGCTTAACCTGAAGCTGTGAGACTTCATGGGATCCGGAGTCAATGTTGAGGACTCCCAGGGCCTCTCCCTCCCGACTGTATACCACTGTGCTGCCACCTCTCTTGGGTCTGTCCTGCCGGTGGGACAAGCCATACCCAGGGATGGTGATGGAGGAGTCTGGGATGTTGGCTGAAAGGTATGATTCTGTGAGTATGACTATGTCAGGCTGTTGCCTTAGTATACAGTTGTGTATAACTGTGTGACTTGCTAGGCCATTTCAGAGGGCAGTTAAGAGTCAATCACTTTGCTAGAATCACATATAGGCCAGACCAAGTAAGGAAGGCGGACAGAAGATTTCCTTTCCTACAGGACATTAGTGAACCAGTTGGGTTTTTACGACAATCCGGTAGTTTCATGGTCACCTTAGCTTTTTATTCCAGATTATTAATTAATTCCCCAGCTGCCATGGTGGGATTTGAACTAATGTCTCCAGATTATTAGTCCAGGTCTCTGGATTACTTAATCCTACTTAACATAATGACTATTCTACCGCACCTGGTACCATACTCTCATGCAGGCTCAGTTGCTGCCACACAAGCTCAGACTGCTGCCATCGTAGCTGTGTTTACCAGTGTGGAAAGGGGCTTGCAGGGTGTCACAGCACTCCAGCAATCTATCCTCCAACAAATGGCTTGTACCGCTGATGCACTCTGATGAGTACCGTAGGGCTCCTCCAGAGCAGTCCAGGCATCGGAAGTGTTGCTTAAGGACACCAATGGTCTGCTCTATCAGGTTCCATGTGGCAGCATGGCCCTCATTGTATGCATGCTGTTTACATGTGGTTGGGTTGTGGAGCGGAGCCATGACCCAGGTGGTCAGCGGATAGCCCTTGTTGCCCAGGAGCCACCTTCTAGTTTGGCTTGGTGGCTCAAAGCCTGAGGGAACAGCGGAGTGGTGCAGAATAAAAGCATCATGGCTGTTGCCAGGATACCGGGCATTCACCATCATGATGTGCTCAGTATAGTTGCACAGCAACTGCACATTCAATGAGTACATCTCAGCATTTAGAAGCGGTGCTTGCAAAGCGACATGTGTGCCGTCGATGGTGCTCTGCACCATGGGGGAGTCCGTTATCCAGGCAAAGGCATGAGCATGTTCTGTCTGCATTTAAGGTGAAGCTAGATAAGCATATGAGGGAGAAGAGAATAGAGGGTTATGCTGATAGAGTTAGATGAGGAAAGACGGGAGGAGGGCCAAGTGGAGCATAAATGTCACCGTTGACTGGTTAGACACTTGATCAGCTCCGCTGGGCAGGTCACATCGTTCGCATGCCAGACACGAGGCACCCAAAGCAAGGGCTCTACTCGGAACTCCTTCACGGCAAATGAGCCGAAGGTGGGCAGAGGGTACATTACAAGGACACCCTCAAAGCCTCCCTGATAAAGTGCAACATCCCCACTGACACCTGGGAGTCGCTGGCCAAAGACCAGCCAAAGTGGAGGAAGTACATCCGGGAGGGCGCTGAGCACCTCGAGTCTCATCGCCGAGAGCATGCAGAAATCAAACACAGGCAGCAGAAAGAGCGTGCGGCAAACCAGTCCCACCCACCTTTCCCTCAACAACTGTCTGTCCCACCTGTGACAGGGACTGTGGCTCTCATATTGGACTGTTCAGCCACCTAAGGACTCATTTTTAGAGTAAAAGCAAGTCTTCCTCGATTCCGCGGGACTGCCTATGATGATGATGATGATGAGACTGGTTGGGCTGAATAGTCTGTTTCTGCGTTGTATCCTCTGTGTAACCCTATGTAATGTCATGCCTACCATGTTAGTCTCTCTGATAAATATTGAGGCAAAGTAACTATTCAATATTTATGTGATTTTGCTATCATTGCTTGCATTCTTACTTAAGAAAAGTTGTGCAAACTATCAAGGTTTAGGGATTTTAATTATTTTATGCTGAATGTTTGCAATTGTCAAACCAAGAATTGCTAGCACTAAAAAGCAAGAATACTTTTGGTCCTTTACACATCTCTCTGCAGACCATGTGCAATGTGCCCTATTGTTGGATGTACTGAACATATGTAGTCACATCAGGAAGCTGACCCACCAAGGACATGATTCCAGCATGCACCAAAATTAAATAGCCATTTTTAAAGCAAGCTTTTAGTGGTAAGGAGTCATGGCCAACCTTTTTATCTTCAGCAGCTTTTTAATAAATCGAAAATCATGACACAAGTCAGTAATCCCACTGTGCTGAACTCATTACACTATCACACATCTTTGGTGCTAAAACTTTGCAGTTTGCTTTAATGCTAGAAAGCAAGGGACCTGGGCTTAAGATTTATTCCCCTTAGGCAGTCCCTCTGAGTCAAGGATGATTTGATTCCGCACTAATATGAGTTCTCAGGTGACTGATGAGTCCAATGCGGGACCTACAGTCTCTGCCATAGGTTGGAGAGATGGGTGGATGGGGTGCTTGGGTTGTCATCTGCTCCTTCCGCTGTTTGCGCTTCGCTTCCGTTTGCTCCTGGCAAAGAGACTCGAGGTGTTCGACGCCTTCCCGGATGCTTCCCCTCCAGTTTAAGCGGTCTTAGGCCAGGGATTCCCAGGTGTCGGTGGGAATGTTGCACTTTATCCAAGGAGGCTATGAGAGTATCCTTGAAGCTCTGCTCACCTGGGACTTGCTTGCCGTGTCAGAGCTTTGAGTAGAGCGCTTGTTTTGGGATTTCGTATCAGGCATGCGTACGATGTGGCTCGTCCATCGGATCTGATCGAGCGTGGTCAATGCTTCAATGCTGGAGATGGTGGCCTGAGCGGGAATACTGATGGTGCGCCTATCCTGCCAATGGATTTGCAGGATCTTGCGGAGGCAGCATTGGTGGTATGTCTCCAGTGCTTAAGAGGTGCCTGCTGTACATGGTCCATGTCTCTGAAGCATATAGGAGGGCGGGTATCACTACTGCTCCTTAGACCATGAGCTTGGTGCCGGATTTGAGATCCTGGTCTTCAAACACTCTTTTCCTCAGGTGACCAAAGGCTGCACTGCTACACTGAAGGCAGTCTACCCTTGTTGACAGTAGGCTCCCAAGGTATGGGAAATGGTCCACGTTGACCAAGGACTCGTCATGGATCTTGATAATCCGGGGGGGGGGGGCAGTACTGAAAGGCGGGGGCAGGTTGGTAGAGAACCTTTGTCTTACAGATGTTTAGTGTAAAGCCCATGCTCTCGTACGCTTCGGTGAAGGTGTTGATGATGGTTTGGAGTTCGACCTCCGAGTGAGCGCAAATGCAAGCGTCATCTGCATACTGTAATTCAATGACAGAGGATGGGACGACCTTAGATCTGGACTGGAGGCGACGGAGGTTGAACAATTTCCCATTTGTTCTATAAAGTAGCTCCACTCCAGCGGGGAGCTTATTGAGGGTAAGATGGAGCATTGCAGCAAGGGAGATTGAGAAGAGCGTTGGTGTGATGACACAGTCTTGCTTGACCCCGGTCCGCACATGGATCCGTTGGTCTGGATCATGGCTTGCATGTCACCGAGAAGCATGCGGAGGATGGTGACAAACTTTTGAGGGCAGCCTTTGAGGAGGACACTCCATAATCCCTCATGGTTGACAGTGTCGAACGCCTTTATGAGGTCAAAGAAGGCCATGTACAGGGGTTGGTGCTGTTCGCTGCATTTCTCTTGAATTTGTCGCGCGGTGAAGATCATGTCCATTGTTCTCCTTAGTGGGCGGAATCCGCATTGCGTCTCTGGGAGGAGCTCTTCAGCCACTGGGAGAAGCCAATTGAGGAGGATTCTTGCGATAACTTTCCCTGTGGCAGACAGCAGGGAAACTCCTCTGTAATTACTGCAATTGGACTTGTCATCTTTCTTGAAGATGGTCACGATTACAGCGTCTCTGAGATCCCCTGGCATGCTCTCCTCCTTCCAAATAAGAGAAATTAGTTCATGGATTCGCACCAATAGTGCTTCTCCGCCTTGCTTTGGTGCTTTGGCGGGGATTCCATCTGCTCCTGAAGCCTTGTTGTTCTTTATTTGTCAGATTAGCCTTTTCAATCTCATGCGGGGCTGGGCTGGTGCTGAGGTGGTGGCGGGTAGCATGCTGCGGGATGGAGTCGAGGACACTCACGTCGAAGATAGAGTCTCGATTAAGGAGATCTTAGAAGTGCTCCTTGCAGTGGGCACCAACACCTTGTTCCGTCAGAGAGACAAGTACAAGGCCTCATGGCAACACCCTCACTCCAAGCATCTGCTAGACTACGTCATCGTCCGAGCGAGGGAATGCTAGGACGTCCACATCACAGCTGACAACTGCTGGATGGACCACCGCCTAATCCGCTCTGTCATTTCCAATGTAGCCCCAAAACAGTAGTGGCAACAGAAATGCTGCCGCAGGAAAATCAACTTTGGAGCACTAAAAGACCCTGCTAAGAAAGTCCTATTCAGCCAGCACCTCACAATTAACCTGATGATTTCCAGTGAACCGAAGACGCAGAGTGTCCACGGTGCCTGATCTGCCCTCAAGGCCTCCATAAATCGCACCTGTGAAGATACACTTGGTCACTTGACCAGGAAAAATCAAGACTGGGTGGATGAAAATGACAAGGAGATCCAGGACCTAATAAGCTGCAAGCGCAAGGCATTCTTGAGCTGGAGACAGCAACATAACTCAAGAGCAAAAAAGCAGCTCTATAGACGTCGGAAGGCCGAGTTCCAACATAAAACATGACCTAAAGAACAGATGGTGAGTGTAAAAAGTGCAGGAGATCCAACAATTAGCCGACAACCACAAGAACGGAAAGGTGCTCATCAATCAGTTCAAGTCAGCATGGATTTATGAAAGGGAAATCATGCTTGACAAATCTTCTAGAATTTTTTGAGGATGTAACTAGTAGAGTGGACAAGGGAGAACCAGTGGAAGTGGTGTATTTGGACTTTCAAAAGGCTTTTGACAAGGTCCCGCACAAGAGATTGGTGTGCAAAATTAAAGCACATAGTATTGGGGGTAATGTACTGACGTGGATAGAGAACTGGTTGGCAGACAGGAAGCAGAGAGTCGGGATAAACGGGTCCTTTTCAGAATGGCAGGCAGTGACTAGTGGGGTGCCGCAGGGCTCAGTGCTGGGATCCCAGCTATTTACAATATACATTAATGATTTAGATGAAGGAATTGAGTGTAATATCTCCAAGTTTGCGAATGACACTAAGCTGTGTGGCGGTGTGAGCTGTGAGGAGGATGCTAAGAGGCTGCAGGGTGACTTGGACAGGTTAGGTGAGTGGGCAAATGCATGGCAGATGCAGTATAATGTGGATAAATGTGAGGTTATCCACTTTGGTGGCAAAAACACGAAGGCAGAATATTATCTGAATGGTGGCAGATTAGGAAAAGGGGAGGTGCAACGGGATCTGGGTGTCATGGTACATCAGTCATTGAAAGTTGGCATGCAGGTACAGCAGGCAGTGAAGAAGGCAAATGGTATGTTGGCCTTTATAGCTAGGGGATTTGAGTATAGGAGCAGGGAGGTCTAACTGCAGTTGTACAGGGCCTTGGTGAGGCCGCACCTGGAATATTGTGTTCAGTTTTGGTCTCCTAATCTGAGGAAGGATGTTCTTGCTATTGAGGGAGTGCAACAAAGGTTCACCAGACTGATTCCCGGGATGGCAGGACTGACATATGAGGAGAGACAGGATCGACTGGGCCTGTATTCACTGGAGTTTAGAAGGATGAGAGGGGATCTCATAGAAACAATTCTGACGGGACGGGACAGGTTCGATGCTGTAAGAATGTTCCCGATGTTGGGGAAGTCCAGAACCAGGGGACACATTCTAAGGATAAGGGGTAAGCCATTTAGGATTGAGAAGAAACTTCTTCACTCAGAGAGTTGTTAACCTGTGGAATTCCCTACTGCAGAGAGTTGTTGATGCCAGTTCATTGGATATATTCAAGAGAGAGTTAGGTGTGGCCCTTATGGCTAAAGGGATCAAGGGGTATGGAGAGAAAGCAGGAAAGGGGTACTGAGGTGAATGATCAGCCATGATCTTATTGAATGGTGGTGCAGGCTCGAAGGGCCAAATGGCCTACTCCTGCACCTATTTTCTATGTTTCTATGTTTCTCGGCTAGAGAGGCAGTCAATGCCCACTGGAAGGAGCACTTCGAAGATGTACTTAACCGAGATTCTATCTTCGACGTCAGTGTCCTCGACTCCATCCCACAGCATGAAGATTTACCTCTGTGATTAGTGTGTAATAAAACTGTAAACCAGTTTGTAAAGAATGAGTTTACAATTTTGTTACACAGAGAGCACAGAGGAAATCTTTCCACATGATGATTAAAACTATCTCCAAAAAGTGCGAGTCACCATACCACAGTGTGCAAAATCATGGCAGAGTTTTGAGTTATATTGTTTCACTTAAAACTTGTCGTTTCTGAGAACTGGCTGAGGCCTGGTTGAACCAATGCAACCAGTCAAATTAGCACATCTTTAAAACATCTTACTGTTGCTGGTGGTGATACAAGATGCAGTAGACTTTCTGACTCAAGCGTCTAATGTAGTCAAAACAAATTTACATCATTCCCTCATAGCATGACAGAGTTCAATTTGGTTGTTTGATTTGTCAATCGCCGACCCATCAATGCCAAAAAACTGATATGTTCCCTTTATGTTCAGCCACAAAAAAGAACGGCAGGAAAAAAGCAATTTGCCATATGGTTTCATATTTTCTCATCGACGAGTTGTAATTAAGCCGTGGAGGGTATGCGTCATTTCAATTAAGTTAAGGAACCCACATCAGGCCAATAGTCCCAACGTGAATAATTAGCAATGTAGAAGAAATCTGAGATTACCCAATATCGAAGGAGCACATTTGAGGTTAAAATCGTGTGATCAGCACAAAGCAGCAGGCCTTCCAGACAATCTGGATGCAGTTGTCTAAAAGAGATCATTTGAGTAAACCCATCTGACCAAAACTAGCCTTCGGAAAAGTAAACCAGGGGAGGCCAGAACAAAAATCAATATAAGCAGTCCTTAAATCTGTGCGTCAGTAGATTTGACTTTGCTGCAAATATTTATAAATCTGAGCTCTTTGGAGTTTAAAGGGACATAAATCTCTTTTATGCATTTTTTTATTATTATTGGCCTGTTGTTCATGTTTGTTACAACTCAGGAAAACCCAATATTTCATGACAAGAGTTAGTTACAAAGTAATGTCAGCAAAGCTGGAGCATTCAGTAGTTCAGAGCTGTGTTAATGTTAGCCAACTATTGTGCCTTGACATTATAAACCTTTTGATGCTGTCATTTATCACCATAGTGGGAACATATGAACATGGTACAGCACCAGCATATTTTGCCAGCAGCCAATCAGTCATCCATTCTCAAGCTAAGCATCTTCCCATATTAGGTCAACTTCATCTCCTGAGCTGTGTTTACAGCAAGAATGCAAATTCTCAGGTTCTGTTTGAATTATGCAGCCAGGTCAGGGAGTA
This sequence comes from Pristiophorus japonicus, assembly GCF_044704955.1. Classification (NCBI taxonomy): domain Eukaryota; kingdom Metazoa; phylum Chordata; class Chondrichthyes; family Pristiophoridae; genus Pristiophorus; species Pristiophorus japonicus. The sequence goes on from NC_091985.1 coordinate 59,162,020, forward strand.
TAGCATATCTTTAACATTTGGTCATTACTGACCTTCCACAATAGATTCCACTGATTAATGTAGATGGCTGCTATGGTGAGGATGGGGGGCAGGGGGTGAACATAAGAACATAAGAAATAGAAGCAGGAGTAGGCCATTTGGCCCCTCGAGCCTGCTCCACCATTTAATAAAATCATGGTTGATTTGATCATGGACTCAGTTCCACTTCTCTGCCCGTTCCCCATAACCCTTTATTCCCTTATCGCTCAAAAATCTGTTTATCTCCACCTTAAATATAGTCAATAATCCAGCCTCCACAGCTCCCTGGGGCAGAGAATTCCACAGATTTACAACCCTTTGAGATAAGAAATTCCTTCTCATCTCAGTTTTAAATGGGCGGCCCCTTATTCTGAGACTATGTCCCGTAGTTTTAGTTTCCCCTGTGAGTGGAAATATCCTCTCTGCATCCACCTTGTCAAGCCCTCTCATTATCTTATATGTTTCGATAAGATCACCTCTCATTCTTCTGAACTCCAATGTGTATAGGCCCAACCTACTCAACCTATCTTCATAAGTCAACCCCCTCATCTTTGGAACCAACCTAGTGACCCTTTTCTGAACAGCCTCCAATGCAGGAATATTCTTCCTTAAATACGGAGACCAAAACTGTACACAGTACTCGAGGTCTGGCCTCACTAATACCCTGTACAGTTGTAGCAGGACTTCTCTGCTTTTATACTCTATCCCCCTTGCAATACAGGCCTACATTCCATTTGCCTCCCTGGTTACTTGCTAAACCTGCATACTAACTGTTGTGTTTCATGCACAAGGACCCCAAGGCCCCTCTGTACAGCAGCACTTTGCAATTTTTCTCTATTTAAATCATAACTTGCTTTTCGATTTTTTTCTATCAAAGTGGATTACCTCACATTTTTCCACATTATACACCATCTGCCAAATTTTTGCCCACTCACCTAACCTGTCTATATCCCTTTGGGTGGAATCACCTGGCAATTTCCAAAACTCTGGGAAAATGTAATCGTTTCTTTCTTTCTATCAATATATTTGCACCTTTGTTTTATGATCGCTGTTTTGCTAAAAATGCTTTAATCAAACTAATGTACTAATTGCAATTGTTATTTTTTATTCATTCACAGGATGTGGACGTCATTGGCAAGGCCAGCGGAGTGAATGTTTAAGCTGGTGGATGGGCTGCCAATTAAGCGGGCTGCTTTGTCCTGGATGGTGCCAAGCTTCTTAAATGTTGTTGGAGCTGCACTCATCCAGGCAGGTGGAGAGTCCATCACACTCCTGACTTGTGGCTTGTAGATCATGGAAAGGCTTTGGGGAGTCAGGAGGTGAGTCACTCGCCACAGAATACCCAACCTTTGACCTGCTCTTGTAGCCACAGTATTTATGTGGCTGGTCCAGTTAAGTTTCTGGTCAATGATGTTGATGGTGAGGAATTCGGTGATGGTAATACCATTGAATGTCAAGGGATGGTGGTTAGACTCTCTTTGAGATGGTGATTGCCTGACACTTGTGTGGTTTGAATGTTACTTGCCACTTATCAGCCCAAGCCTGAATGGCATCCAGGTCTTGCTGCATGTGGATACAATTTTAAAGGAGGTGCAGCAACATAGAGACCTGAGAGTCTACATACACCAATCTTTTAAGGTGTCAGGACAAACTGTTAAAAAGCCCTTGGCTTTATAAAAAGAGGCATAGACCAAAATTTTCCCGAAAAAAAATGGGTGGGTTTGGAGCGTGGGGGCAGTTAAAGTGTTAAAAATGGGATACCTGACCTGATCCACCTCCAATCCGCCCACGTCCAGTTTTGCCAGAGTCGGGACAGGGGTGGGACAGGGTGACCAACCTGCTCCCAGGAGGCATAACTTCAATTTAAATATTGTAATGAGGTTGGAAGCCTCTTTTTCCCCATCTATTTTGTCCCAATCTTCTATCCTGCCCCCCACCTCCCGCCAACCCCCACCCCGATCCCTGGCCGACACCTCTGCCGATCCCCGACGCCGGCAGATCTTCTTCCCCCAGCCCCCCCACTGATCCCTGACTGATTGCCGACCCCCATCCCACGATCTCACCCCGGAGTGGCGCCTCACTTCGGAGGCCTACCCGCCCACAGCCAGCCAGCCTCTCAATCTGGCTGGCTGCCGGCGGGAATCCAAGGCCTCGTTTTCAAATCAGGCCCTGTCGTTAAAGACAGCAGGGCCTGGGGATATCCTGCCTCCCGGGTTTCCTGCCTGCCGACCCAAACCCGCCTCCTTTGAAAATATTCTGGCCATAGAGTACAAAAGCAAGGAAGTTATGCTAAACCTTTATAAATCACTGGATAGGCCTCAGCCAGAGTATTGTGTCTAATTCTGGACACCACACTTTAGGAAGGATGTCAAGGCCTTGGAGAGGGTGCAGGGGAGATTTACCAGAATGCAGCCAGGAAAGAGGACTTCATTTATGCTGATAGAAGAGAAAAGAAGTAATTGTTCTTCTTAGAACAGAGGGGAGATTTAATAAAGGTGTTCAAAATTATGAAGCGTTTGGATAGAATAAATGAGGAGAAACTGTTTCCATTTGCGGGTGGTAACCAGAGAACACAGATTTAAGATAATTGGCAAAAGAACCAGGAGAGAGAGAGGAGGAGAAAAAAAATTATGCAGTGAGTTGTTATTGATATATCCTTACTATACAGTATAAATGCACACGAGGCCCATACTTGAGAGAAGGTCACTCTGTGACCAGTTATCTTTATTACCAAGACCTCAAGTGATGAAGGTGGGTGGAGCTTCCCCTTTTAAACCTGAAAGTCCAGGTTAGGAGTGTCTCCCACAAATTCACCCCCTTGTGGTCAATGTTCTCAAGGTGTACAACTTAGGTCAGCTTATACATGGGTTACAATGATAGTTGAATACATGACATCACCTCCCCCACAAAGTCTTATTGGGATCACAGGTTAAGTCTCTCTGGTGGTTTACGCTCCCTTGTAGAGCGCCTGAGTTGGGGCTCCGGTTGTTGGGCGCTGGCCTGAGTGTCTGCTGTTTGCGGTGCCTCAGGTCTGTCCGGACTGCCCACAGTGACTGGGCTCTCCTCCACTTGGTTCTGGTGTTCGGTCACCTGTGGTGGAGTAAACTCGACGTCGTGTTCTTCCTCTGCTTCTTCTATGGGGTTGCTGAACCTCCTTTTAGTTTGATCCACGTGTTTCTCTGATTTGTCCATTGGTAAGTTTAACTACCAGAATCCTATTCCCTTTTTGGCAATCACAGTGCCTGCAAGCCATTTGGACCCTGCAGCCTAGTTAAGGACAAAAACAGGGTCATTGACATCAATACATCGCACCCTCGCATTCCTGTCATGGTAGTCACATTGTGACTGACGCCTGCTCTCAATAATTTTTTTCATAGTGGGGTGTATAAGGGATAACCCGGTTTTGAGCATCCTTTTCATTAGCAGCTCTGCGGGTGGAACCTCTGTGAGCAAGTGTGGTCGGGATCTATTGGCCAACAGGAGGTGTGATAAGCGCCTTTGTAGGGAACCCCCTTGGATTCTGAGCATCCCCTGTTTGATTATCTGCACTGTTCATTCCGCCTGGCCGTTTGAGGCCGGCTTGAACGGTGCCGTTCTGACATGGTTGATTCCATTGCCTGCCATGAAGTCGTGGCATTCAGTGCTTGTGAAGCACGGGCCATTGTCGCTGACCAAGACATTGCCCGTAGACTTTCTACCATGGCAGAGGATGTGCTTGAATTTAAAATGGCACACTCAATCCATTTGGAGTAGGCGTCTACTACAATCAAAAACATTTTTCTCATGAAAGGACCTGCGTAGTCCACATGGATGCATGACCATGGCTTGGCGGGCCAGGACCAGGGGCTAAGGGGGGCTTCCAGCTGAGCACACGTCTTACACCTGCGAACACAAAGTTCCAGGTCTGCATCTATCCCTGGCCACCAAACGTGTGACCTGGCAATTGCCTTCATCATGACAATGCCCAGGTGCTCATTGTGAAGTTCTCTGATAAACACCTCTCTGCCCCTCTGGGGCATGACTACTCGGTTTCCCCACAGTAGGCAATCAGCATGAATCGAGAGTTCATCCTTGCGCCTATGAAACGATTTAAATTCCTCAGGGCATTGCCCCGTATGTGGCTGCCCAGTCCCCATTCAGGACACATTTCTTAACTAAAGACAGTAGCGGGTCTTTATTTGTCCAGACTTTAATCTGACGGGCTGTCACAGGTGAGCCTTCGCTTTCGAAAGCTTCAACAGCCATGACCATCTCAGCTCAGTTGCCCCCTCAGTGGTGGCTAGTGGGAGCCTGCTGAGTGCATCGGCGCAGTTTTCAGTGCCCGGTTTGTGCCGAATTGTGTAGTCATAGGCGGCTAACGTAAGTGCCCACCTCTGTATGCGGACCGATGCATTCGCATTTATGGCCTTGTTGTCGGCCAAAAGGGACGTTAGGGGTTTGTGATCTGTCTCCAGCTCAAATTTCCTGCCAAACAGATACTGGTGCATTTTTTTTACTGTCTATACACATGCTAGTGCTTCCTTTTCTACCAGCCCTTTCTGCCTGGAACAGACTTCTGGAGGCATAAGCTATCGGCTGTAACTGACCATTGGCATTCACATGCTGCAACACACACCCAACCCCATAGGATGACGCATCGCACGTTAGAACAAGTTTTTTACACGGGTCATATAATGTTAACAGTTTGTTGGAGCATAACAAGTTGCGTGCTCTATCAAAAGTCCTTTCTGGGCTGTCCCCCCAGACCCAATCGCGCCCTTTGCATAGGAGCACATGTAGCGGCTCTAACAGCATGCTCAATTTGGGAAGAAAGTTACCAAAATGGTTCAGGAGCCTCAGGAACGAACACAGCTCCGTCGTGTTACAGGGTCTGGGTGCTCCCTGGATCGCTTCCTTTTTGGACGCAGTGGGTCTGATCCCGTCTGCTGCTACCCTTCTCCCCAGGAATTCTACCTCTGGAGCTAAGAAGACGCACTTCGCCTTTTTCAGTTGCAGCCCTACCCGGTCCAGTCTGCATAGAACCTCCTCCAGGTTGTGGAGGTGTTCTTCAGTATTGCGACCCGTGATGAGAATGTCGTCTTGAAAAACCACCGTCCTTGGAATCGACTTGAGGAGGCTTTCCATATTTCGCTGAAAGATCGCGGCGGCCGAACGAATCCCGAACGGACATCTGTTATACTCAAACAACCCCTTGTGTGTCGTGATGGTGGTCAGCTTCTTCGACTCACTCGCCAGCTCCTGGGTCATGTAAGCTGAGGTCAGGTCCAATTTTGAAAATGTTTGCCACCGGATAGCATCGCAAAGAGGCCCTCCGCTCTCGGTAGCGGGTACTGGTCTTGGAGAGACACCCGATTGATGGTGGTCTTGTAATCACCACTTATCCTGACCGACCCATCCACCTTGAGCACCGGCACGATTGGGTTCGCCCAGTCACTGAATTCGACTGGTGAGATGAAGCCTTCCCTCAGCAGGCGGTCCAATTCGCATTCTATCTTTTCCCACATCACGTACGGCATCGCTCTGGCCTTGTGGTGTACTGGCCTGGCGTCCGGGTTTATGTGAATCACTGCCTTGGCTCCCATGAAAGTGCCGATGCCGGGTTGAAATAATGAGTCAAATTTGTCCAGGACGTGTGAGCATGATATTCACTCTACAGAAGAAATTGCATTGACATCGTCCCATTTCCAGTTCATGACAGCAAGCCAACTCCTCCCCAGTAGTACGGGACAGTCCCCCGGGACAATCCAGAGTGGCAACCTGTTCTCCGAATCTTTGTGGGTCACGACTACCCGTAGCAGTGCGTCAATCGGCAATAATTTTGGCCTCCTGGCCTTGGACACCCACAACCTTTCGAACTGTTTGATACTCATCAGGGACTGGCTGGCCCCCGTGTCTAGCTCCATTAATACTGGGATGCCATTGAGGAGCACTTTCATCATTATCGGTGGCGTCCTGGTATATGAACTATATATGTGCTCCACATGAACTCACTGAACTTCAGATTCCAGCGATTTCCCCCAGTATTCAGTTGGCCTCGTAGGGCTTACATCGGGCCCATCCTCCTCGTACATCAATGCAGGCTTCCTGCACATACGCGTCAAGTGACCGCTGACGTTGCAGTTTCTGCAGGTATATTGCTGATACCTGCAATCTCTGGCTGGGTGTTTGCCTCCACACCTCCAGCATGGGCTGGAGGCCCCGTTGTTGGAAACAAAAGGTCCATTATCAGTCGATCGTCTCTGACTCTCTCTGTAACTGTCCTTAAGCGCACCATTAACAGGTGTTGATGGTCCCATTACTGGCCACATTGTCCATTGCTATGGCATGAATCGCCGTTCAGCTCACCATTGTCTCTGTTGAATTCCCTCTTTGGGTTCGACTACATGCTGGGGCATGTCTGATTGCCCTTGTCTGCCTAGAGAACTGTGTGCCGCGTTAACAATGTTGACTCCCTGGTCATTTGCCGCATTTGAGCCAAGGTTTTTGTCATACATCATTCTGGTCTCTTCCTCCCCTGAGATAAATGTCTGGGCTACCAGAGCCGCCGCTTCCAAGGTCAAGTCTTTGGTCTCAATCAGTTTCCTGAAAACCCCAGCGTGTCCGATGCCCTCAATAAAAAAGTCTTGCAGCATCTCCGCTCTGCATGCATCTGTGAACATACATAGGCTCGCCAGTCGCCAGAGATCTGCCACGAAGTCTGGGACGCTTTGCTCTTTTCGCCGGATGCGTGTAAAACCGGTGTCTCGCCTTGTGCATGCTGCTCGCTAGTTTAAGGTGTTCCCCGATCAACTTACTCAGCTCTTCGAACGTCTTGTCCATCGGCTTCTCTGGCGCTAGAAGGTCCTTCATCAGGGGGTACATTCTAGATCCACAAACCGTCAGGAGATGAGCCCTGCGTTTGTCGGCCGAATCCTGTCCCAACCATTCCTTAGTGACAAAACTTTGCTGTAGTCTCTCAATAAAGTCGTCCCAATCATCACCAGCACAGTACCTCTCTTCTGTGCTGCTAGTGGCCATGCTCGCGTCGCCAATGATATGTCCTTACTATACAGTATAAATGCACACGTGGCCCATACTTGAGAGAAGGTCACTCTGTGACCAGTTATCTTTATTACCAAGACCACAAGAGATGAAGGTGGGTGGAGCTTCCCCTTTTATACCTGAAAGCCCAGGTTAGGAGTGTCTCCCACAAGTTCACCCCCTTGTGGTCAATGTTCTCAAGGTGTACAACTTAGGTCAGCTTATACATGGGTTACAATGATAGTTGAATACATGACAGTTATGATCTGGAATTCACTGCCTAAAAGGGTTGTGGAAGCAGATTCAATAGTAACTTTCAAAAGGGAATTGGATATACAGTTAAAAATGAAAAAATTGCAGAGCTATGAGGAAAGAGCAGGGGAGTGGGATTAATTGGATAGCTCGGGTAGGGTATTTAACAGGCAGCCAATCCGATACCACCCGCTTTCCTGCCTGCCAGAGTTGTAAGATACTCCCAATGAATGTTACTGGAGAATGTAGCAAATGTATCTTGTTATATCCACTCGCTGTGTGAGACCTTTGTGTCTATAGCATGAGCACAATATAACCTCTGTGCAGTGTTTGTCAGTGTTTGCAGCACCTCAATGCTGTAGAACACTGACAGTATAACTGTCAAAAAAAGGTTGGCCATGGTCCCTTTAAGGAAACCGGCTGATGATGTGTCATCAGATGACGTCATCAGACTCGCTTCCTGTTAATTGGCCAAGAACTTCGCAGGGTGGGATTAACAAACCCAATCAAGGGAAAATTGTGTGGAGAGGGTGGGATAGATCTAGGAGCACGTTCCCGACCTGCCGCCAATGCTGCCCGCACCAGACTCGCCACTGTTGGCGAAATCGCGGCCACTGTCTGGGTTTGCATATGAAGATTGGCCACTTGGGTGAAATACAACAACAACTCGTATTTATATAGGATACAGGACAGCTGGTAGCACCTGTAAATCCATCCCCCAACACTGAAGAGGAGGGGAAAGCCAAAAATGAAAATCAAAATGTCATGCTGCAGCTGATATCTCCAATCTGTCACTGTGCTGCCAATGAACAGGTCAAGGATTAAGCTGTGTTTTCAGAGCAGGTCATACAGGAGTGTTGCAATAAGTGTACTCGATGTCCCTAGTATAGTGACAATGCTGCTTTAGAACCATGCTAAAAATAAACAGGAGCAACATTTCATCAAAACATTCCACAGATCCACTGAGATAACACACATACTGGTTTTGGTGAACACACCACGATACTGGGAAAAATGTCTTCATTTTAAAAATTCTGATATTTCCCTTTTACCACATACAGAAAATAAACCAAAAGAAATAAGCAATCGTGTGTATTAAATGGAATTTACAGGCAGTTGAACTGTGTTCAAGCAAAACATGTTTCCATCACACGAAGTAAAGCCAAGGGGGGAGAAATTCAACTTGCGCCCAGAATGAGAAGCAGAGCAATTGCTCCGTGCTCTGGACTGGCTGGCCTGAGGTCTGAGCCAAATTCGGCATCAGGCCTTATTGACTGGGAGCACCAATCGGGCATCTCAATGGTGCACCCCAGTCGCGCCTTACCAATTCCATCCGGCTCCAATGCAGATCTGGCCCACGGGTAGTTGAGGTACAGATCAGCCAGGATCTGATTGAAAGGTGGAGGAGGCACAAGGGGCTGAATGGTCTACTCCTGTTCCTAGGTAGCTCCTGGTTGGAAGGAGGAGACCGAAGCCAAGGCGGGGGCAAGCCTGGGTCAGTCGCGGGCCAAAGGAATTTGGTGGAGCCAGGAGCTCCACAAGAATATACAGTCATTTGAAAAATGTTTTGTGTGCTTTTTTTTGAGCGATCAGGTAAATTTGGAAGCAATGATTTGGTGACACGACACATGGGGCTAGCTTTTGAGCTTATTGCCCAAAAATGGGTGTTATTTCCGGCGTGGGCAGTGAAAAAGGGTTTTCAGATCGCTGGCTTCTCGTCCATTCTCAAAACACCTCGTTTACATTTTTACAAATGGGCATTACCGTGAGCGATATCAAATGGACAGTAGTGTTAAATTCTTTTGACCTTCTGCCGTAAACTGTGGCCATCCTTAGCAGCGGTATGGCAATGCCCGATTCCCGCAATTCAGGAAGTCAAGGGTCATCATGACATGCGCAGAAGAGGAGAAAGAGAGAGAGGGAGCTCAGAGGCACTGAAAGTGTGTGTGGCTGTGATGTGTGCTTATCTGGTGTTGTGGGAGGCACGACGGAGATTCACCAATAGCAAAAAGCCTACTAACCACCAAGAACATAGTTGGCACCGAGTTTTTGTCCAACAAATAAGATATAACATGGAAGGGATGGAGGAGGCCCTGGAGCTGGTAGCCAGGAACAGTGACAGCAGAGGGTTCCCAGTGGTCCCTGAGCACGGCACTCCACCCCTAGGTTCCGCACCACCACTGCGAATGACAGATGAGAGCAAGGACCAAGATCCTGCTTCTGCATCAGAGAATGTTGCCCCCTCGGCACCCCCCGCTAATGTACCCGTGCATCCACCGCATTTGCCTTCAGCCCCTCCAATGAGGCACCGTCTGAGGAGCTCCTCGGCCAGATGCCGTGGAGCGAGGAGGGGAAGGGATAGCGATGGGGAGAAGAAGGGGAGGGGGGAAGGAAAGTGAGGTGCATGTGTGCAGGTGATGACTGTGTTATATCTCCATCGGGGTGTATGCAATTTGTTGCAATGTATGGGGCCTGGGGACCATGCTCCTGCTTTGCCTTTGTATTCTGTGTTGCTGGACATGTTGACCATGTGATTTATGCCAATGGTGGAAAAAGTGGGATGTGGGCAGGGGTTGGGTGTTATTGGCTGTGTCACTTATGATTTCAGACCAATGTTGGTATCAAACTTTTGTTATTGAACATAACCTTGTTGCGCATTGTCTCTGATAGCTGGACCGTTACACACTGGTGATTCCTTACCGTGAAAGGGTTAAATACAATTTTACATCAATCAACGTAAACTTTAACTGGCACCAAGGTGATGGGCACCATTGATGTCTGAGCTGCACACACACAGCAGTGTGTCAGCATTGTCACTCACATCAGAGCTCTTTCAGGCAAATCTTTCCGATATCAGCTCCTCACGTAAGAGTGGGATTTAACAAATGCCAGCCACACCGCTGGCGTCCATCCGGTTAGTTCCACTTTTTGTGGGCGGTTTTTTGAGCGGGCGATATTCTGGGCGATAAGTGTGCGAGGTGGTGAAATTGATGGTGGGCGATCTCCATGGTCACTAGTTTGGGTAAATATGCTCTTTATGACAAAAAACTGTCGCCGGGCGTTATTATTGAATTTCGGTGTTAAGTCCATGAGGAAAGTAACACTGGGCGATAATATGGGCATTGAAATCACCCATTCTGCTGATTCTACCCAAAAAATGTGGGCGGGTGGTAATATTTTTTCTTGGCATTACGCACATGGGGAAAATACCGCTCGGCGATAAGTCTCCTAAAATAGCCCGTCAGTTTCCATTTTGTGCCAAAATGGGCGCTATCTGGGCGTTATACTTCATTTCAGCGGTTAAATGGGTGTTAAGTGGGCATTAAGCAGGCAAAAAAAGTGGAGGTTCTAGCCCATGGACTTTATAAGCCTGGGCCCTGAATTTCTCAGATCTACTGTCACCACGCCACCATAACTTAGGACCTGTGACAGAAAACCTGTTTACACATATAAACAAAGGTGCAGTGGCAGAAAATCCAAGGAAATTCAGGGCCATGATGATTATATGAAAGGGCTGTGGGAGGTAAGGTTTTAAAGTCCTGAGAATGAACGAGTTAGAGTAGGAGATGTTAAGAGTCTCTGGGGTAGAAATTTAGCGCTGCCCAAAACGAGTCGCACCTACCTCTCCTGATGTGTTGTCGCCGCCGCTGTGGATGAGGTGGCCTCCTGCACGAAATTCAGCTCTTTGTCAATTTTTTCGAGCGGACTGGAAGTCGGTCATAATGGGGGCGGAAGTGCGTCGGTGAGCACACTAGAGGGGTGGAAGTGGAGGCAGGACAGAGTCTCGCCGCTGTCAGTCATCAGCGTGGCAGCACAGTGCTCCCACCCCTTTATTGGCCGCACACCATGTCGCACACACTGAAAACACAGTGTACCGACAGAAAAAGCTGTTGGGGGAAACCGCTCAGCAGCCTGAGGATTTTTGTAGCTAAGTTTCAGTGGAGGTGTGGGAGATCGGCAGTGCGCTCTTAGATGACGTACTTGGGAGGGGATGGCCGCAGCGGGGTGGAAGTGGAACCACCGGAAAAAACACCAAGGTGAATTTCACAAGCGGCGGCCATTCGACTCCGCCACTTTCCAGCGGTAAGAGCTCTTTTCAGGATGCTGAATTTCGGCCTCTCTATTTTAACATAGTGAAGGTATGGGGGGAAGAAAACGAGAGTTCAGAAGCACATTGATCACAGTAGTATTAACAAAGATAGAGAGAGGCAAAGAGGATTGTGATGGAGAGAGAAAGATTGTAAGCTCGAAGTAATAAGGTAATTGCATCGCCGACAACGGGCTTTTCTCGTCCATGAGTGTCACAGAGGTGTTAGAAACAGCTCTCCGGATATGGGAGAGTATTCAGACAGTCTTACAAAGAATTAAAAGTTGTTGAAAGAAAATAAATATTTCACGCAAAACAGGAAACTGAGCTTCTTGAAGGCAGCTTTAACAATGGAAGAGATACGGGAATACTACCTGGGGTCAGAGGACATAGAGAGATCAAGAATGCTGATAAGCCAAGAAGAAGTAAAGTCAGCAAAGGTAAAAAGTTGCAGCTGTTAGACTTATAAGCACCATGAAACAATGACACGGTAAATTTCTGTCTTCACTAACTGGACGGTAATCTCGCGGAACAGATCACCCATCCTTTGTAGAACTTGCCTGATTTTTATTCCATCTTTTTTGCTTCTCTCTATCTTTAGTAATACTACTGTGATCAATGTGCTCTGGAACTCTCTTATTCTTCCTCCCTATATCTTCATTGTGTTAAAATTGAGACTCTTAATACAGTGTCTCTGAAGAATTGAAAGAAACAAGATTATCAGGGGCAACAGGAAGATCAAGATATACTGATTCAGCTGCTGCAGTGTTAGAGGAATGGAAACATTGTGCTTTTGATTGCATGCGAACTGAAGAGATCTGGAATAAAATCATCAGAAAAAGAGTAAACGATGCTGGATGATGAATGGAGGTCATTGATTTGAAGAAGGAACAGAGAGAGGAGAGTTGTGGAACAGTATAATAATATACCAGGACATGCCACTGAAGTAAATGATGTGAATTAATTCAAAAGGCAATTAAATTATGCTTCTGGCCAGAGAGGGATTGCAGATGGTGTGAGGAAGTTCCAATCAAAAAAGGATAGGGTTGTTGGGCAAGTGGCCTTTTCCTGTTGCTACAAATTCTTATGAGAATCAAGACGATGGGGCAGTCCTGATACCGCCTGGAAAAGGTTTGCGCCTCAGTCAGAGTGTGGGGCAGAGCGCTAAGGGAGGCGTTACATACCTCTCTTAAGGTGCTAGGCCGGCTTAGCATGCGAAAATCCAGAGCTAAACCAGCCGGCATCGGAGCATTCTAAGAGAGGTCTGGGGAGAAAAAAAACCTGAAAAAACCCACCAAAAACATTCCCCAAAAAGACCTAACGCCACCACTACATAAATCACAAAAAAAAAACATTCACACTTACCTGAGGTCAACATTACTTACTTCTCTGCAGTTTGGACCACCCGTTCTCACAGGTGGTCCCTGAATGTCGCTCGACGCAGCGCTACGGATTGGACGGGAGACAAAAATGGATTCGGTGTTGTAAGCAGGGGGGGGTTGCACAATGGCTCGCCTTTTCTGGGTGGTTCTGCTCCGTGCCCCACCAAAACCGGCCCCGAAAACCCCGACAAGGTGATGGAAGCTGGCCCAGAATAGCTCACTGCCGCCATTGCCACCTCTCCGTCGCAAAAACAGAGGCAGACAGCAGCCGAAAATCCAGCCCTTTAAATTTGCAGTTCTTTTGTAGCACAATAGTACCAAAGGATTTGCTAAGCTACTGACTTCAGACTTTCAAAATGCATTTGACTGTTTATTTTCAACATCTGGAGAGTCTGACTGTGAAAAAGAATCCACTCTGATCCCTACTAAGTAAAATGCTAACATAGGTCACAATGTTAACACAGGAAGATTGCGACAAGTTCGAATAGTTTAGTCAGGAGAACAGGGGTGAATACGTTTGCTTACGATAGCATAACTCACACTACAAACATTTTTGACAAGATACCAAATATTTGATGTGTGAGTAGACTTAATGGCTTAAAGTACAATTGCTTCACACTAACTGGGGAACAGTACAAATGGTGAAAGGTTGGGTGGCATATGCCAGCATATTGAACTTTCACTACTTGGAGATGAATTTGAATCAGCCAGATTGATGCGATGAAACTCTTTCTTGTATGTTGGCTATGAGACAAGACTGGAGCTCTGTGCAAGTGATCAAAGTGACCCCACAAACAAAATGTTACAACCATCCAGTATTGTAGCGCCAGCTCCTGACTTGACTCTTTCCATTGCCATAATGGCTGTTGTGACAGACAAAGGTTACACAGGCAGATAGGGAATGGGAGACCAACAGGAAGAGCAGTGGAAGAAAGGTAGTGCAGGCGTCCCTGCGGTCATCCCCCTCCAAAACAGATACACCGCTTTAGGTACTGTTGGGGGGGATGATTCATTAGGGGAGGGCAGCAGCAGCCAAGTTCATGGCACCATGGTGACTTTTCTGCACAGGAGGGCAGGAAGAAGAGTGGGAGAGCTATAGTGGTAGGGGATTCTATTGCAAGAGGAATAGATAGATGTTTCTGCGGCCGCAATCGAGATTCCAGGATGGTATGTTGCCTCCCTGGTGCAAGGGTCAAGGAAGTCTCAGAGCGACTGCAGGACATTTTGGAGGGGGAGGGTGAACAGCCAGTTGTCGAGGTGCATATAGGTACCAACGATATAGGTAAAAAAACAGGATGAGGTCCTACAAGCTGAATTTAGGGAGCTAGGAGTTAAATTAAAAAGTAGGACCTCAAAAGTAGTAATCTCAGGATTGCTACCAGTGCCACGTGCTAGTCAGAGTAGAATTAGCAGGATAGCTCAGATGAATATGTGGCTTGAGGAGTGGTGCAGAACGGAGGGATTCAAATTGCTGGGACATTGGAACCGGTTCTGGGGGAGGTGGGACCAGTACAAACTGGACGGTCTGCACCTGAGCAGGACCGGAACCAATGTCCTAAGGGGAGTGTTTGCTAGTGCTGTTGGGGAGGGGTTAAAATAATATGGAAGGGGGATGGGAACCTATGCAGGAAGACAGAGGGAAGTAGAATGGGGGCAGAAGCAAAAGGTAGAAAGAAGAAAAGTAAAAATGGAGGACAGAGAAACCCAAGGCAAAAATCAAAAAGGGCCACATTACAGCAAAACTCTTAAGGGGCAAAGTGTGTTAAAAAGACAAGCCTGAAGGCTCTGTGCCTCAATGCAAGGAGTATTCGGAATAAGGTGGACGAATTAACTGCGCAGGCAGCAATTAACGAATATGATATAATTGGCATCACGGAGACATGGCTCCAGGGTGACCAAGGCTGGGAACTCAACATCAAGGGGTATTCAACATTCAGGAAGGATAGACAGAAAGGAAAAGGAAGTGGGGTAGCGTTGCTGGTTAAAGAGGAAATTAACGCAATAGTAAGGAAGAACATTAGCTTGGGTGATGTGGAATCTGTATGGGTGGAGCTGCGGAATACCAAAGGGCAGAAACCGCTAGTGGGAGTTGTGTACAGACCATCAAACAGTAGTAGTGAGGTTGGGAACAGCATCAAACAAGAAATTAGGGATGCGTGCAATAAAGGTACAGCAGTTATCATGGGCGACTTTAATCTACATATAGATTGGGCTAACTAAACTGGTAGCAATACGGTGGGGGAGAATTTCCTGGAGTGTATTAGGGATGGTTTTCTGGACCAATATGTCGAGGTACCAACTAGAGGGCTGGCCATCCTAGACTGGGTGATGTATAATGAGAAAGGACTAATTAGCAATCTTGTTGTGCGAGGCCCCTTGGGGAAGAGTGACCATAATATGGTAGAATTCTTTATTAAGATGGAGAGTGACACAGTTAATTCAGAGACGAGGGTCCTGAACTTAAGGAAAGGTAACTTCGATGGTATGAGACATGAATTGGCTAGAATAGACTGGCGAATGATACTTAAAGGGTTGACGGTGGATAGGCAATGGCAAACATTTAAAGATCACATGGATGAACTTCAACAATTGTACATCCCTGTCTGGAGTAAAAATAAAATGGGGAAGGTGATTCAACCATGGCTAACAAGGGAAATAAAAGATGGTGTTAAATCCAAGGAAGAGGCATATAAATGGGCCAGAAAAAGCAGCAAACCTGAGGACTGGGAGAAATTTAGAATTCAGCAGAGGAAGACAAAGGGTTTAATTAGGAGGGGGGAAATAGAGTATGAGAGGAAGCTTGCTGTGAACATAAAAACTGACTGCAAAAGCTTCTATAGATACGTGAAGAGAAAAAGATTAGTGAAGACAAATGTAGATCCCTTGCAGTCAGAATCAGGTGAATTTATAATGGGGAACAAAGAAATGGCAAACCAATTGAACAAATACTTTGGTTCTGTCTTCACGACGGAAGACACAAATAACCCTCCAGAAATATTATGGGACCAAGGGTCTAGTGAGAAGGAGGAACTGAAGGAAATCCTTATTAGGCAGGAAATTGTGTTGGAGAAATTTATGGGATTGAAGGCCGATAAATCCCCGGGGCCTGATAGTCTGCATCCCCGAGTACTTAAGAAAGTGACCCGAGAAATAGTGGATGCATTGGTGATCATTTTTCAACAGTCTATCGACTCTGGATCAGTTCCTATGGACTGGAGGGTAGCTAATGTAACACCACTTTTTAAAAAAGGGGGGAGAGAGAAAATGGGTAATTATAGACCAGTTAGCCTGATATCAGCAGTGGGGAAATGTTGGAATCAATTATTAAAAATGAAATAGCAGCGCATTTGGAAAGCAGTGACAGGATCGGTCCAAGTCAGCATGGATTTATGAAAGAGAAATCATGCTTGACAAATCTTCTGGAGTTTTTTGAGGATGTAACTAGTAGAGTAGACAAGGGAGAACCAGTAGATGTGGTGTATTTGGACTTTCAAAAGGCTTTAGACAAGGTCCCACGCAAGGTCCAACGAGACAAATTTAAGGAGCTAGGAGCTAAATTAAAACGTAGGACCTCAAAAGTAGTAATCTCAGGATTGCTACCAGTGCCACGTGCTAGTCAGAGTAGGAATTGAAGGATAGCTCAGATGAATACGTGGCTTGAGCAGTGGTGCAGCAGGGAGAGACTCAAATTCCTGGGGCATTGGAACTGGTTCTGGGGGAGGTGCGACCAGTACAAACCGACGGTCTGCACCGAGGCAGGACCGGAACCAATGTCCTAGGGGGAGTGTTTGCTAGTGCTATTGGGGAGAAGTTAAACTAATATGGCAGGGGGATGGGAACCAATGCAGGGAGACAGAGGGAAACAAAAAGGAGACAAAAGCAAAAGACAGAAAGGAGTTGAGTAAAAGTGGAGGGCAGAGAAACCCAAGGCAAAAAACAAAAAGGGCCACTGAATGTAAAGGGGCTGCAGGGGGGGTCAAAACTAAAAATCATTGTTTAAAAACTAGTATTAAAACTACACAGCATTCAAAATAAAGTAAATGAGTTGACGCACAAATCATTACAAATGGGTATGATTTGGTGGCCATTACAGAAACCTGGTTGCAGGGTGGCCAAGACTGGGAATTAAACATACAGGGGTATCTGATGATTCGGAAAGATAGACAAGAAGGGAAAGGAGGTGGGGTAGCTCTGTTAATAAAGGATGATATCAGGGCAGTTGTGAGAGACGATATTGGCTCTAATGAACAAAATGTTGAATCATTGTGGGTGGAGATTTGAGATAGTAAGGGGAAAAAGGTCACTGTGGGCATAGTTTATAGGCCCCCAAATGATAACTTCATGGTGGGGCAGGCAATAATCAAGGGAATAATGGAGGCATGTGAAAAAGGAACGGCAGTAATCATGAGGGATTTTAACCTACATATCGATTGGTCAAATCAAATCGCACGGGGTAGCCTGGAGGAGGAATTCATAGAATGCATACGGGATTGTTTCTTAGAACAGTATGTTACAGAACCTACAAGGGAGCAAGCTATCTTAGATCTGGTCCTGTGTAATGAGACAGGAATAATAAACGATCTCCTAGTAAAAGATCCTCTCGGAATGAGTGATCACAGTATGGTTGAATTTGTAATACAGATTGAGGGTGAGGAAGTAGTGTCTCAAACGAGCGTACTATGCTTAAACAAAGGGGACTAAAGTGGGATGAGGGCAGAGTTGTCTAAAGTCGACTGGAAACACAGACTAAACGGTGGCACAATTGAGGAACAGTGGAGGACTTTTAAGGAGCTCTTTCATAGTGCTCAACAAAAATATATTCCAGTGAAAAAGAAGGGCAGTAAGAGAAGGGATAACCAGCCGTGGATAACCAAGGAAATAAAGGAGGGTATCAAATTAAAAACCAATGCGTATAAGGTGGCCAAGGTTAGTGGGAAACTCGAAGATTGGAAAAATTTTAAACGACAGCAAAGAATGACTAAGAAAGCAATAAAGAAAGGAAAGATAGATTACGAAGGTAAACTTGCGCAAAACATAAAAACGGATAGTAAAAGCTT
Source organism: Pristiophorus japonicus (assembly GCF_044704955.1). Classification (NCBI taxonomy): domain Eukaryota; kingdom Metazoa; phylum Chordata; class Chondrichthyes; family Pristiophoridae; genus Pristiophorus; species Pristiophorus japonicus. The sequence goes on from NC_091985.1 coordinate 59,179,836, forward strand.
TTACAGATGTATAAAATGGAAAAGAGTGACTAAAGTAAATATTGGTCCCTTAGAAGATGAGAAGGGGGATTTAATAATGGGAAATGTGGAAATGGCTGAGACCTTAAACAATTATTTTGCTTCGGTCTTCACAGTGGAAGACACAGAAACCATGCCAGAAATTGCTGGTCACAGGAGTGTGGGAAGGGAGGACCTTGAGACAATCACTGTCACTAGGGGGGTAGTGCTGAACAGTCTAATGGGACTCAAGGTAGACAAGTCCCCTGGTCCTGATGAAATGCATCTCAGGGTATTAAAAGAGATGGCAGAAGTTATAGCAGATGCATTGGTTATAATCTACCAAAATTCTCCGGACTCTGGGGAGGTGCCAGCGGATTGGAAAGCAGCTAAGGTAACACCTATGTTTAAAAAAGGGGGCAGACAAAAGGCAGGTAACTATAGGCCGGTTAGTTTAACATCTGTCGTGGGGAAAATGCTTGAAACTATCATTAAGGAAGAAATAGCGGGACATCTAGATAGAAATAGTGCAATCATGCAGACGCAACATGGATTCATGAAGGGGAAATCATGTTTAACAAATTTACTGGAATTCTTTGAGAATATAATGAGCATGGTGGATAGAGGTGTACCGATGGATGTGGTGTATTTAGATTTTCAAAAGGCATTCGATAAGGTACCACACAAGAGGTTACTGCAGAAGATAAAGGTACGCGGAGTCAGTGGAAATGTGTTAGCATGGATAGACAATTGGCTGGCTAACAGAAAGCAGAGAGTCGGGATAAATGGGTCCTTTTCAGGTTGGAAATTGGTGGTTAGTGGTGTGCCACAGGGATTGGTGCTGGGACCACAATTGTTTACAATATACATAGATGACCTGGAAGAGGGGACAGAGTGTAGTGTAACAAAATTTGCAGATGACACAAATATTAGTGGGAAAGTGGGTTGTGTAGAGGACACAGAGAGGCTGCAAAGAGGTTTAGATAGGTTAAGCGAATGGGCTAAGGTTTGGCAGATGGAATACAATGTCGGAAAGTGTGAGGTCATCCACCTTGGGAAAAAAAACAGTAAAAGGGAATATTATTTGAATGGGGAGAAATTATAACATGCTGCGGTGCAGAGGGACCTGGGGGTCCTTGTGCATGAATCCCAAAAAGCTAGTTTGCAGGTGCAACAGGTAATCAAGAAGGCTATTGGAATGTTGGCCTTCATTGCGAGAGGGATGGAGTACAAAAGCAGGGAGGTCCTTCTGCAACTGTATTGGGTATTGGTGAGGCTGCACCTGGAGTACTGCGTGCAGTTTTGGTCATCTTACTTAAGGAAGGATATACTAGCTTTGGAGGGGGTACGGAGACGATTCACTAGGCTGATTCCGGAGATGAGTGGGTTACCTTATGATAATAGATTGAGTAGACTGGGTCTTTACTCGTTGGAGTTCAGAAGGATGAGGGGTGATTTTATAGAAACATTTAAAATCATGAAAGGGATAGACAAGATAGAGGCAGAGAGGTTGTCTCCACTGGTCGGGGAGACTAGAACTTGGGGGCACAGCCTTAAAATACGGGGGAGCCAATTTAAAACCGAGTTGAGAAGGAATTTCTTCTCCCAGAGGGTTGTGAATCTGTGGAATTCTCTGCCCAAGGAAGCAGTTGAGGCTAGCTCATTGAATGTATTCAAATCACAGAGAGATATATTTTTAACCAATAAGGGAATTAAGGGTTATGGGGAGAGGGCGGGTAAGTGGAGCTGAGTCCACAGCCAGATCAGCCATGATCTTGTTGAATGGCGGAGCAGGCTCGAGGGGCTAGATGGCCTACTCCTGTTCCTAATTCTTATGTTCTTATGTTCTTATGAGATTGGTGTGCAAAATTAAAGCACATGGTACTGGGGGTAATCTACTGACATGGAGAGAGAACTAGTTGGCAGACAGGAAGCAGAGAGTCAGGATAAACGGGTCCTTTTCAGAATGGCAGACAGTGACTAGTGGGGTGCCGCAGGGCTCAGTGCTAGGACCCCAGCTATTTACCATATACATTAATGATTTAGATGAAGGAATTGAGTGTAATATCTCCAAGTTTGCAGATGACACTAAGCTGGGTGGCGGTGTGAGCTGTGAGGAGGACGCTAAGAGGCTGCAGGGTGACTTGGACAGGTTAGGTGAGTGGGCAAATGCATGGCAGATGCAGTATAATGTGGATAAATGTGAGGTTATCCACTTTGGTGACAAAACTACGAAGGCAGAATATTATCTGAATGGCGGCAGATAAGGAAAAGGGGAGGTGCAACGTGACCTGGCGTCTTGGTTCATCAGTCATTGAAAGTTGGCATGCAGGTACAGCAGGCGGTGAAGAAGGCAAATGGTTTGTTGGCCTTCATAGCTAAGGGTTTTGAGTATAGGAGCAGGGAGGTCTTACGGCAGTTGTACAGGGCCTTGGTGAGGCCTCACCTGGAATATTGTATTCATTTTTGGTCTCCTAATCTGAGGAAGGACATTCTTGTTATTGAGGGAGTACAGCGAAGGTTCACCAGACTGATTCCCGGGATGGCAGGACTGACATATGAGGAGAGACAGGATCGACTGGGCTTGTATTCACTGGAGTTCAGAAGGATGAGAGGGGATCTGATAGAAACATATAAGATTCTGATGAGACTGGACAGGTTAGGTGCAGGAAGAATGTTCCCGATGCTGGGGATGTCCAGAACCAGGGGACAACGTCTAAGGATAAGGGTTAAGCCATTTAGGACTGAGATGAGGAGAAACCTCTTCACTCAGAGAGTTATTAATCTGTGGAATTCTCTACCGCAGAGAGTTGTTGATGCCAGTTCATTGGATATATTCAAGAGGGTGTTAGATCTGGCCCTAACGGCTAAAGGGATCAAGGGGTATGGAGAGAAAGCAGGAAAGGGGTATTGAGGTGAATGATCAGTCATGATCTTATTGAATGGTGGTGCAGGCTCGAAGGGCCGAATGGCCTGCTCCTGCACCTATTTCCTATGTTTCTATGTTTCTATGATATTGGTAAATATCCTGTCGATGCGAAACCTTGCTCCGCCATGACAGTAAAAAAGATGAACTCTACTACTTTTTGTCAAGTTGAAAATTAGATCAGGGACAGAATAGGAAAGGGTCAAGTGGTAGGATTGTGGCTTCAATCCTCAATTTTTTTTATTGATGATCCACATTCATAAACAGACTTTATTCTTCTTTTTCCAACATTCTATCTGGATCAGTTCCTATGGACTGGAGGGTAGCTCATGTAATTCCACTTTTTAAAAATGGTGGAAGAGAGAAAACAGTGAATTTTCGACTGGTTAGTTTGATATCGGTCGTGGGGAAAATGTTGTAATCAATTATTAAAGATGTAATAGCAATGCATTTGGAAAGCAGTGACAGGATTGGTACAAGTCAGCATGGACTTATGAATAGGGAAATCATGTTTGACAAATCTACTAGAATTTTTTGAGGATATAACTAGTAGAGTGGACAAGAGAGAACCAGTGAATGTGGTGTATTTGGACTTTCAAAAGGCTTTTGACAAGGTCCCACACAAGAGATTAGTGTGCAAAATTAAAGGACATGATATTGGGGGTAATGTCTTGACGTGGATAGAGAACTGGTTGGCAGACAGGAAGCAAAGAGTAGGAATAAACGGGTCCTTTTCAGAATGGCAGGCAGAGACTAGTCGGGTAGCGCAAGTTTCAGTGCTGGGACCCCAGCTATTTACAATATACATTAATGATTTAGGTGAAGGAATTGAATGTAATATCTCCAAGTTTGCAAATGATGCTAAGCTGGGTGGCAGTGTGTGCTGTGAGGAGGATGCTAAGAGGCTGCAGGATGTCTTGGACAGTTTCGGTGAGTGGTTAAATGTATGGAAGATGCAGTATAATGTAGATAAATGTGAGGTTATCCACTTTGGTGGCAAAAACAGGAAGGCAGAATATTATCTGAATGGTGACAGATTAGGAAAAGGGGAGGTGCAACGAGACCTGGGGTGTCATGGTACATCAGTCATTGAAAGTTGGCATGCAGGTACAGCAGGCGGTGAAGACGGCAAATGGCATGTTGGCCTTCATAGTGAGAGGATTTGAATATAGGAGCAGGGAGGTCTTACTGTAGTTGTACAGGCCACACCTTGAATATTGTGTACAGTTTTGGTCTCCTAATCTGAGGAATGATATTCTTGCTATTCTTGCGAAGGTTCACCAGACTGATTCCTGGGATGGCAGGACTGACATATGAAGAAAGACTGGATCGACTGGGCCTAGATTCACTGGAATTTAGAAGAATGAGAGGGGATCTCATAGAAACATATAAAATTCTGATGGGATTGGACAGGTTAGATGTGGCCCTTAGGGATAAAGGGATCAAGGGGTATGGAGAAAAGCAGGAATGGGGTACTAAAGTTGCATGATCAGCCATGATCAAATTGAATGGTGGTGCAGGCTCGAAGGGCCGAATGGAATACTCCTGCACCTATTTTCTATGTTTCTATGTTTCTCTTTTCACTCACTTTGGTTTATGTTTGACATTCAATGGCATGTCTAATTCCAAATTTTATTTTTCTAAGAATTTTCCACATGCAATTCTAGGAATTAGGAAAGTGACTAAAGTTTTGTCCTTCAGCAGCACAGATTGTTTACACAGTGACTAAAATAAAATTAGGTTAATAAGTCAGAGAATAGGAAAAAGGGAAACATTCTGAAAAGTGTCATGCAAACAATTCATCAGGTTACACTGAAATGAAGCTCCAACAAAGGACTCAATGGGCTGAAACCTCTACTTTTTTTGCATGCTTAATGCCCACTTATTGCCCATTTAACCGCTGAAATGATGTATAATGTCCAGATATCGCCCATTTTGGCACAAAATGGAAACTGACGGGCTTTTTTAGGAGACTTATTGGTGAGTGTTATTTTCCCATGTGCTTAAGGCCGAGAAAAAATGTTACCGCCTGCCCACTTTTTGGGGGCGGAATGAGCAGAAAGGGCAATTTCAATGCTCATATTATCGCCCAGTGTTATTTTCCTCACGGGCTTAACACCAAGATTCAATATTATCACCCGCCGACTGTTTTTTGTCGTAAAGAGCATATTTACCCAAACTAGTGACCATGGAGATTGCCCACTGTCAATTTCACCACCTCGCACAGGTATCGCCAGAATATCACCTGCTCAAAAAAACTGCCCACAAAAAGTGGAACTAACCGGCACGGATGCCAGCGGTTTTGGCTGGCATTTGTTACATTCCACTCTTACGTGAGGAGTTGATATCGAAAAGATTTGCCTGAAAGAGCGCTGATGTAAGTGACAATGTTGACACACTGCTGTGTGTGTGCAGCTCAGACACCAATGGTGCCCATCACCTTGGTGCCAGTTAAAGTTTACATTGGATTGATGTAAAGTTGTATTTAACCTTTTCACGGTAAGAAATCACCAGTGTGTAATGGTCCAGCTATCTGAGACAATGCGCAACAAGGTTATGTTCAATAACAAAAGTTTAATACCAACATTGGTCTGAAATCATAAGTAGCACAGCCAATAACACCCAACCCCCGCCCACATCCCACTTTTTCCACCATTGACATAAATCACATGGTCAACATGTCCAACAACACAGAATACAAAGGCAAAGCAGGAGCATGGTCCCCAGCCCCCATACATTGCAACAAATTGCATACACCCAGATAGAGATATGACACAGCCATCACCTGCGCACATGCACCTCACTTTCCTTCCCCCCTCTCTTTTATCTTCCCATCTCTATCCCTACCTCTTCTTGCTCCACGGCAGCTGGCCAAGGAGCTCCTCAGGCGGTGCCTCATTGGAGGGGATGAAGGCAGATGCGGTGGGTGCACGGGTACAGGATCGACGGGGTGCCAAGGGGACAACATTCTCTGATGCAGAAGCAGGATCTTGGTCCTTGCTCTCATCTGTCATGTGCAGTGGTGGTGCGGAACCTAGGGGTGGAGTGCCGTGCTCGGGGACCACTGGGAGCCCTCTGCTTTTATGTCTTAAATAAAGCAATGTGACTGAGTACTGTAGATTTGAGTAAGTTTGACAGTCTCGTTATTCTGACTCCAGAGTGCTGGCACAGCATGGGAGGCCTGCTTATATGCAATGCTCCCAAGGGATGCTGGGATCCCTTGGGACACCAACAGATGCGCCCTCTGGTGGTGGTAGAATGTTGGTTACAAGGTGTTGCATACATAACATCACTCCCCCGCCAAAGTCAATAGTACACTTATTTAAAGGGTGAGACGATCTGGGGCTTTCTGCTCCCTCGTCGATCGTCTCGGTACAAACACAGGTGCAGTTGACTGGGCTGCTGCGCAGCTGGCCTTGCTGGGCTGCTGGGGATGATGAGTTCAGCTTCATGGTCAACCGTGATGTCGGTTGCCACTTGTGTGGTTGCTCGTGGCCGTCTGTGAATCGCAGTTTGGTTTGGTCCAAATGCTTTCTGCAAGTTAGTCCATTTGCTAGTTTGACCTCAAACACTCTACTCCCTTCTTTAGCTACGACAGTGCCAGCAAGCCATTTGGGACCATATCCCTCGTTGAGTACAAATACAGGGTAATTGACTTCAATATCGCATGACAAATTTGCGCGATCATGGTACATGCTTTGTTGATGCTGCCTGCCCTCGACATTATCATGGAGATCAGTGTGGACTAGAGAGAGCCTTGTTTTGAGTGCCCTTTTCATGAGCAGTTCGGCAGGGGGAACCTCGGTGAGCGAGTGGGGTCTTGTGTGGTAGCTGAGCAGGACTTGGGACAGGCAAGTCTGCAGGAGCCTTTCAAGCTTTGCTTATATGCAGTGCTCCCAAGGGATGCTAGGATCCCTTGGGACTCCAACAGATGCGCCCTCTGGTGGCATTAGAATGCTGGTTATAAGGTGTTGCATACACAACATCTGCCACCAGTGTTCCTGCCTACCAGCTCCAGCGCCTCCTCCATCCCTTCCATGTTATATCTTATTTGTTGGACAAAAACTCGGTACCAACTATGTTTTTGGTGGTTAGTAGGTTTTTTGCTACTGGTGAATCTCCGTCATTGCCCCCACAACAGCCAGACAAGCACACACCACAGCCACACACGCTTTCAGTGCCTCTGAGCTCCCTCTCTCTCTGTCTCCTCTTCTGCGCATGTCATGATGACCCTTGCCTTCTTGAATCACGGGAATCGAGCATTGCCATGCCCTTGCTAAGGACGGCCATACTTGTATGGCAGAAGGTCAAAAAAAATTAATGCTACCACCCATTTGATATCGCTCACGGTAATACCCCTTTTTCAAAAATGTCTACTAGGTGTTTTGAGAATGGGCGAGAAGCCGTCGATCTGAAAACCCTTTTTTACCGCCCACGCCAGAAATAAAGCCCATTTTTGGGCGATAAGCTCAAAAGTGGAGGTTCTAGCCCAATGTTCCTTTCTTTTTCAAATCTGCAGTCAGTTCATTCCTCATTCGTGTAACAATAGTGATGAGCAGAGTAATGTAGCCACATTGTTATGTCAGTTTTGAGAAAGGCTGATTTTGCTTGTCAGCCCAATATGCAGACATCATCCAAAGTCGTGGTGATGGTGTGGGGAGAGGTTTTAGTGGGAGGGAAGAAATGCAAATCATATATGATATTTAGTCACCACGTTAACCAAAGCATGACTTCAACAATTATTTGTAAAAAAGTTATTTTTGTAAGTTGGGGAATCAGTATTAAAAACAGTAAGGCTTACAGTAATAGCAATACTTTAGGAATTCATAAACAACAACTTAAAAAAAAATCATGTGCAGATGTGGGCGTCACTGGCAAAGCCAACATTTATTGCCCATCCCTAATTTCCCTTGAGAAGGTGGTGGTGGTGAGCCGCCTTTTGAACCGCTGTAGTCCATGTGGTGAAGATACTCCCACAAGTCTTGCTGCATGTGGGCACAAATTGCTTCATTATCTGAGGAGTTGCAAATGGAACTGAACACTATTCAATCATCAGCAAACATTCCCACTTCTGACCCTATGATGCAGGAAAGTTCATTGATGAAGCAGCTGAAGATGGTTGGGCCTAGGACGCTGCTCTGAGTAACTCCTGCAGCGATGTCCTGGGGCTGAGATGATTGGCCTCCAACAACCACAAGCATCTTCCTCTGTGCTAGGTATGACTCCCATCCGTGGAGAATTTTCCCCCAATTCCCATTAACTTCAATTCTACTAGGGCTCCTTGATGCCACACTTGGTCAAATGCTGCCTTGGTGTATTTATATAGTACCTTTAACGTAGAAAATGTCTCAAGGTGCTTCACAGGAGCGTTAACAATCAAAGTTTGACATTGAGCCACATAAAGAGATATTAGGGCAGATGACCAACAGCTTGGTCAAAGAGGTAAGTTTTAAGGAGCATCTTAAAGAGGAAAGAGATTTAGAGAGCTGGAGAGGTTTAGGGAATTTAGGGCCTTGGCAGCAAAAAACACGGCCACCAATGGTGAAGCAATTAAAATCAGGGATGCTCAAGAGGCCTGAATTGGAGGAGCGCAGATTTCGCAGGGGTTGTGGGGCTGGAGGAGATCACATAGATAGAGAGGGGCAAGGCCATGTAGGGATTTGAAAAAAAGGATGAGAATTTTAAAATCAAAGGCGTTGCTTAGCCATGAGCCAATGTAGGTAGGCGAGCACAGGGGTGATGGGTGAATGGCACTTGGTGTGAGTTAGGACATGGGCAGTAGAGTTTTGGATGACCTCAAGTTTACAGAGGGTAGAAAATGGGAGGCAGGCCAGGATTGCGTTGAACAACCTAGAGGTAACAAAGGCATGGATGAGGTTTTCAACAGCAGATGTGCTGAGGCAGGGGCAGAGTCGGGCGATATTACTGAGGTAGAAATAGGTGGTCTTAGTGATGGTGAGGATATGTGGTCGGAAGCTCATCTCGAGGTCAACTAAGACACATAGGTTGCAAACAGTTTGGTTCATCCTCATTGCTTGTCTACTGTACTGCTCTGGCAGATTGCATTTTGAAGTACAGTCATTAGCACTTTAAACCTTGTTAGGCTGAAAAGAAACCTTAAATCAATTCTGGAATCGTATCAAAAAAGAGGCACCATTCCCATAGGTCACCAAAAGCATCGCATGGCAGGCAAATGGTACAGCAAGTAATCAGGAAGACAAATGGAATATTGGCCTTTGTTGGAAAGGGGTCAGAGTATAAAATAGATAAGTCCTGCTACAACTGTACAGGGTATTGGTGAGGCCATACCTGGAGTACTGCGTGCAATTTTGGTCTCCTTATTTAAGGAATGATATACTTGCATTGGAGGCTGTTCAGAGAAGGTTCACTAGGTTGATTCCAGGGATGAGGGGGTTAACTTATGAAGATACGTTGATTAGGTTGGGCCTATTCCTGATTACTTGCTGTACCTGACTGCTAACTTTTTGTGTTTAATGCACAAGGACTCCCAGCATTTTATAATTTCTCTCCATTTAAATAGTAATTTGCTTTTTTATATTTCCTGCCAAAGTGAATAACCTCACACTTTCCCACATTATATTCCATCTGCCACTCACCTAGCCTGTCTATATCCTTTTTCAGATTTTTTGTGTCCTCCTCACAATTTGCTTTCCCACCTATCTTTGTATCATCAGCAAACTTGGCTACATTACACTTGGTCCCTTCATCCAAGTCATTAATATAGATTGTAAATAGTTCACGCCCCAGCACCAATCCCTGTGGCACCCCACTAGCTACCGGTTGCCAACCAGAAAATTACCAATTTATCCCGAATCTCTGTTTTCTGTTAGTTAGCCAATCCTCTATCCATACTAATATATTACCCCCAACCCCGTGTGCTTTTATCTTGTGCAGTAGCTTTTTATGTGGCAACTTATCGAATGCTTTCTGGAAATCCAAATACACCACATCCACTGGTTTCCCCTTATCCGCCCTGCTTGTTACTGTTATATATGTAAACCTGTAAATACCTTGTTTAACCACCAGAGGGCTCATCTCATAGAGTTCCAAGGGATCTCACAATCCCTTGGGAGCACCTGTACATAAAGAGACCTCACAGACTGATGAGGCACTCTGGAGACCCATAATAAAGGACTATGGTCACACTTTACTTTGAGCTCACAGTATCTGGTCAGACCCTTTATTCAATACATTACAACTGGCGACGAGATACAGATGACGAACCCCACCGCAACGATGCAGAGAACAGTGGGCATCCTGGAGAAATTTTCGGAGGGAGATGATTGGGAAACCTTCTTGGAGTGACTCGACCAATACTTCGCAGCCAACGAGCTGGAAGGAGAAGCAAACGCTGCCAAACGAAGGGCGATTCTCCTCACCGTTTGAGGGGCACCAACGTATGGCCTCTTGAAAAATCTGCTTGCTCCAGCGAAACCCACAGAGAAGTCGTATGATGATTTGTGCACACTGGTCCGGGAGCATCTAAACGCGAAGGAAAGCATTCTGATGGCGAGGTGCCGGTTCTACACGTACAAGAGGTCTGAAGGCCAGGAAGTGGCGAGCTATGTCGCCGAGTTAAGATGCCTTTCAGGACATTGTGAATTTGAAGGACACTTGGAGCACATGCTCAGGGACTTCTTTGTACTTGGCATTGGCCATGAAGTAATACTTCGCAAACTTTTGACTGTAAAGACACCAACCTTAAATAAAGCCATAGCGATAGCCCAGGTGTTCATCGCCACCATTGACAATACCAAACAAATATCTCAGCACACGAGTGCTGCTACAAGCACTGTGAACAAAGTAATGTTGTTTTCGAATCGTAACGTACAGGGCAGGCCTCACATGCCTGCAGCTGCATGTCCGCAGATGTCTCAGAGTCCACCAGCAAGAGTGGTGAAAGCAAGGCCATTAACATTTTGTTGGCATTACGGAGGTGATCATCGTTTCCATTCATGCCACTTCAAAGGATACATTTGCAAGGGCTATGGAACAATGGGACATCTCCAATGTGTGTGCAGACGAGCTGCAAACCCTGCTAATCCTGAAAACCACCATGTTGCAGAGGAAGACAGATCCATGGTGGATCACGATGAACCAGAGCCTCAGACCGAGGAGGCAGAGATATATGGGGTGCACACATTTACCACAAAGTGTCCCCCGATAAGGCTGAACGTTGAATTAAATGGACTCCCGGTGTCAATGGAGCTGGACATGGGCACGAGCCAGTCCATTATGAGCCAAAAGACTTTCAATAAATTGTGGTGCAGCAAGGCCTCAAGGCCAGTCCTGACTCCCATTTGCACTAAACTGAGAACGTACACAAAGGAACTGATTCCTGTAATCGGCAGTGCTGCCGTAAAGATCTCCTACGATGGAGCGGTGCATGATTTACCACTCTGGGTGGTACCGGGCGATGGCCCCACGCTGCTCGGCAGGAACTGGCTGGGGAAGATACGCTGGAACTTGGACGATGTCTGAGTGCTTTCATTCGTCAACGACACTTCATGTACCCAGGTCCTAAACAAGTTCCCCTCGTTGTTCGAAATAGGCATTGGGAAGTTCCAAGGAGCAAAAGTGCAGATCCACCTGATTCCGGGGGCGCGACCCATCCATCATAAGGTGAGAGCAGTATCGTACAGGATGAGAGAGAGAGTGGAGTTCGAGCTGGACCGGCTGCAACGAGAGGGCATCATTTCGGCGATCGAATTCAACGAGTGGGCCAGTCCGATTGTTCCAGTCCTCAAGGGAGACAGCACCGTCAGAATCTGTGGTGATTACAAAGTAACTATCACTCGTTTCTCCCTGCAGGACCAATACCCACTACCAAAAGCAGACGATCTATTTGCGACACTGGCGGGAGGAAAAACGTTAACGAAGCTGGACTTGACCTCGGCCTACATGACGCAGGAGCTGGAGAACTCATCGAAGGGACTCACCTGCATCAACACACAAAAAGATCTCTTCATTTACAATAGATACCCCTTTGAGATTCGATCAGCTGCGGCGATATTCCAGAGAAACATGGAAAGCTTACTGAAGTCGGTCCCGCACACCGTGGTCTTCTAGGGCGACATCTTGGTTACAGGGTCGGGACACCGTCGAGCATCTGCAGAACCTGGAGGAGGTTCTTAGTCGGCTTAATCGCATGGGGCTCAGGTTAAAACACTCGAAGTGTGTTTTCCTGGCGCCTGAAGTGGAGTTCCTGGGGAGGAGAATCACGGCGAATGGCATCAGGCCCAGCAATTCTAAAACGGAGACAATCGAGAACGCACTGAGACCACAGAACGTGATGGAGCTGCAGTCATTTCTGGGACACCTGAACTACTTTGGTAACTTCTTACCGGGTCTTAGCACACTGTTAGAACCACTACACGCTTTACTGTGTAAGGGAGACGAATGGGTATGGGGTAAAAGCCAAGAAAATGCCTTTGTAAAAGCTAGAAAACTGTTATGCTCAAACAAATTGCTTGTGTTATATGATCCATGCAAGCGTTTGGTACTAGCATGTGATGCGTCGTCATACGGCGTCGGGTGTGTATTGCAACAAGCTAGTGAATCTGGGAAATTGCAACCGGTTGCTTATGCATCCAGAAGTCTGTCTAAGGCTGAGAGAGCCGACAGCATGATCGAAAAAGAAGCGTTAGCGTGTGTATATGGGGTAAAGAAAATGCATCAATATCTGTTTGGGCTCAAATTTGAATTAGAAACTGACCATAAGCCACTGATATCCCTTTTTTCTGAAAGTAAGGGGATAAATACGAATGCATTGGCCCACATCCAGAGATGGGCGCTCACGTTGTCCACATACAACTACGCCACAGGCCAGGCACAGAAAACTGTGCCGATGCTCTCAGTAGGCTGCCATTGCCCACCACGGGATGGAGATGGCACAGCCCGCAGATTTAGTCATGGTAATGGAAGCATTCGAGAGTGAGCAATCACCTGTTACCGCCCGACACATTAGAATCTGGACGAGCCAGGACCCCTTACTGTCCTTAGTAAAAAAACTGTGTGCTCCACAGGAGTTGATTCAGTGTCCCTTAGAGATGCAGGAAGAAATAAAGCTGTACCAGTGGCGCAGAGATGAAATGTCTATACAGGCAGACTGCCTTCTGTGGGGTAATCGGGTAGTGGTGCCAAAAAAGGGCAGGGATACTTTCATTAGTGATCTCCACAGTACCCACCCAGGCATTGTAATGATGAAAGCGATAGCCAGATCCCACTTGTGGTGGCCCGGTATCGATGCAGACTTAGAGTCCTGCGTGCACAAATGTTCACAGTTAAGCAATGCACCCAGGGAGGCGCCACTAGGTTTATAGTCTCGGCCCTCCAAACTGTGGTCTAGGGTCCATGTCGATTATGCAGGCCCATTCTTGGGAAAAATGTTCCTTGTGGTTGTAGATGCGTACTCCAAATGGATTGAATGTGAGATAATGTCGGCAAGCACGTCCGCTGCCATCACTGAAAGCCTGCGGGACATGTTTGCCACGCACGGCCTGCCTGATGCCCTCGTGAGTGACAATGGGCCGTGCTTCACCAGTGCTGAGTTCAAAGAGTTCATGACCCGTAATGGGATCAAACATGTCACATCTGCCCATTTAAACCAGCATCCAATGGTCAGGCAGAAAGAGCAGCGCAAACAATCAAGCAGAGTCTGAAGAATGTAACTGAAGGCTCACTGCAGACTTGCCTATCCCGAGTCCTGCTTAGCTACCGCACAAGACCCCACTCACTCACTGGGATCCCCCCCGCTGAACTGTTCATGAAAAGGGCACTTAAGACAAGGCTCTCGTTAGTCCACCCTGATCTACACGAACAGGTAGAGAGCAGGCAGCTTCAACAGAATACATATCATGATCGCGCAAATGTGTCACGCGAAATTGAGATAAATGATCCTGTATTTGTGTTGAACTATGAGTCCCAGGTGGTTTCCCGGCACTGTTGTGGCCAAAGAGGAGAGTAGGGTGTTTCTGGTCAAACTTTCAAATGGACTCACCTACAGGAAACACTTGGACCAAACCAAACTCAGATTCACGGACTACCCAGAGCAACCCACAATAGACTCTACCTTTTTTGACCCTCCAACACACACACCAGTGGCAACCATTCCAGCGGTTGACCACGAAGCAGAACCCATCACCTGCAGCAGCCCAGGAGGACTCACCACGCCAGGCAGCCCAGCAAGGCCAGCTGCACAGCAGCCCAGCGAGGGCCCAACAAAACCAGCATTTGCACTGAGACGATCAACCAGGGAAAGAAAGGCCCCAGATCGACTCAACTTGTAAATAGTTACACTGTTGACTTTGGGGGGGGGGGGGGCAGGGGGGCGAGTGTTGTTATATATATAAACCTGTAAATACCCTGTTTAACCACCAGAGGGCTCATCCCCTGGAGTCCCAAGGGATCCCACAATCCCTTGGGAGCACCTGTACATAAGGAGGCCTCACAGGCTGGAGAGGCACTCTGGAGACCTGTAATAAAGGACTACGGTCACACTTTACTTTGAGCTCACAGTATCTAGTCAGACTCTTTATTCAATACATAACAGTTACATCCTCAAAGAACTCCAGCAAATTTGTCAAACATGATTTCCCTTTCATAAAACCATGCTGACTCTGCTTGATTGAGTTATGCTTTTCCAAATGTCCTGCTATTGCTTCCTTGTAAGAGTTAAAAGAAGACTTCTCTCCTTCAGGGTGAACTTCCTGATATAAGGAATCGACACCTGCCCATATTGTATTACCCCCTTCTAGTTCTTTATGCAGATGACTTTCTTCTCCATCAATGCCACAGCTCTGCAGGTGGTAAACATATTCACTGCCATTGCGAGCTGCCACATCATCCGGGTCGGAGGGTCTGTACCCTGCTCGAAGAGCCAATTGTTGGGGTGAAAAGAAGACTTCTCTCCTTCAGGGTGGACTTCCTGATATAAGGAATTGACACCCCCGCCCTCGTATAACGACCACAGAATCAATCAGACGAAACCTTCGGTACAACTAATTTATTCGAGCACATGCAAGGGAACAGTTCAAACATGAACCTTCCCAGAACAATGGCTCTCACCCATAATTATACACCAAACCGAAGTGTGTGCCTCTCCCATAAAAGCACGAAGTTGCATTGTTTTGTTGTCTCTTATCAGACTGGCTCTGAGTTGTGTTTCCCAACTATCCATCTTCCAGTGCTATGAACTTTGCCTTAGTCCCCATGACGCCTGAAATAACTCTGTTCCCAAATACTGGCTTTCTCATCTCTTCGCCAGAGACTCTAGTCAAAATGTATCTTAACTGCTGACCTACTGTCTTTGTTATGTGTTATTAAGGTTAAGGATGGTTCATTAACCATTAGGCTTAATTGTTTACATACATAAGCAAGTGTTAGATACAATGGGCAATTATAATCCATACTGTAAGATAGAGGAACTTCACCGATTCCTTAGGCCCTCCTAACCCTCCTGATAAGCCCCCTTAATCTGGACCATTTTACGTGTCAGATCAATTCACTACCTTCAGTATCTCCATTCTTGACCACCTATTTGTCTGCTCTTTGCCTGCTAAACTCTATACCCCTTACATTCCTTAATAATGGACTCCAGCATTTTCCCAACGACAGATGTTAGGCTAACTTGTCTATTGTTTCCTGCTTTCTGTCTGCCTCCTTTTTTAAATAGGTGTATTACATTTGCGGTTTTCCAATCCGCTGGGACCGCTCCAGAATCCAGGGAATTTTGGTAGATCACAACCAATGCATCCACTATCTCTGCAGACACTTCTTTTCAGACCCTAGGATGCAAGCCATCAGATCCAGCGGACTTGTCAACCTTTTGTCCCATTATTTTACTGAGTACTTTTTCTTTCATGATTGTGATTGTATTAAGTTCCTCCCTCCCTATAGCCCCTTGATTATCCATTATTGGGATGTTTTTAGTGTCTTCTACCGTGAAGACCGATACAAAATATTTGTTCAAAGTCTCTGCCATATCCCCATTATTAATTCCCCAGTCTCATCCGCTAAGGGTCCAAGGATTGCGGCGAGCAGGTTCGAGATCATTATGGCTCAGTATCACACTAGATAGTGCCTTTATCTAGAGAGCCATGGAAGGAGTCCCCTTCAAGTATGTTACAAACGTCTATCTTATTTCCAGTCATTATTTACTCAAAATCTTAATGGTGACTCTTTGACATTGCACTAACCTTAACCTACTGGGAGGCTCTGTGCAAGACTTATACTGAGAATATTTCATTTATGAAGGTCTTTCATTTTAAATTGAAAAAGTGTTTCCTGAGGGCTGGACATAATATTAATCGGCATATCAATGCTTGCTTGTAACTGGAATCGGCCATACTCACATAAAAAGCTTCTAGCTCTAAATGTTCTGTATTAATTATTGACTGACATTGACCCGAAGCGTCAGGAATTTAACTTTCTTTGTCCTTTCTGTTGATCTGAACTGGGACACACATTATTTGCTGCTCAAATATTGCACAACTGGAGCAGTTTCACCACCGATTGTTTTTAAATATATCCACGATTAAAGATCAGTCAAAGGCACTGACTTTTTTTCGGGAATCTCGTGGTTTTCAAACTGTCTCCATAATCTCAAACAACATCATTAGCAATTCGCCATGCTGACAGTTCCACACACACAACATTGATCTATGTCTAATTATGAGGTCGGCTGCATTCAATGCAAACTATTTACAAACCAATGGCTACCACTGCTTTCACATGTTTTCAAACTACATACCATCAGAAAAGAAATGATTACATTTTATAGCAGCTTTTACATCCTCAAGATATCTCTGAGCATTTTACAAGCTTCGTTTGAAATGTAGTCACTTGTTCTTTTTAGGGAAATGTGGCTTCCAACTTGTCTATAGCAAGGTCCCACAAGCAGCAGTGACATAAATAGAATCATAAGGTTAAAGCACAGGAGACCATTCGGTCCATCAAGCCTGTGCTGACTCCCTGCAAGAGCACTTCAACTAGTCCCACTTGCCCACCCTTTCCCTATAGCGTGCAAATTTTTTTCCTTCAGGTATTTATCTAATTCCCTTTTGATTGCCACGGTTGAATCTGCCTCCATCATCCATTCAGGCAGTGCATTCCAGATCATAACCACTCGCTGCATAAAAATGTCACCTTTGGTTATTCTGCCAATCACCTTAAATCTGTGTCCTCTGGTTCTCAACCCTTCCGCCAATGGGAACAGTTTCTCTCTATCTACTCTGTTCAAAACCCTCATGATTTTCAACACCTCTAGCAAATCTCCTCTTAACCTTTGCTGCTCTAGGGAGAACAAGCCCAGCTTCTCCAGTTTATCCAGGTAACTGAAGTCCCTCATCCCTGGAACCATTCTTGTAAATCTTTTCTGCACCCTTTCTACGGAATTCACATCCTTCCTAAAGTGTGATGCCCTGAATTGGATACTCCAGTTGAGGCTGAACCAGTGTTTTATAAAGGTTCATCATAACTTCTTTGTTTTTGTACTCTATGCCTCTATTTATGAAGCCCAGGATCCTGTATGTTTTTTTAACCACTTTCTCAACCTGCCCTGCCACCTTCAACGATTTGTGCATATAATCATGAGGTATCTCTGTTCATGGACCGCCTTTAGAATTGTACCCTTTAGTTTATATTACCTCTTCTCATTCTTCCTATCAAAAGGTAGCACTTTGCATTTTTTATGTTAAATTTAATCTGCCACGTGTCTGCCCATTCCACCAGCCTGTCTATGTCCTTTTGAAGTCTATCACTATCCTCCTTACTGTTCTCTATATTTTCAAGTTTTGTGTCATCTTCAAATTTTGAAATTGTGCCCTGTACACCCAAGTCCAAGTCATTAATATATATCGAGAAAATCAGGGGTCCTGGTACCGAGCCCTGGGGAACACCACTGTATACCTTCCTCCAGTCCAAAAAACAACCATTTACCACTACTCTCTGTTTCCTGTCACTTAGCCAATTTCATATCCATGCTGCCACTGTCCTTTTTATTCCATGGGCTTCAACTTTTGCTGCCAACCTATTATGTGGCACTTTATGTGTCACTCATCAAATGATTGATTACTGGTTTTTTGATGGTACAGGTATTACTTGAGAGATAAATGTTGAGAAGGACACAGGGAGAACTTCCCTGCTTTACTTCAAATAATGCCGTGGGATCTTTGACATCCACCTGAGCTGGGAGATGGAGTTGAATATGTTATCCAAAAATGAGCCCCTATGATAATACTGTACAGTAATACCCTGAAGACTGCACTGAAATGTCAGGCTAGTTTTTGTGCCTAAGCCTTTGAGTTGGGCTTGAACTTATAACTATTCAGACTAAGCGGCAAGAGGGTTACCACTGAGTCAGTTTGTCATTAGGGCAGAATCATCATCATAGGCAGTCCCTCGGAGTCGAGGATGACATGCTTCCACTCTAAAAGTGACTTCTCAGGTGACTGAGGAATCCAATGTGGGACCTACAGTCTCTGTCACAGATGGGGCAGACAGTGGTTGAAAGAAAGAGTGAGTGGGGAGCCTGGGTTGACACACGCTCCAACCATTGTTTACGCTTGGTTTCTGCTTGTTCTTGGCAGTGGGACTCAAGGTGCTCAGCGCCCTCCTGATGCTCTTCCTCCATTTTGGGTGGTCGTGGGCCAGGGATTCCCAGGAGTCGGTGGGGATGTTGCACTTTATCAAGGACGCTTTGAGGGAGCCCCACCTGGGGCTCGCTTGCCGTGTCAGAGCTCCAAGTAGAGCGCTTGTTTTGGGAGTCTCGTGTCGGGCATGTGGACGATGTGGCCCGTCCAATGGAGCTGATCGAATGTGGTCAACGCTTCGACGCTGGGGAGGTTGGCCTGAGCGAGAACACTGATATTGGTGCATCTATCCTGCCAATGGATTTGCAGGATCTTGCGGAGGCAGCGCTGGTCGTACTTCTCCAGCGTTTTGAGGTGTCTGCTATATATAGTCCATGTCTCTGAGCCATATAGGAGGGTGAGTATCATTACTGCCTTGTAGATCATGAGCTTGGTGCCGGATTTGAGATCCTGGTCTTCAAACACTCTCTTCCTCAGGCGACCGAAGGCTGCGATGGTGCACTGAAGGCGGTGTCAGACCTTGTCGTCAATGTCTGCTCTTGCTGACAGTAGGCTCCCGAGGAATGGAAAATGGTCCGTGTTGTCCAAGGCCTCACCGTGGATTTTGATAATTGGGGGGCAGTGCTGTGTGGCGGGATCAGGTTGGTAGAGGATCTTTGTCTTACGGATATTTAGCGTAAGTCCCATGCTCTTGTGTGCCTCAGTGAAGGCCCATGCTCTTGTATACCTCGGTGAAGGGCAGAAAACATCTATCTGATCAACAGTGATGTTCAGTTTTGTCCCATTTACATCCTACACTGCTATCAGCCAGGAAAATGCAGGAAATATCTGGGAGTATTCGCAGAGCTCATCCACTAACACACAAAATGCAATCTGAAAATGGTTGTGGGCCAGCTGTTTTGTACAAATTTACTATTTATATCCAGTGCATACAAGAGCAAAGATAAACATCACTCCTGTCATGGAGACACTCCTAATGGTATGCACTTTGAAAGAAAAATGGAAGCAGTTTGTGAGGGACAGGAGAGAAACGTTCAAAGAGACATGACGATAGCGGTGTTGATAAAATCTAGGAGGACAACAAAGTTTGGCAGAGAGAATGAAAGATAGATGGATCATCTATCAGAAAACATGCTCTTGCTTGTATCTTTTTCCAAGAGCGTGAGACAAAGTTATTCCAAGACATGCAGGCAGAATTGAAAACTGGGGGTCACTATCAGCCAAGTATGCTAACATGTCTCTTTCCAGAATAGAGAAATAGAAGCAGCAAAGAATGTGACTTATTTCTGCTATGGATAACCCTTAATGACACACCTGCTGGAAAGTTGTCCCCTTGTAGTACTTCAGCAAGGTGTAGCTTTTAGTTACCTTGTAGGTACACGAGTTAGAATGGAATAATTCAATTTACTTCATGAGCTTTCCTCGCAAAGGAGTAAAGTAGGTATTCTACCTTTCAACTCATTCTTTACACGACTAAAAATAATTAAAGATTAAAGGATTGGTTGTTAATGCCTGCTGATAATGCTGGTGTTAGGTGTTAACTGGTGGTTAGACTGTTGGGAGTAGCGCTGGGTGCTGGTCATGCCTGACTTGAGATTCTGTGCTCATTTTTAAGGGCATAAAAACGTTCTGTCCCACCAGCTAATGCCATGGAAATCATGACGTCAGTATACGTGCATCGCCTCCTTGGCGCCCTTATCGCCACATTCACTTTTGCTGCCTCACTTAACGGCTGGCATCGATGACATCTGAAAATGGACTGCACAAGGCAGTAAAACGAATTTGGGGTGTTATTTAAAGGGAGTTGCAGCTGGGGCTCAGAGGTCTCGGTCAGTGCTGCGTTTAATGCTCGCACAGAGAGTAGGGTGTTGCCGTCGTACTGCTGTTGACTCCTCAGATTGAGTACTAGTATCTCGGACACAGTGGTGGGTTCCATATCGGGTACATTTGAAAGTTGCATTTTGCTGTGACCTCTGCCAAGTGATGGGGGCAGTGATTGCACACCACCTCATCCTGCAGTGACGACTTGAAAGGCGCCGGTTGCAGAGACAGCTGAGGGCAAATGTGGATCCTCCCCAGAGGAGACACCCAGACCGCAGGGCAGGAGGCCGTACATATGCAGGGTTTACCGTGCGCATTACTCTTATCTTGAGATGTGCGAGGAGCAGTGCTTAAGAAGTCTGAGGTTCCGTAAGAAGGTGGTGACGGAGCTTGGCAACCTTCTGCAGACATACCTGGCAGCTGACATCGGCACCAGGACCTCGCTGTCAGTGCCAGTGAAAGTGACAGTAGCACTCAACTTCTATGCTACCAGCTCCTTCCAGTCTCCTGTCGGCCATATATGCAACATCTCGCAGTTTGCAGCACATTGCTGCATTCGCCAGGTGACCGGCAAATGAGTGGATTACATCAAGTTCAGCATGTCAAGGGAAGATCAGGATGAGCGCACCCGTTACTTTGCCAGGATACTGAGCTTCCCCAAGGTTCAGGGAGCCATTGATTGTACGCATGTGGCATTGAGGGCCCCACCTCACAATGGAGAGTACTTTCGGAATCGCAAGGGATTCCATTCCCTCAATGTACAGCTGGTCTGCGATCACAGACAGATGATCCTCGCTGTCAATGCTCGCGACAATGATGAGGAGAAAAATGAGGAGCTTCAGCCAAGAAGGAGACAGCCTGACACTGCCAAGGTGCCTTCATCCTGCGGAAGACCACTGTGCCACCACTCTTCAAGCCGCCGCATGAAGGCCGTGGCTGGCTCCTGGGAGACAAAGGATATGGGGTGGCCCCCTGGCTGATGACACGCCTCCGCAATCCCACCTTCCCTGCCAAGCAGCGCTACAACACCAGCCAGCGTTTCTGCTGTCTTGACCACTCTGGAGGGGCATTCCAGTACTCACCTGATAGAGTCTCCGTGTTCACCGTTGTCTGCTGCATGCTGCACAAAATGGCCATTATGAGGGGCAGCCATTACCACCAGGGATGGATGAACCACCTCAGGAGGACGACGACGATGAGGAGGAAGACAAGGAGCCTCAGCCAAGGAGGAGGCAGCATGACACTGCTGCGGCTGGAAGGGCTGCCCCTCAGAAACTCAACACTTTTCGATTCCAAAGAAAAACTTGACGTGCCGAATGGCCAGCCTATACGCGTGGGCATCAACTCAACACATCGCTACACACCCTGCAGCCCTCCATCTTTAATAATCACTGCATCATCATGTGAACAATCCAAACTTGGTTTATTGGAAACATAAATCATGCGAGCTGATAAGAATCACGACAACAACTTGATCCCCAACACATCAACATACCCACAAAACCCCTTGAAACATTCTCATAGACATCCAAGTGCAACTATTGACATCAGTTCATTTTGTAACAAGGTAGGCATCTCTGGCAACTACCAAACAATTGTTGTATTGTTCATCCAAGTGCAACAATTTACATGAGCTCACATTGCAACAACCTAGCCATCTCTGTTGACTTATCAAGCAAGTGTTTGGTGGGTCATACAAATGCAACTTGTTTTATAAGCTCATGGGCTAGATTTTGTACATTTTTTGCATGCTTAATGCCCACTTAACGTCCATTTTACCACTGAAATGACGTATAACGCCCAGATATGGCCCATTTAGCCACAAAATGGAAACTGACAGGCATTTTTCGGAAACTCATCGCCAAGCGTTACTTTCCCCACATGCATAATGCCGGAAAATATAATACCGCCCATCCAATTTTTGGGGCGGAATCATCAGAATGGGCAAAATCAACGCCCATAATATAGCCCATTATTACTTTCTGCATGGAATTAACGGGGAGATCCAATAATACCGCCCGCCCAATTATTTTGTTGTAAAAAGCACATTTGGCGAAACTAACGCACAGGAGATCGCTCATGTCACTTTCACCACCTCGCACACATATCACCCACAGTATCGCTCGCCTAAAAAACCGCCCGGAAAAAGTGGAACTGTTCTGAACTAAAGCCAGCGGTGTGGTTGCCATTTTTAAAATCGCAGATCGCTTCATTCAAAAGGCTACTTCAACTTCAGGGGAGTTTGGATTGACTCTGGAGTTCTTCTCAAGTGAAGTGACCATCTCAACAGACATAATTTCAGACTCTGGACTATTGGGGGCTTTTCTCTAGTGTATTTTAATGAGGAAATTATTGCTTCTGATCAATCACTTTTATACTTTCATCGCAATGGGGCCAGCCATTTCTCAGCCTGCATCGATTAATATGCAGCTGCTGCAGAGTGCAGATGGCTCAATGTGTGATGCACATCATTATGTCCCCAATTTAAGACGTGCAAGAATGAGGAGGAGGGCCAGACCATACACACCCCACACGTCCAGGGAAAAGAGGTCTTACCTTGACGTGTCTGACCACACCTGCCTTCGGAGACTGCACTTCCATAAGGTGGTGATCAGTGAAATATATGAGCTCATCAGGCCACATATGCAGCCTGCCATCAGGACATTAGTGTCGGTCGAGGTCAAGGTCACCATGGCACTGTCTTTCTTTGCGTCCAGTTCCTTTCGGGTCTCCGCGGTCGAGATTTGCCCTCTGTCTCACCATGCCACCCAGCGCTACATTAGACAGGTCATAGAGGCCCTGTATGCACAAAGGATGGACTTTATCAGCTTCTCCATAACCATGGAGGCTCAGGGCTGGAGCATTCTACCCCATTGCTAAGTTCCTCAGGGTACAGGGAGCAATACAGTACACTCACATCGCCATGCGGGCACCTTATCAGGATCCGGAGCTTTCTCGTAACAGAAAAGGATTTCACTCCCTGAAGGTCCAACTAGTTGTCGACCACAACCAGATCATAATAGCAGTGAATGCCAAATGTCCGGGCAGCTTCGATGAGGCTCACATCCTGCATGAGAGTGCTGTCTCTGACATGTTTAAGAGTCAGTCACCAGGACAATGCTGGATGTTTGGTGATAACCTGATATGTCCTTACTATACAGTACAAATGCACATGAGGCCCATACTTTGAGAGAAGGTCACTCTGTGACCAGTAACCTTTATTCCAGCACTGAAGTGATGAAGGTGAGTGGAGCTTCCCCTTTTATACCTGGAAGTCCAGGTTAGGAGTGTCTCCCACAAGTTCACCACCTAGTGGTCAATGTACTTGCGGTGTACAACTTAGGACAGTTTATATATGGGTTACAATGACAGATGAATACATGACATAACCGATATGGCCTAGCCACCTGGCTGATGACCCTCCTGCATTACACCAAGGCCGAGAAGCGATACAATCAGAGTCACTGAGACACACGCAATGTGGTCCAGAAAACAATAACTGTGCTTAAGCAGCGCTTCAGATGTCTGGACCATTCAGGAGGGGAGCTACAATACAACCCTGAGCAAGTAGCTAAATTTGTGGTCATGTGCTCCATGCTGCACAACCTGGCTATCAGGAGGGGACAAGAACTGCCAGAAGGGACTGATGCTCCACTTCAGGAGAGAGAGGGGAAGAGGACGACGAGGGGCTGGACGCTGACCTAGGGCCAGACAATCAGGCTGGCTATGCAACCATGCCCACGACTCCCTCCAGACCGCAGGAAAGGGCCCATGGTGGCTACATAGCTGCAAGAAGCTTACGTGAGGAGCTGATATCTGAACGATTTGCCTGAAAGAACATTGCTGTGAGTGACAACGCTGACACACTGCTGTGTGTGTGCAGCTAAGACATCAATGGTGCCCATCACCTTAGTGCCAGTTAAAGTTGACTGTCATGTATGCAGACCATGTGACTGTATAGTCACATAAGGTGTGCCACCAGAGGGCACTGCGGTGGGAGACCTGAGGGTCACCTGCATAGGTGTGCAGGGCCCAGTATAAAAGGCTGCCCACCATGCTTATGCCTCACTCTGAGTGACAATAAATGAGACTAAGGTCACAACAGCTCAAGTACAATACTAGACCTCATGGAGTAATTCATAAGAGTATTAAAGACATAACATTGACGTTGATTGAAGTTAAGTTTTATTTAACCCTTTCATGTTAAGGAATCACCAGTGTATAACGGTCAGCTATCTGAGACAATGCGCAACAAGGTTATGTTCTATAACAAAATAATTATACCAACAGTGGTCTGAAATCATAAAAATCATGGGCAAAAACACCCAACCCCTGCCCACACCCCACATTTTCGACCATTGACATCAGTCAAATGTTCAACATATCCAGCAACACAGAATACAAAGGCAAAGCAGGAGAGTGGTCCCCTCTCCCCATACATTACAACAAATTGCATACACCCAGATGGAGATATAATATAGCCATCCCTGCGCACATGCACCTCACTTTCCTTCCCCCCTCCCCTTCTTCTCCCCACCTCTACCCCTTCTCCTCCTCGCTCCACACTGCCTGGCCGAGGGGCTCCTCAGGCGGTGCCTCATTAGGGGGGGGGATGAAGGCAGAGGCGGTGGGTGCACGGGTACGGGAGTGGGGGGTGCCGAGGGGGCAACATTCTCTGATGCAGAAGCAGGATCTTGGTCCTTGCTCTCATCTGTTGTTTGCAGTGGTGGTGCGGAACCTAGGGGAGAAGTGCAGCGGTCTGGGACCACTGGGAGGCCTGTGCCAGCAGTGTTCCTGGCTATCGCAACCAGGGCCTCCGCCATCCGCAGAACGTACTCAGTCATGGTGACCAGCTGTCGGGATATGCCCCCCAATGCATCGAGGATCTGGTCACCAATGTCTACAGTCCTCCTGAACAACTGTACCATCTCTCCGCTCTCATGTGGCACTCGTGGACCAGACCTGCCACATCCACAAAACCTCGGCGGGGTCGGCGCCGTCCTGGGGACAAATGGGGTGCCCTGTGGCGAGGTGCTTGGGGCCGTTACCTCCAGAGTGGAAGCGGGAATGACCGGAGGAGCACTAGATGGCTTTGGGGTGGAATGGCTTCAGGAGCGTGGCAATGCAGGTTCCTCGAAGTCCGCGCACACGTCCGTAGATGGGCGAGAATCGGAGCTCCTCAGCACCAGATGTAAGATCATCCGGAGAGTCAGGCCCCGCGCCCCCACCTTCTGGCCTCTGTGGTCTTGCCTGGGGCCGCGCTGCTGGCTGAGCTGCAAAACACAAATGAGGTTATTAGAGGAGAAGGGGGTGCGAGGGTCACAAGGTGAGTCCAGCGCTACACACAGCATATGCACGACAAAAGCACCACCGCTATCAAAATCATCACAGACATCACACATTTCATGATCATCAACACATTTGTATTGCAATGATTTTCATTAGGCCAGCATTATTTCTAAGGACAATTTTAGAAATCATCTATCATATATGATTGTTCGGATATGAGTGGGTGTGGCATCTATTGACTTTACACCACGCAATAATGTAAACTTTACTCACGTGGCTTCTGCAGATGCTTCCGTGGCTGTCCGGGGGTGCTTCCCCATGAGTGTGAGCACTCGCTCCTCCATCTCAGTGATGTCGCTGGGACCGGTGGCCCCCCCACCCGTTCGCCTCCGCACAGACCTCATCGTCGATAGCTTCTTCTGTAAAAGATGACAGGATGGCATGGCATGAGATAATTGTGTGATATCATTGCTAGGTACTGTCACTGTCACTGATACAACACATAACCGACAGATGTAATCATGATTATTATGATAATTATCATTGTTTACCTAAAGACGTACACAGTGACCGCAGGCTTTGAGTACAACATTCCCGGTAAAAGTGCAAGACCTCACATCTGCTGATAGTCACTCATGACTGTTACAAATCAAATTATGTAAATACATAACTACATGTAAATAAATGTAATACTTACTCTTGCGGATTCCACAAGGTCATTCCATCGTTTGCGGTATTGGTTGCTCTCACGCACCTCGTTGGTCACCGACGAGACCACCTCTGCTATCTCGGTCCATATCTTCTGCTCGGCCTTTGGGTAGGCTTCCCACACCCTCCCTGTGTCAAATCACCCCAGCGCAACTCTACCCCCTGCAGGAGGGAAGCATTTGCCTCGTCCGAGAACCTACCCACTCTTTTGCGCCCTCCAATGTGCTCCTCTCCCACCTCACTGCTCTCGCCAGTGTCTGTCTCCACAATGTACTGTGATGCCTCTTCCTCTCCCTCCATTACAGGCATCAAATTCAGGCAAATATGTGGCTGGTAACAGCTAATTTTTGTTTCCCTATTTGCTCTAAAGCTCTAAACTCTCCCTCCTTCCTCCCAAAGCAGCCACACTACACCCACATACGCCTTCAGTCCCTCTCAGCTCCCTCTCTCTCTGTCTCCTCTTCTGCGCATTTGTCATGATGACCTTTGACCTCTTGAATCACGGGAATCGAGCATTGCCATGCCGTTGCTAAGGATGGCGACACTTTAAGGTCAGAAAGATTTAACGCTACCGCCCATTTCATATCGCTCAAGGTAATGCCCAATTTCAAAAATGGAGACTAGGTGCTTTGAGAATGGGCGAGAAGCCAGCGATCTGAAAATCATTTTTACCGCCTACACTGGAAATACTGCCCATTGTTGGGCGATATGCACAAAAATGTAAAATCTAGCCCCATATCTTCACAAGGTAAGCATATGTGGCCACCTTAACACAGGTCTTTACTTTGTCTTAAAAGGGTTTTACTACCCCTTCCCTTCTCCCCCTCCCATGCCTACTGCTCCTCCTCAATGGGGTCTTAGGGCCTTCAGCATGCTATAGTGAGGGTGAGTATCTTTAATTTCAAACTTCAACATGCTATACTCTAACTTCAATGTGCACTCACTGCTCAGCCACAGCCACACATGATGGCCTAGCAGGACACCCCCGGCCAGCTCGGACTCTGGTAGACCCGGCTGTGGACTGCATAAACTCAGCATGGGCGGAAGCACTCTGTTGTGGATGGGTTGCAGAGAGCGGCAGCTGCGAAGGCAGTATGATGTCATCATGAGAAACGACATGACATCCCAATTGGCCCTATTCCTCCGGGGCAGAGCATCATCATCTGCAGAAATCTGGGTGAGGTCAGATTCATGCCCTGGTTTGACAAGGTTAGGTCCCCGTTGAACTGATGGGACCCCAGACCGGATGGCAGCGGTCAGTGCGTCCTTTGAATCCATTTGCCTCTGCATCAAGAGCACCTGCGACTGCAGTACTCCAGAGAGCTAACTCAGGACACCACACATTGAGGACATTTGAGTATGCAGGCCTATAATAGTATCAGCCAGATGCTCAATGGCCACTGCAATGTCAGCCATAGCCCGTGACACCACATCTGGGACCCCATGGTCACTGTTTGCAATCAGCATCCATTAGTATCTACCAAGGATGGGCTCAATGGGCTGCTGTGAGCCATGAGCAATAGTTGAGGTGGACTCCTCCATCCTCACAGCTAGTGCATCGAGACTCTGGGGCACCCTTGTTATTGCACTCAGCAGATCACTGTGCAACTGCAGGGATTGTCCTGCGCCAACCTCTAGGTCAGGCTCATTGTCAGAGTGCTGCTGAGCATCACTCAGGCAGCACTCACCCTCCGGGGAGCTGGCCTCTGGCCTTCCCCTCCACTGTGGCATTGCTGCAGGCCACTGGGTCCCGAAGCATCACTCAGCTCGCCTCCCCCACGATCCCTTCGTCAACAGTGCTGCTGGCCCCGCTCTCAGACTGCATAGCCTCCTGTGTGAGGTCGAAGGAGGTGTCGTCCTCCTGCTCCTCCTTGTCCTCTTTGTCGTCATCACCATTTGCACCTGTGGAAGGCGCCCGAGAAGGCCGTGGTGCATCTGTCTGATCATCTGGAAGTACAAACACAGAAGAACGGTTACTTGCAGAGGAGGGGTCCAGGAGCGGGTAAGGCATTCGTGAATGGCAGTCTCATGGAAAGAGCTACACATTGATGGTGTGATGGCCAAGTATCCTGCAGGTCACTGCAAAGGAACTCAACATACCGTCCCGAGGGGGATCGGCTGCACCACTGCCATCACTCCAACTTGAACGCCCATCAGGGCAGGTATCTGTTCCTCTAACGGACTTAGCATTTGAGGTCTGGCTCCCCTCCACCAGTCTGCATTTGCTCCCGTCGGTTGTGTGCGAGCTTCGACTTTAACATTAAAGAAAAAATCGGAGTTAGAGGCCTTCTATCAGTGTGTCCCAAGTGCCTTACATAATTTAGTACATTTTACTCTATGACAGTATTCACAGCTCGATGTAAATACCATTTACTGCGTGGACTTGCTGTGGCGATGGTGGGATTAACGTTCCAGGACCTAACAGTAACGGGGAGGCTACGGTCTTCGGCACACATGAAGACTGAGGAGTCAACAACATGAGGAGTGGGTCTGCAGAACAAAGTAGCAAGATTAACAGCGCATGCAGGCCCTTGCAGTGGGTGAGGGTGCAATGGGAATCTTGATTGTGGCCACACCCACTTAGAGCATGGATTCCGAAACATTACATTGAGCAGCGAGTGCACAGTGAGGCTAGAGCATAGCGTGTTGAAGTTTGAAATTAAAGATACTCGCCCTCACTAGCCACGTCAGGGCGTTCCACTTCTTTCTACATTCCATATCTGTCCTTGGCACCGCGTCATGCACAGACACTTGCTCTGCTATCTCCCTCCATAGCCTTCAGTATGTTTAGGGTTGTGGTCTTCTCCCAGCCTCTGTCCTCAGCACCTGCCGACGCCTCTCCAGGGCATCAAGGAGTGTACCCAGTGCGGCATCCGTGAACCAATGGGCACTCTGATGAGCTGCTGCTGCTGGGTCTGCCATGCTCACAGTCTGAGTGAGTGCGTAGGAAGCGAATATAACCACGAGGCATTGAGGCACCCAATCAACACCTCAATTCAATCCAGGTGGTGCCACTATGTGTGTGGCGCAGCTCCAAATGTTGCCTAACTCCTGAATGTTGAGCCCACACTTAATGGCCCACTTAGTGTAGTGTAGCATCTCCAGGTAAGTGTGCAATGCCATGATTTTAGGCTGCTATCAATCATCACCATAGGCAGTTGCTCGAATCGAGGATGACGCTTCCACGTCAAAAAGTTCACAGGTGTTTCAATGATGGACCTAAAATTCCAGGTCCGAATTAAATCTTGAAGGGTGGAAGATGCCTGTGCTTGGATTTTTTTAACGTGTGGTGACCGTTGCACACCAGCCACCACACGGGCTGGACAGAGCTAGTTCTTGGTCCAGTAGCAAGGATTAACCAAGACGACTGGAGACCTGCTCTGCTGCACGGACCCACACATATCGCAGTGTGGGCTGGCCCATGCTGCCCCTGGGCCCTCGCCTCTTCTGGGTCCCAAACTCGCGCCTCTCCTGGGTCCCTCTAAAGTCTATCCACTCTTTGGGCAGCAACACTGAATTTCGCACTTGGGGATCATGCCTAACGCGTGGCGTTAAAACATTTTCTCAGTCGGTGACACCGCCTCAAAAATTTCAACTCCTAAGTATTTTTTTCAATGTTTTACAGTGTTTCCTCTTGCAGCTGCTAGATCATTTGAGAGTTGTTTAATACAGCCTGGGAAACCATGTGAAACCCAAAAGGTTTAGGTTTTTTTGATTGTTTTTTGGGTGTGCTCAGTCAGTGCAAACTGCAAGGCTGAGGAAATGTCTAACGTAGGACAAGGTAGTGTAGACTGCTTTTTGTAGTGAGTCGATGAATAGCAATGTAATGTGACCAGGTGCAGTGTTAACAGGGCCCTGTCTGCTGGAATTTAGTGTGATATACCCATGTCACTTTTTTTCCATTACCAACTGTCTATGTTTTACTTAAAGGATGCACTACAATAAGATGCCT
This sequence comes from Pristiophorus japonicus, assembly GCF_044704955.1. NCBI lineage: Eukaryota > Metazoa > Chordata > Chondrichthyes > Pristiophoridae > Pristiophorus > Pristiophorus japonicus. The sequence goes on from NC_091985.1 coordinate 59,210,140, forward strand.
CCTTTTAGCAGAAAGCATGATCACCCTTTGACCTGAAGACCCAGTCTATAACAATAACTTCATTAATCAACAATGACATGGTGCCTGGGCTGTTTCCTTGAGATTTAACACCCATCCTCCCTACATCAGCTATTTCCTGCTCGTTAAGGTTAAATGACATTCTTTATTACTCTGCTTACATCTGGCCACTTTATGCTGGCTCTCGTGCTTTTGTAGCTTGCATGGCTGCTCCAACAACACAACACTTTCACAAGTGGACAACCGTTTCTCAAAATAGCTGCTTCCTCTAAACGAGTCTTCCACACAAGCTTCCACAATAACAAAGAACAATTCTGTGCTGTACATTCTATGCAGTCAGCAACAAGATGAAAACTGACGTTCTCTAAATTTCTTTCTTGTTAAATAATGAATGATAAACTGAAAAGAAAAATGGGAGTATACTGCACACTGATAACAAGAAAATAGGAATATTTGTCCTTCTTTTAGTTTAAACTCTGTTTTCAAATCCCTCCACGGCCTCGTCCCTCCCTATCTCTGTAACCTCCTCCAGTCTTGTATCGCTCTGAGATCCCTGTGCTGCTCCAATTCTGACTACTTGCTCATCCCCGATTTTAATAGTTACACCATTGGCACTGTGCCTTCAGCTGCATGATCCTATGCTCTGGAATTCCCTCCCTAAACCTCACCGCCTCTCTCGTTCTTTCTCCTCCTTAAGACGCTCCTTAAAATCGACCTCTTTTCCTGTCCTCATATCTCCTTATGTGGCTCGGCATCAAATTTTGTTTGATTTCACTCCTGTGAAAAACCTTGAGTCATTTTACTATGTTAAACGCACTATATAAATACAAGTTGTTGCTGTTTTAATAATTGTTGAGTTTTATAATTTTTTATGCCTCTTATCTCTCCTGTTCTCCCTTCCTCTACTGAAGGTGCTGGATAACATTCCATAAATGCCAACTGCCCTCCAGGTTCTTGTCCAAGTGATGATCAATCATGGGTAAGCCGAGACAATAAGTGTAAGCTAGCTATTCCAGCACAGGGTGCAGCACAACAACTCCTTCACCTGATATCAACATACAAGCTTTCTACTGGGGAATAGATAGTGGAGGTTACTGGTTAACAATTGGGGGCATGATTTGCCTAATGTTTTCACTGCCTTAGCATTCAGATTTGTCAACAGAAAATAGCTGCTACAGGTTGAACCCTCGGGAGCTAGCCTGTTCTGGATAAGGGATATTTGTGGACGAAGGGTGGTCATGTTAAATTGGATGGTACAGGTGCTGAGCAAGGGGATATTGGGGCTGGCTGGCTTGGTGCTGGGAGTGTGGCAAAGAGATCATGGCGGGGGGGGGGAGGGGGGCGGGCGGGCAGTGGATCACGAGGTCAGGCCAGCGACTGCGGGAGTCAGCAGCGGGGAATGACTTCAATGTGAACAATTTGTTCATGTCGGAGTTCTGCACATGCACCACCCGGTGGCGGGGAATGGTTCTGGACAAGCGGTAATTCCGAATCAGGGAGTTCCGGATAAGGGTGGTTCAACCTGTACTTCCATAATGTCAATAACTTGGACATGTGGTTTTATGCAAATTTATATAAGAAACTCTAGAACCAGTCATTACTCTAGATTTGTTGATAAACATGGATGATAACTGAGGTACCGGACATCAGCTGTCTGTAACTTGATTGGAATGTCAATCTGTACCCTTGATTCAACTGAACCTACAAAGAAAATGACATTGTTGACTCTATCTATATAGAGTTAGTGTAACATCACTCCAGCAGGGTTCTGACAAAGGTTCCTAGATCTGAAACATTAACCTTAGCTTCCTTTCTCTACAGATGCTGCCTGACCTGCTGAGTGATTCCAGCATTTTCTCTTTTTATTTCAGATTTCCAGCATCTCGATATTTTTCTTTTAGGAAAACACTCCACTTACCTAAGTCTAGTGAGCTTAGGCACTGTTGGCAGGAGACAAGGTACAGGGACCCATATGTAAGCACAGCGGCACTGCTATAGTTAACAATGAAAACTGTACAGCATAATTGCACGTAGTACTGGTAAGCCTCCTGCTGTTTGTCCAGCCAGGAACACCCTACTTGTTAGGGCACTGTCTTCCAGTGTTATCCACATAGAACTATTTAGAAGGTACAGCACAAAAATAGGCCATTCTGTGACCTGGTCCATGCTGGTGTCTATGCTCCACACAAGCCTCCTCCCAACCTTCCTCATCTAATCTTATCAACATAACCTTATATTCCTTTGCTCCTCATGTGTTTATCTAGTTTCCCCTTAAATGTATCTGAAGTCAAGTGGGATGAATCCCAACCCCACTACCTCTCCACGTCCCATTAATTACCAAGCTGGACTATTGCCGAACAGGGTATCGAATTCCTGAGTCTGCCACAGATGGTTGATTCAGTTCCAATCTTCTACTGCCAGAACGGAATCTTGGAAAAAATGGAGAAGAAAATCAGGCGAGGTATATATCAGGCGATTAATCCACTACTGCCAGTTTTCCACCTGGAATGAGCATGAAAATTAATACTCAAACATATCTTTTGGTCATTTATCTCATTGCTGTTTGTGGGACCTTGTTGTGTGCAGATTGGTTGCTACAATTCCCTACATTACAACAGTGACTATACTTCAAAAATAATTCAATGGCTGTGCAGAGCTTTGTCCAGCAGCAGCAAAAGTCATTACCTAATGCAAGTTCGATCTTTTTTTGTCTTTATTTTGGAAGTTCTGCTGTACATTAATATTGTTCATTTTAAATGGGTTAATGCCAGTGTTTAAATGGTGGACAGAGGACCTGGTTATAAATGCACTAAGTGTTCATATTATAATATGGCAGAGAATAGTTTCCAAGCTCGTATTCTAAGAGTTGCATTGGACTTAGAAGATTCCATAGGTTACTTAATAGATTAAATGGCCTCATCACTACCTAATTTATTCTCTTTTTAACGCTTAGTGTTAATTACGGAAGAGAAAGTCCTTTATCAGACATCAGGTGATGGGAGACATGTTTGTGTGCGATGGCATTCACTGAAAACACCGTGAGGAGGAGACCTAATGCTGTATCAGACACACGCAACTTTATTTTGTTCACAGTGCCCAAAGCTTTAGGTACTGCAACATTCCAGCCCTCACACACACAAGCACTATCTGCACTGATGCCATCAGAAAAAAGACACAGCTTAGTTCTTTGAATGAACACTGCAATTTAAAGATTATGTGGAGTATGTCAACATAGCTGCAGTGTTTACGCAGCTGTAAGGTACAGGTACAAACTTTTTGTCTTAAAATTTAAAATAACTGACTGTCTTTTAATTCCTGATCAACATCTCAATGAAATTCATACCACTAGCACACTTCTTCAAACAGTTTGAACAAGGACAAATGATGGATTTATCAATGTGCACAGATATCTTGTCTTGCAGTTACACAAGTGCAGCCTTCTCACTAATTATTATTGTCCTGTCAGAATTTCTGCATTTGTTGGTTACCTAAATTTCTCAATAAAGATTTTGCTTTTATATTTGAAATATGCATTTTCTCCTCATTCTTTGAGAGTAAAAGGTAACATAGATCTGTCTAGAAGCTGGGCAGAATTTTATAGTTATAGAAACATAGAAAATAGGTGCAGGAGTAGGCCATTCAGCCCTTCGAGCCTGCACCACCATTCAATAAGATCATGGCTGATCATTCACCTCAATACCCTTTTCCTGCTTTCTCTCCATGCCACTTGATCCCCTTAGCCGTAAGGGCCATATCTAACTCCCTCTTGAATATATCCAATGAACTGGCATCAACAACTATCTGCTGTAGGGAATTCCACAGGTTAACAATGCTCTGAGTGAAGAAATTTCTCCTCATCTCGGTCCTAAATGGCTTACCCCTTATCCTTAAACTGTGTCCCGTGGTTCTGGACTTCTCCAACATTGGGAACATTCTTCCTGCATCTAACCTGTCCAGTCCCGTCAGAATTTTATGTGTTTCTATGGGATCCCCTCTCAACCTTCTAAACTCCAGTGAATACAGACCCAGTCGATCCAGTCTCTACTCATAGGTCAGTCCTGCCATCCCGGAAATCAGACTGGCGAACCTTCGCTGCACTCCCTCAATAGCAAGAATGTCCTTCCTCAGATTAAGAGACCAAAACTGAACACAATATTCCAGGTGAGGCCTCACCAAGGCCCTGTACAACTGCAGTAAGACCTCCCTGCTCCTATACTCAAATCCCCTAGCTATGAAGGCCAACATACCATTTGCCTTCTTCACTGCCTGCTGTACCTGCATGACAACTGTCAATGACTGATGTACCATGATACCCAGGTCTCGTTGCATCTCCCCTTTTCCTAATCTGCCATCATTCAGATAATATTCTGCCTTCGTGTTTTTGCCCCCAAAGTGGATAACCTCACAGTTATCCACATTATACTGCATCTGCCATGCATTTGCCCACTCACCTAACCTGTCCAAGTCACCCTGCAGCCTCTTAGCGTCCTCCTCACAGCTCACACCGCCACCCAGCATATTGTCATCTGCAAACTTGGAGATATTACACTAAATTCCTTCATGTATATTGTAAATAACTGGGGTCCCAGCACTGAGCCCTGCGGCGCCCCACTAGTCACTGCCTGCCATTCTGAAAAGGACCCATTTATCCTGACTCTCTGCTTCCTGTCTGCCAACCAGTTCTCTATCCACGTCAGTACATTACCCCCAATACCTTGTCAAAAGCCTTTTGAAAGTCCAAATACACCACATCCACTGGTTCTCCCTTGTCTACTCTACTCGTTACAACCTCAAAAATTTCCAGAAGATTTATCAAGCAGGATTTCCCTTTCATAAATCCATGCTTACTTGGACTGATCCTGTCACTGCTTTCCAAATGCACTGCTATTTCATCTTTAATAATTGATTCCAACATTTTCCCCATTACTGATGTCAGGTTAACCGGTCTATAATTCACTGTTTTCTCTTTCCCTCCCTTTTTAAAAAGTGGTGTTACATTAGCTACCCTCCAGTCCATAGGAACTGATCCAGAGTCGATAGACTGTTGGAAAATGATCACCAATGCATCCAATATTTCTAGGGCCACTTCCTTAAATAATCGGGGATGCAGACTATCAGGCCTCGGGGATTTATCGGCCTTCAATCCCATCAATTTCCCGAACACAATTTCCTGCCTAATAAGGATTTCCTTCAGTTCCTCCTTTTCACGAGCCCTCGGTCCCCTAGACATTTCCAGAAGGTTATTTGTGTCTTCCTTCATATTTGTTCAACTGGTCTGCCATTTCTTTGTTCCCCATTATAAATTCACCTGAATCTGACTGCAAGGGATCTACATTTATCTTCACCAATCTTTTTCTCTTCACGTATCTGTGGAAGCTTTTGCAGTCTGTTTTTATGTCCCTGGCAAGCTTCCTCTCATAATCTATTTTCCCCCTCCTAATTAAATCCTTTGTCCTCCTCTGCTGAATTATAAATTGCTCCCAGTCCTCAGGTTTGCTGCTTTTTCTGGTCAATTTATATGCCTCTTCCTTGGATTTAACACTATCCTTAATTTCCCTTGCTAGCCATGGTTGAGCCACCTTCCCCATTTTATTTTTACTCCAGACAGGGATGTACAATTGTTGTAGTTCATCCATGTGATCTTTAAATGTTTGCCATTGCCTATCAACCATCAGCCCTTTAAGTAACATTTGCCAGTCTAGTCTAGCCAATTCACGTCTCATACCATAGAAGTTACCCTTCCTTAAGTTCAGGACTCTCGTCTCTGAATTAACTGTGTCACTCTCCATCTTAATAAAGAATTCTACCATATTATGGTCACTCTTCCCCAAGGGGTCTCACAAAACAAGATTGCTAATTAGTCCTTTCTCATTACACATCACCCAGTCTAGCATGGCCAGCCCTCTAGTTGGTTCCTCGACATATTGGTCTAGAAAACCATCCCTAATACACTCCAGGAAATCCTCCTCCACCATATTGCTACCCGTTTGGTTAGCCCAATCTATATGTAGATTAAAGTCACTCATGATAACTGCTGTACCTTTATTGCACGCATCCCTAATTTCTTGTTTGATGCTGTCCCCAACCTCACTACTACTGTTTGGTGGTCTGTACACAACTCCCACTAGCGTTTCTGCCCCTTGGTATTTCGCAGCTCCATCCATACAGATTCCACATCATTCAAGCTCATGTCCTTCCTTACTATTGCGTTAATTTCCTCTTTAACCAGCAACGCTACCCCACCTTCTTTTCCTTTCTGACTATCCTTGTTGAATGTTGAATACCCCTGGATGTTGAGTTCCCAGCCTTGGTCACCCTGGAGCCATGACTCCGTGATGCCAATTATATCATATTCATTAATTGCTGCCTGTGCACTTTATTACGAATACTCCCCGCATTAAGGCACAGAGCCTTCAGGCTTGTCTTTTTAACACACTTTGCCCCTTTAGAATTTTGCTGTAATGTAGTTTTTGATATTTGCCTTGGTTTTCTCCGCTTTTATAGGCTAAACCTTTATAGACTAGAGTATTGTGTCTAATTCTGTCAGTAAGAGGGTGCCTCATTTACATGGGACTGGCAGGTACCCACACCACAACGAATGCACCTCTGGCAACCGCTACCTCAGTATGCCAGAAAATCCCCTGCTATTAGGGTGGGGCCAGTCCAGATGTTTATGAAACAAAAGTTCCCTTTCTTCAGAGGTTGATGCCTCTCTCCCTCGCAGGATCTTCTGCCTTCCTCGAGACCACATTTGCACTGATCCAGAGGTAGATATGCCTCCTCTATCTTGACTTACTGGCCTCCAGTCCCACGCTGGATTACTTCTGAGCTGAAGAAGTGGCAACTTCTTGACCTTGTTTGTGGCGAGCGGTGATCCACTCCTTATAAGCCCAACCAGGAACTCCTAGAATTGGCAGAAATCAAGCATGGGTCCCTGCCTTTTTCCAGTGGTTCCACCAGACTCGCTCAAGGAAACTCTGGAGCTACATTTTTAAAGTTAGTGAACAAAAGTTGACAGCAAGTATTTGGCCCTCAAGTATATAGTTGTGTGGAATGGACAATGTAACTTGCAATACCAGTTCTCACAGTTCTGAAGCAAGTAACAGTTTGACGCTGGTACCTGCATTATAAAGGCAAAATGGTACCATACAACTTTAGTGTCTCACAGTTCCAGGCCCCTTGAGTTTCCTCTTTCAACAAGCTAACAAAAAGCTCTGAGCCATGTAGAAGACATGGGGCTAGAACCGCCACTTTTGAGCTTATCGCCCAAAGATTTCCGGCGTGGGCATTAAAAAAGGGTTTTCAGATTGCCGGCTTCTCGCCCATTCTCAAAACACCTAGTTTACATTTTTGAAAATGGGCGTTACCGCGAGCGATATCAAATGGGGAGAAGCGTTAAATTTTTCTGACCTTCTACCATAAATTGTGGCCGTCCTTAGCAACAGCATGGCAACGCTCAATTCCTGTGATTCAGGAGGTCAAGGGTCATCATGACATGTGCAGAAGAGAGGACAGAGAGAGAGTGAGAGGTGTGTGCCTGTTTGGCTGTTGTGGGAGGAACGACAGAGATTCACCAGCAGCAAAATGCCCACTAAGCACCAAGAACATAGTTGGCATCGAGTTTTGGTCCAACAAATAAAATATAAAATGGAAGGGGTGGAGGAGGCCCTGGAGCTGGTAGCCAGGAACACTGGTGGCAGAGGGCTCCCAGTAGTCCCGGAGCGCCGCACTGCACCCCAAGGTGCCGCACCCCCATTGCCAACCACACATGAGAGCCAGCAGCAACATTTTGCTTATGGCTCGGAGCACGCTCCCACCTCGGGACCGTCCTCTCCCGCATCCGTCCATGCAGTGCTTCGGCCATCATTCCCCCCACCTCCCCCCCGCCCCCCCAATGAAGCATCGTCTGAGGACCTCCTCCGCCAGGTGGCTTGGAGTGAGGAGGGGAAGGAGAAGGGGTAGAGGTGGGGAGGAGAAGCGGGGGTGGGGGGGGGGGGTGGCAGGGGAAGGGGTAGTTTTTACAGAAATACTGATGATTTCAGACTAATGTTCAGTTTAAATGTTTTTTATTTAACAAAACTTTGCAGCACATTGGCTCAGATAGCTGCACCATTACATGCTGGTGATTCCTTAATATCAAAGGGTATAATCACGCTTAACTTCAATCAACATAAACTTTAACTGGCACCAAGGTGATGCCCACCATTGATGTATCACCTGCACACCTAACAGTGTGTCAGCTTTGTAAATAACACCAATGTTCTTTCAGGCAAAGCGATCATTGATGAGCTCCTGTCGTAAAGCTCTTGCAGCTATCATGCCACCACGGGCCCTTTCATGCGATCTACAGGAAGGATGGGGGCATGGCTTCAGCATCAGCCTGATTGTCTGGCCCGATGTCAGTGTCCGCCTCCTCATCCTTGTCTTTCTTTCTCTGGTGAGGTGGACTGTCAGACTCATCAGGCAATTCTTATCTCCACCTGATAGCCAAGTTGTGTAGCATGGAGCAGAACACCACGAATTGAGCTACCTGCTCAGTGTGCTATTGGAGCTCGCTTCCTAAGTGGTCCAGGTATCTAAAGCGCTGCTTCAGCACTCCAATGGTTTTCTCCACGATATTGCGAGTTGCTCTGTGGCTCTTGTATCGCTTCTCGATCTCGGTGTGGGTGTCACGCAAGGGGTCATCAGCTAGGTGGCGAGGTCATATCTTTTGTCACCAAGCATCCAGCATTGATCTTGTGGCTCATTGTTAAACAAGTCAGATACAGTGCTCTCACGCAGGATGTGCGCATCATGGTTGCTGCCCGGAAATTGAGCATTCTCTGTCAGTATAATTTGCTGCTGGTCGACAACCAGTTGGACATTCAGGGAGTGGAATCCCTTGCGGTTCCTGAACACCTCAGCATCCTGAAAAGGTGCCCACATCGCGATGTGTATACAGTCTATTTTTCCTGGGAACAGCCAATTAGGGTTTGAATCAGAACCTGTCCCCATAGTGTTAGGATTCCACACATTTGATTGGTCTTGTGTTCTGATGACACAAAGAGATGGAAAAAAGATACTGGGAGTGGACAATAATCAAGGGAATTATGGAGGCATGTGAAAAAGGAATGGCAGTAATCATGGGGAATTTTAACCTACATATCGATTGCTCAAATCAAATCGCACGGGGTAGCCTGGAGGAGGAATTCATAGAATGTATACGGGATTGTTTCTAAGAACACTATGTTACAGAACCTACAAGGGAGCAAGCTATCTTAGATCTGGTCCTGTGTAATGAGACAGGAATAATAAACGATCTCCTAGTAAAAGATCCTCTTGGAATGAGTGATCACAGTATGGTTGAATTTGTAATACAGATTGAGGGTGAGGAAGTTGTGTCAGAAATGAGCGTACTATGCTTAAACAAAGGGGACTACAGTGGGATGAGGGCAGAGTTAGCTAAAGTAGACTGGGAACATAGACTAAACGGTGGCACAATTGAGGAACGGTGGAGGACTTTTAAGGAGCACTTTCATAGTGCGCAACAAAAATATATTCCAGTGAAAAAGAAGGGCGGTAAGAAAAGGGATAACCAAGGAAATAAAGGAGAGTATCAAATTAAAAACCAATGCGTATAAGGTGGCCAAGGTTAGTGGGAAACTAGAAGATTGGGAAAATTTTAAACGACAGCAAAGTATGACTAAGAAAGCAATAAAGAAAGGAAAGATAGATGACGAAAGTAAACTTGCGCAAAACATAAAAACAGATAGTTAAAGCTTTTACCGATATATATAAAAAGGAAAAGAGTGACTAAAGTAAATGTTGGTCCTTTAGAAGATGAGAAGGGGGATTTAGTAATGGGAAATGTGGAAATGGCTGAGACCTTAAACAATTATTTTGCTTCGGTCTTCACAGTGGAAGACACAAAAACCATGCCAAAAATTGCTGGTCACGGGAATGTGGGAAGGGAGGACCTTGAGACAATCACTATCACTAGGGAGGTAGTGCTGGACAGGCTAATGGGACTCAAGTTAGACAAGTCCCCTGGTCCTGATGAAATGCATCTCAGGGTATTAAAAGAGATGGCAGAAGTTATAGCAGATGCATTGGTTATAATCTACCAAAATTCTCTGGACTCTGGGGAGGTACCAGCGGATTGGAAAGCAGCTAATGTAACGCCTCTGTTTAAAAAGGGGGCAGACAAAAGGCAGGTAACTATAGGCCGGTTAGTTTAACATCTGTCGTGGGGAAAATGCTTGAAGCTATCATTAAGGAAGAAATAGCGGGACATCTAGATAGGAATAGTATAATCGAGCAGACGCAACATGGATTCATGAAGGGGAAATCATGTTTAACTAATTTACTGGAATTCTTTGAAGATATAACGAGCTTGGTGGATAGAGGTGTACCGATGGATGTGGTGTATTTAGATTTCCAAAAGGCATTCGATAAGGTGCCACACAAAAGGTTACTGCAGAAGATAAAGGTACGCGGAGTCAGAGGAAATGTATTAGCATGGATAGAGAATTGGCTGGCTAACAGAAAGCAGAGAGTTGGGATAAATGGGTCCTTTTCAGGTTGGAAATCGGTGGTTAGTGGTGTGCCACAGGGATTGGTGCTGGGACCACAACTGTTTACAATATACATGGATTACCTGGAGGAGGGGACAGAGCGTAGTGTAACAAAATTTGCAGATGACACAAATATTAGTGGGGAAGCGGGTTTTGTAGAGGACACAGAGAGGCTGCAAAGAAATTTAGATAGGTTAAGCGAATGGGTTAAGGTTTGGCAGATGGAATACAATGTAGGAAAATGTGAGGTCATCCACCTTGGAAAAAAAAACAGTAAAGGGAATATTATTTGAATGGGGAGAAATTACAACATGCTGTGGTGCAGAGGGACCTGGGGGTCCTTGTGCATGAATCCCAAAAAGTTAGTTTGCAGGTACAGCAGGTAATTAGGAAGGCGAATGGAATGTTGGCCTTCATTGCAAGAGGGATGGAGTACAAAAGCAGGGAGGTCCTGCTGCAATTGTACAGGGTATTGGTGAGGCTGCACCTGGAGTACTGCGTGCAGTTTTGGTCACCTTACTTAAGGAAGGATATACTAGCTTTGGAGGGGGTACAGAGACGATTCACTAGGCTGATTCCGGAGATGAGAGGGTTACCTTATGATGATAGATTGAGCAGACTGGGTCTTTACTCGTTGGAGTTCAGAAGGATGAGGGGTGATCTTATAGAAATATTTAAAATAATGAAAGGGATAGACAAGATAGAGGCAGAGAGGTTGTTTCCACTGGTCGGGAGACTAGAACTAGGGGGCACAGCCTCAAAATACGGGGGAGCCAATTTAAAACTGAGTTGAGAAGGAATTTCTTCTCCCAGAGGGTTGTGAATCTGTGGAATTCTCTGCCCAGGGAAGCAGTTGAGGCTAGCTCATTGAATGTATTCAAATCACAGATAGATACATTTTTAACCAATAAGGGAATTATGGGGTATGGGGAGGGGGCGGGTAAGTGGAGCTGAGTCCACGGCCAGATCAGCCATGATCTTTTTGAATGGCGGAGCAAGCTCGAGGGGCTAGATGGCCTACTCCTGTTCCTAATTCTTATGTTCCTATGTTCTTATGTTCTTATTGCTCCCTGCACCTTGGGGAAGTTTGTTATTCTGGAGAAACCTGGAACCCTCTCACTCTATGCCTCCCTGGTCATAGGGAAGCTGATCAAGTCCCTCCTGCATGCGTACAGTGCTTCAGTGACCTGTCTAATGCAGCGATGTGTGGCATGCTGAGAAAGTCTGCAAATATTGCCAGCTGTGGCCTGAAAAGAACCCGAGGCATAGAATGACAGTGCCGCGGTGACTTTGACCTCGACGGACAGTGCAGTTCTGATGGTGCTGGCAGGCTGCAGATCTGCCCTTATCAGCTGGCATACCTCAGTGATAACCTCTTTGTGGAAACGCAGTCTCCAAAGGTAGGTGGTGTCGGGAAAGTTGAGGTAAGAATGCTTCTCCTTGTACTTGCAGTGGGTGTAACATCTGGTCCTCCTCATCTGTCTTGTCATTTCGTACTTTGGGCACAGAATGCAGTGCAGCGTTCCTTCGGCGATGTCGGGTCTGCTGCATGTACTTGGTCACCAAGAGAGGGTGTGAAAAGACAGGTCCCATTGCAGTAGCTCTCTGTTTTCCACACAAACAAGGAATGTCCCGATGAGCACACCTCTTCAATTTCAATCAGTCACAGTGTGGGTAAGATGTTTTTAGAGATGGTCACATCAACTCCAATGACCTGCAGAGTACATCCGAACTCCACCGAGGTTGAAACACAGTAGCCATTTACAGGATGCGACATGTGATCTACAACATGGCGTCCATAACGCTGTAATTCGTTCTGGTTCGTTCACTTTTTGTGGGTGTTTTTTTAAGCGAGCAATATTGTGGGCGATATGTGTGCGAGGTGATGAAATTGATGATGGGCGATCTCCATGGCCGCTAGTTTGGGTCAATATGCTCTTTATGACAAAAAACAGTCACCAGGCGTTAATATTGAATCTCGGCGTTAATTCCGTGCGGAAAGTAACGGTGGGCGATATTATGGGCATTGAATTCACCCATCCTGCTGATTCCGCCCCAAAAACGTGGGCAGGCAGTAATATTTTTCCTCGGCATTAACCACACGGGGAAAGTAACGCTCGCCGATAAGGTTCTGAAAAATGCCCACCAGTTTCCATTTTGTTCCAAAATGGGCGATATATGGGCGCTATACGTCATTTCAGCGGTAAAATAGGCATTAAGTGGGCGTCAAGCAGGCAAAAAAAGTGGAGGTTCTAGCCTATGATGCTAATGCCAAATCTGTTGGCAGTCTACACTTCTCAGATTGTCTAAGTAATTCTGTGTAAGACATAGGCACTGAAACGCATTCTAAAAAAGCGGAGAACTGCAGACTGCCCCCACTACTTCGGTCAACAATATACTCGGCTCACTTTCCAAGCATGCTGTGGCCATTGAGTAATGTACCATTGCAGCTTTAGTGCAGGATAGCCAACAGTGAAAACATGTTTTAAAACTGCCACAACCCATAGAGTACATGTTATCTAATACATACAGACACTTTTGTTTGCAACTTTTATGGATCAGTACTGTGCTGTTACGTGAATAATATTTAAATAACTCTCTGGTTAATCTTGTTTTTCAGTCAAATTTTTAAGTGCAATCCTTACAAAAAGCTGGCACTATTCAGGCTCCGTGCGAGGTTAAAAAGCCAGAATGCGTCAGCACACCAATGAGCTGCTTATTCTATTGCATAATGGACTCTGGAGGATTTATTTGGTGTGGCCAAGTTGTCCTTTTGGGACATTTTGCTGCAGACTAGAGTCTGGAAAATTCTGGGGAGCATGGTGCCAGGGAAATTTTGTGGCTTGGTTCATCTGCTGTAGCATCAACTTTTTCAATAGGTTTTCCAATATACATCGAAAAGCAGAAATCAACAGGGTTCTATAATGTGCAGTCTTACCCTCTCCGCTGGCTTTCCACCTGGACTGAAAATTGAATACTTAAAAATAACTTGCTAGAATACAACGGTCCAGTAGATGTGATTTCCTCTGTGTTCATGAAATGGAAAAAATATGGCCATTTTTCTTTCTACCAGAATATGTACTTTGGAGGCACTCCTCTATTCTTATCCTTTATTATGGGTCACTGTCAACAATTGTGACTCTGGTAAGGTATTTAAACCATTATCTACACGCCCGCTTGGTTTCTGAAATATTATTAATTGTTTACATAAGAACTTCAGAACTTAAGAAAAAGGAGCAGGAGTAGGCCATACGGCCCCTCGAGCCAGCTTCGCCATTTAATAAGATCATGGCTGATCTGATCATGGACTCAGCTCCACTTCCCCGCCCACTCCCCGTAACTCTTTATTACCAGTTATGTACCAATTATAACCAATTGTTCAGTGCACGTTATTGAGTTGAGAAAGTTGAAGGGTATTTAATTGAGGTCTTTAAAATGATAAAGAGCTTCTATAGGGCAGATACAGAGAAACCATTACCTCTGGTGGGGGATCTAGAACAATGGGTCACAATCTAAACATTAAAGCAAGGCCATTGAGGAGTGAAATAAGGAAGCACTTTTTACACAACGAGTCATGGAAATCTGGAACTCTCTCCCCTAAAGGCTGTGGACTGAGACAATTAAATTTTTTAAGACTGAGATTGACAGATTTTTGTTAGGTATGTGTATCAAGGAATATGGAGCAACAGTAAGTTAATGGAGATGAGGTACAGATCAGCTATGATCTAACTGAATTAGAGTGCACTAATTGAAATCAATGGAAAAGAAAATCGGGCGTTGGTGTAAAGCGAACCGTTAATTCACAATTGCCCATTTCACACCATTGCCGAAGAACAATTTCACCACCAATATTTATAAGACATTTCTGAACTTGCAAACATAGGGAGTACATCGAGCATCTGGTAGATGTATTTAAATGTGGCTCAATACAGTATGAATCAGAGGGCTAGAAACTGCTAACCCCCCCTTTTGGGACGATAACGTTTGCATTGTCAGAAAAGTATCGCCAGGCCATAATAATAATAATTTTCTGCTCCCAGAAAATTCAGCTTTAGCGCTCCAAGAGGAAGTGGAGTGCTAAATCAAGCGCTAACCACTTCTCTTAAGGCACTAAAGTGTGAGAGCGCGGTGGTAGCGGCAGAACGCTGATCGATGTGCAGTACAAAGATACCGGCATCAGAGGCTGCTTTCCTCACTTAAATGGAAGGGCCAATGATGGTGCACAACAGACTTCTGCTCAGTTCTGCATTGTCAGGCGACCTGCACGACTACCATTACAACCCCAAACTCTCGCAAAGGTCTCAATTTTCCACATGGGTGATTTTTGGCGCAGTTGAAGAGGTACATACGATTTTTTAGTGGCCCAACTGCGCAAAAAAAAAATCCAAGTTTCGCCGGAATTAACTTTGAATTTGGAGCGGCACAGATTGGCCTTAAGCTTTAAGGTATGGCAGCGGGCTGGTGCGGGGTCCTTTCGGCCCGGGATGGCAACGGGCCGACCCACAACTATCCCAGGCCGAAATGGCCCACCCCTCCCCACCTACCGGCCCTGTCTTCAGCTCCACTGAACAATGGCGTCTTCTCTCCGCCGATTTTCTCTTCTCTGTGCCGATTTCCTTAAGTGTAGGGAAGGATTTTCACAAGCATGCAGTGTGCCATTTTAGAAAAAAATCGTACTTGGCCAAACTCGCTTAAATGGCCAGAAGTGGCGCACGTGGCAGGTTCCGCCCCCAGTGACATAAAAAAATCGGGAACTAAAAAAATCGGACGTACCTATTTTAGAACGGCGCAGAAACTTTGGCCAAACTTGCAGATTATTGTCTGCTCCAACAAAAAGCTGCATACGCCAAAAGAACAGCGTAGAATGGTGGCCAAAATTGAGCCCAGAGAGTGGAGGGCTTGGACATCTTGCAGCAATAAAGCATCGAAAATGTGCAGCAGGCACCAGACTGGTGCAAAGAATAAAGTTTGGCCTACCTGAAAACCACTGCCTTTAATTTGCACTCCCCAAGCGGCCAGCTGAGGTGACAACACCTCCTCTTCCTGCCATTGCTGACGGCTGGCGATACAGCAGGGGGCGGGAGGTAATTCCAAATCCGGGGCGGTAACAGGGCGCTGCACACTTTGTGAAGTCATGAGGTGCTAGAGGCCGAGGCGGTAAGTGTTAGTGCCAGGCATCGCTGAATTTGTCACGCCCAGTCGTTAACCCCTGAGCACCTCATTACTGCACCCCCACCAGGCGCTAATGGCAGGCGCAAAGCAGCCAAATTTCTCTGCCTCTAGAGATTTTAGACTTGAGAAAATACCATCCTGACTAATTTTAGTCACATTCTCCCCCTAATAATTGAGTTTATTGGTGTTTTAGTCAATGTGTGAGATTCTATTACAATTGAGTTTGAACATGTAAAATGTAGAACAGTGGCAATTACTGTAAGTGTTGCATTACTAGCAGCATTTACTTGGTGGTGAATGTGTAGTAATAATACCCCATCCAAGATCATTTCTGGACATGACAACCAACACTGTCTACTTCAAATACCGCATGAAGGGCAATCCATGATGTTATATATCCAGTCAATGCTTGTACAAAGTGAGTACCATCTTCTATGCTGCATCGGGAAAAAATCAGGCAAACTGTACAAACTTTTCATAGAAATAACAAGTTTCACTATCAGAAACATTAAAAAATTCATTTAAAAGAGGTGAATACAAAAATTAAAATAACTAAACTGCCATGTTGGAATAAGAACCCAATCTCCCATCATCCAGCTGGTGTAGAACCACATTGAACTCTACATAGACTAGTAATTTAAAAGTAATGGGTGTCATACCAAACATAATTACTATGATTTACATAATTGCTGAAAAAGTGCTCACTAATTTTTCAAAGTGACAAGGATATGTATTCCAGTGATTCCTTAGGCCATATTTATGGAATATAACTTATTTAAACCATTACAATAATCAACTTGTGCATTCTCTTTCCTTCATTTATGTCTAGTGTTTTTTTAGTAGGTTTATTTAAACAATGAATGCTAATGACCACTGGAGGGTTGGCTTGGAGGAGTTCCTGTGTCACAGAGTACAGGGTATCTGAATCAACATGCACATAATTACAGTGACAAGGTTACTGAACCACCCGAGTTAATAAGTATATTTACTGATGTTAACTCAGCTCCCTTACACTGTCCGCTGATCTCTGATTACACACTGGGATAAAAACTCACACCTCCTGACCTCCGTGCAGATTCGAGCTATGAAACTAGAGATTCCTATCAAGCTGGTCTAAACAGGCTGAGGTGGGTACATTTGACTGCTTCCAACCAAGGAGACAATGTCAGCACAGGAACTGACTTAGGGAAGGTGAAAAGAGGCTTTATTTACTTCAGATCAGGCAATCTCTACAGAATTAACGAGAAATAGGCTATAAGATAACTTTGTACAATTATACCAAAGTCATAGACCCCGACATTGGTGGCCTTACCGCCTGCTGCCACCAACTGTCACCGAGGTTTGCTGCCATTTTTCTCTCTTTGTCATTTTCCACTTGGGCTGGAGCAGGCAGGAGGGGAGTACCGCCAGGAACCGTCCGCTGATGTCCTCTGGCGGCCAAGTAGCGTGAGTGGCCTCCCGCCCGCCGAGCTGCCAGATTGGTGCGGGCGGGAGTCAGCGGGAGTGGGCGCCAGCAGTGGGAAGGACCGCTGCCTGGAAGTTGGTCTAACCCCGACAGTAGGTATGAAGAACAGAAAAAAAAGCATAGTGACCATATTTTTAAAACATTTTTTACATGACTTACCTGGATGGGGTCCCTTGAAGGTGTTCCGGTGTTTTTTTGTTGTTTGCCATGATTTTTATTTGCAGGTCTTCTACCCTCCATGGGCCCGACTCCATCCTTGGTGGCACTTGGGCGGCAAGAGCCTTTGCCGCCAAAATTGGGAGCTCCTGCCCGCTGCCGCCCAGTTTGACGGCATAAGCCATTGTTTGGCCGCCGTGCGGTACTGCCACCTCTTTTAGAGGAATCTTCCAGGCAAAGTACCGCCCAGTCTCCCGGCAGCCATCGGCGGTCCTTTGGGCGGCACTTGGGCGGGCCTTGGCCTTCACCAATTTCGGCCCCATAGAATCATAGGGAGCGAGTTTGGTTGACGTACCGCCAGCTGCCGCCGAATTTTCTCAGCGGTCTCGATGTTTTCTGGCACTCTCCCCTCCGAGTTTGATCAGGTCCTCACGCCGGCGGGGAAAGAAGACCGCTGGGGAGCGTCCGCTAGCGTGCACCGGTGTGCAACGCCGACAAGAGTCCTCCCGCCCGCTCACTCCCGAGATTGGTCCGAGCAGTCCTCCGCTCCAGCAGCAGAAGAGACCGCCGTGTGGAGGCAGGTCTTACCTGAACGGTAAGTATGAAGACCTGCAAAAAAAGGGTAGTTTCTTTATTTTTTTTGCAGGGATTTAGATCGATGGGGTCCTAGTTTTTAATTTTGCCATTCCCCCCTCCCTGGGCCCGATCCTATCCTCGGCGGTACTTTGCCGAGGATTGCATTTGCCACCCAGAATGTGACCTACCGCCCGCTGTCACCCAGAATCGGCGTGCAAGGCCCATTTTTGCTACCGGGCAGCTTTTCCCACATTTTTTCACGAAACTTTCGCCTAAAGTACTGTCAGGATCTTAGCGGTCCTTTGGACTGTACTTGGGCGGTACTTAGGTTTCACCAAACACAGGCCCATTGAAACTTACAGCGCAGAAGGAAGCCAATCAGCCCATCGTGCTTGCGCTGGCTCTTTCAAAGAGCAGTTGTGCTTAGTCACACACTCTCATTTTTTGTCCATAACCCTGTAAGTTCCTCATCCTCAAGTATCTGTCCCACTCCCTTTTAAAATTATTTCTGGAATCAGCTTCCACCACCTTTTCAGGTCGAGCGTTCCGGATCCTAACAACTCTCTGAGTGAAATAATTTCTCCGCATCTCCCCTCTAGATCTTTTACCAATAATTTTAAATCTATAACCTCTAGTTATTGACCTACTTTCCAGAAGGAATAGTTTTTCTCTATCTATTCTCATCATCTTGAAAACCTCTATTAGGCCACCTCTTAATCTTTCTTGTTTCAAGGAGAAAAGTCCTAACTTTTCCAACCTCTCCTCATTACTGAAATCCCTTATCCCCGGCAACATCCTATTTAACCTCTTGTGCAAGGCCGTTAAATCTTTCCTGAAGTGTGGTGCCCGGAACTGTCCACCATACTCCAGCCGAGGCCGACCAGTGATTTATAAAGTTCTAGCATTATCTCGACTTTTATATTCTCATCATCATAGGCAGTCCCTTCAAGTCGAGGAAGACTTGCTTCCACTCTAAAAGTGAGTTCTTAGGTGACTGAACAGTCCAATTCGGGAATTACAGTCTTTGTCACAGGTGGGACAGACAGTCGCTGAATGAAAAGGTAAGTTCATTGGCTGTAATGAAGTTGGGAGATCGGCGTCAAGTGAGCATTGTACACTCACTGACGTCACAATCTCTGTGATGGCAAGGTCCCCGGTGATCTTGTGCTAGAACCTCCACTTTTTTTGCATGCTTGACGTCCATTTTACCGCTGAAATGAAGTATAACGCCCATATATTGCCTATTTTGGCACAAAATGGAAACTGGCGGGCATTTTTCGGAAACTTATCGCCGAGCGTTACTTTCTCCATGTGGTTAACGCCGAGAAAAAATAATACTGCCCGCCCACTTTTTTTGGACAGAATCAGCAGAATGGGCGAAATCAACGCCCATAATATCGGCCAACGTAAATTTCCGCACGTAATTAACGCCGCAATTCAATATTAGCGCCCACCCACTGTTTTTTGTCGTAAAGAGCATATTTACCCAAACTAGCGGCCATGGAGATCGCCCATCGTCAATTTCACCACCTCACACACATATCACCCACAATATCGCTCGCTCAAAAAACTGCCCACAAAAAGGTGAACTAACCAGAATGAACGCCAGCGGTATGCCTGGCATTTGTCAAATCCCACTCTTACGTGAGGAGCTGATATCGGAAAGATTTACCTGAAAGAGCACTAATGTGAGTGACAACGCTGACACACTGCTGTGTGTGTGTAGCTCAGACATCAATGGTGCCCATCAACTTGGTGCCAGTTAAAGTTTACGTTGATTGATATTAAGTTGTATTTAGCCCTTTCATGGTAAGAAATCACCAGTGTGTAACGGTCAAGCTATCTGAGACAATGCGCTACAAGGTTATGTTCAATAACAAAAGTTTAATACCAACATTGGTTTGAAATCATAAATATCACAGCCAATAACACCCAACCCCCGCCCCACTTTTTCCACCATTGACATAAATCACATGTTCAACATGTCCAGCAACACAGAATACAAAGGCAAAGCAGGAGCATGGTCCCCAGCCCCGATACATTGCAACAAATTGCATACACCCAGATGGAGATGTAACATAGCACATGCACCTCACTTTCCTTCCCCCTTCTCCTTCTTCTCCCCACCACAACCCCTTCCCCTCCTCACTCCATGTTGCCTGGCCGAGGAGCTCCTCAGGCGGTGCCTCGTTGGGGGGGGGATGAAGGCAGATGCGCTCGTTGCACGGGTAGGGGAGCGCGGTGTACCGAGGGGGCAACATTCTCTGATGCAGAAGCAGGATCTTGGTCCTTGCTCTCATCTGTCGTTCGCAGTGGTGGTGCGGAACCTAGGGGTGGAGTGCCGCTCTCGAGGACCACTGGGAAACCTGTGCCAGCAGTGTTCCTGGCTATCGCATCCAGGGACTCCGCCGTGCATGGAAGAATACTCAGTCATGGTGGCCAGTTGTCTGGATATGACCCCAATGCTTCGATGAGCTGGTCACCAATATCTACAGACCTCCTGGACAACTGTACCATCTCTCCGCTGTCATGGCGTGCTCGTGGAACAGACCTGCTACGTTCACGAGGCCTCCGCGGGGTCGGCGCCATCTTGGAGACAAATGGGGTGCCCTGTGGCAAGGTGCTTGGGGCCAGTACCTCCAGAGTGGAGGTGGGAATGACCGAAGGACCACTAGATGGCCTTGGGATGGAATGGCTTCTGGAGCATGGCGACGCAGGTTCCTCGAAATGGAGAACAGACACAGCGGATTGATGGGCGAGAATCGGAGCTCCTCAGCACCAGATGTGGTATGATCATCCGCCGACTCCTGTGTCGTGCCCCCACCTTCTGGCCTCTGTGGTCTTGCCTGGGGCCGTGCTGCTGGCTGAGCTGCAAAACGCAAATGAGGTTATTAGAGGAGAAGGGGGTGCTAGGGTCACAAGGTGAGTCCAGCGCTACACACAGCATATGCACGACAAAAGCACCACCGCTATCAAAATCATCACAGACATCACATTTCATGACCATCAACACATTGTGCATTGCAATGATTTTGATTAGGCCAGCATTATTACTATGACACTTTTAGAAATCATCTATCATATATCATATATGATTGTTCGGATATGAGTGGGTGTGGCATCTATTGACTTTATATCACGCAATGGTGTAAGCTTTACTCATTGGTCACCAACGAGACCACCTCTGCTATCTCGGTCCATATCGTCTGGTATGCCTTTGGCTTCCCACGCCCTCCCTGTATCAAATCACCCCAGCATAACTCGACCTTCTGCAGGAGGGAGGCATTTGCCTCGTCCGAGAACCTCCTGGCTCTTTTGCGGTCTCCAATGTGCTCCTTCCCACTTCACTGCTCTCTCCAGTGTCAACCTCCACAGTGTGCTGTGATGCCTCCTCCTCTCTCTCCATTATAGGCCAAATCCGGTCAAATATGTGGCTGGTAACACCTACTTTTTGTTTGCCTACTTGCTCTAAAGCTCTAAAGTCTTCCTCCTTTCTCCCAAAGCAGCCACACCACACCCAGCCACGCCTTCAGTCCCTTTGAACTCCCTCTCACTCTTTCTCCTCTTCTGCGCATTTCATGGTGACCCTTGACCTCTAGAATCGTAGGAATTGAGCTTTGCCATGCCATTGCTAAGGACGGCACACTTTATGGCAGTAGGTCAAAAAAATGTAACCCTATCGCCCATTTCAAATCGCTCGCGGTAACGCCCATTTTCAAAAGTGGGGACTAGTGGTTTGCGAATGGACGAGAAGCTGGCGATCTGAAAACCCTTTTTTACCGCCCACGCTGGAAATATCACCCATTTTTGGACGCTAACCACAAAAGTGGAGATTCTAGCCCCTTGTCTTACATTCTACGCCTCTGTTTATAAACCTAAATAATTCATGTGCTTTTTTAACCAACTTATCAACTTGCCCTGCCACTTTTAAGGATTTGTGTATATGGACACCAAGGTCTCTCTGCTCATCTACACTTTTCAAAATGGTGCCATTTATAATATATCTTTCCGGAGCTTGAGCTCAAGCATCTGCAGCACTTCCTGCACACATGGTTATCCAGGATGGGTGAAGTGTCCTGGAGTTCCCACAAAAAACAGGATGCACAATTAATGGAACCCCACTGACCTGCCATGGTAGTCAATCCACTGACCTTGAAATCACTCAGACACTGACCACTAAAACAGTTGACACTGAACTAACTGACTTCTAAAACACTGTCCTATAAAACTCTCGGGGGGAGAAATTCGTGTGGTTTGCGCCACACGTTAGTGGCATGAGATGGCACTAAATGCCATTGAGAGCTCTACCGCCAGCAGATGGTTGTTCCAGCGCTGCATGCTGTATCAGTCTTGCTGGTAGTGCAGCCTCTGAGCTCGATCGCTGGGGACCTCGCCATCACAGAGATTGTGACGTCAGTGAGTATAGTATGCTCACTTGACGCCGATCTCCCTACTTTGTTACAGCCAATGAACTTACCAGCTGGAGAAAACAACGACAGCTTCAGATGACATATAGCAGCAGGAAGCCGGCTGCAGTGATGCTATTTAAAGGGATCATTATCAATCACACGCATCTGACAGGTTTTTGAAGTTTGAATGGCTGAGTGCTATTCCAACTCCGAGGGTATTCCAACATCACTTCTCCTATCTTGAATTAAGCAAGGAGCAGTGTATTAGTGGGCTCCACTTCACCAAGGAGGTGGTCACAGAACTCTGCCACCTCCTGCAACCTTACCTCCAGCATCAGGCCAGAGCGACCATGGCTCTCCCAGTGGCAGTCAAGGTCACCGTGGCCCTTAATTTCTTCGCCAACGGATCCTTCCAGTCTGCAGAAGGAGACATATCTAACATCTCACAGTTCGGGAGGTCACAGAGGCTCTCCATAGCAGGAGAATGGACTACATTGGCTTTCTGATGACCAGAGAGAAGCAGGACGAGCGTGCGCGTGGCTTTGTCAGGATAGCGGGCTTCACGATGGTGCAGGGCACCATTGACTGCACGCATATGGCTTTGGGGGGCACCGCATAACAATCCTGACATCTTCCATAACCGCTAAGGCAACAACTCACTTAATGTGCAGGCGACCCCACACAGCGATCCTCAATGTCAATGCCCGCTATCCTGGCATCAGCCATGATGCATTCATCCTGCACCAGATCGGTGTGCCAGCACTTTTCCAGCCATCACATCAAGCTCAAGGGTGGCTGTTCGGAGACGAGGGCAATCCACTCTCCACCTGGTTCATGATTCCCCTCCGCAACCCCAACACTTGTGACCAGCACTCATATAGTGAGAGCCATGCTGCCACCAGGAACATCATCGAGCAATCCATTGGCCTACTAAAGCAATTGTTCCACTGCCTTGACCGCACCTGAGAAGCCCTCCGGTACTCGCTGGAGCGGGTGTCCCATTTCCTGGTGCTCTGCTGCACACTCCACAACTTGGCCATGATGAGGGTGCATTCCTTGCCAGCAGGGATTGTGGGACCACCTCAGGAGACCGACGAGGCAGAGGAGGATGAGGAGGAGTAGGACGAGGAAGAAGAGAACATGGAGGTGGAGGAACAGGAGGGAGGGAAGAGGCAGCGAGACAATCGGCCTTCCGGATGGGCTGTCCATGACCGGTTCAGCAGACTCCGATCTCCGATTCACATGAATGAAACCCCAGATCCCCGTAGCTCACCAAATCCCCATCATACAATCCCTGTCTCACGCCATATCACAGCATCCTCCTGGGCACAAAGATGAAATGAGAGAAATCAGAAAATGTTCCAAAATACAATGAATACATTTATCTATAAACATAATCACACATATCACATGAATTCTAATAACTATTGACTCTTGTGCCTGCCATAGTTGAATAGCTGTCATTGTGTGCAAGGTGTGAGATGTGGGTGTGAATGTTGGTTGGTAGAGATTGTTGGTGTGAGTGCAGGGAGCGTGATGCATTGAGCAGTTCGTGAAGCTTGTGGTACAGATGGTAGTATATAGCATTTGTTGAAGCCTTCACTCACCCTGACTACCCGTGTGAGGTCGTTAAACTTCTTCCTGCACTGGGTGTGGGTACTGGGGAGCACAGTGCTGTCCATGATGTGGTGTGCCACCTCCTTCCACATAATCTGGCAGACTTGTGGTGAGGGCCTCCTGCCTGTTGTTGGGCACAGGACTATCCGCCTTTTCTCCATCGCTAAAACCAATGCCTCCAAAACTTCCTTGGATAACCTCCGGGCTCTCTTCCTGGGGCAGAGGTTTCCCATAAGGATTTGTAATTAAGTGCTCCTTCTACGTGTCCTTCTTCTTATGGTTATTGAGGCAGCTGCACAGCCAATAATGCTGAGAATGAGGTGCTGCAGCATTAATTAACCTCCCCTTTAAGTAGTGAATAAAGCCTGTGGCAATCATTACTTGCGTTTAGACAGCCCCCGATATTGGTCCAACTTTTCAGTGTAATGTCAATGAGTTTGCGTTTTTAGACAAGAATCATGACTGCAATCATTTTAATGAAGTGAGGACAAATTTTGCGTGCATCTTAGATATTTTTCAACAAGTGTAGGACCCTTATTTAAATATTATAATGAGCATTTTCAACACTTCTGGAGACCTACAGAAGAGCTGATCCAATATGGTGGGCAGTGGGGAATGAGCGTGCGGATGCGGCCCACCATATTGGACCCTTAGACATCTGTTCTACAACAACATTTTTGAATAAATCTTTTAAAAATTTGAATCAGCTAACATTACGATACAAGAGTGATACCACTGAGTCAAACTGATGCTTGAGAAGTGCAAGGAGGGAACAAAATGGGAGAAAGCGAGAAGCAAGTTTAATTTTTTTTTTAAAACAGACCCTGTTCTTAAACAAACAAGTGCTTTGAATCTTTGTCAGTCATATGAATCATTTCTCAATGATCTTTGCACAATGTCAACAGTGGACAACTTCAAATATTTGATTGCTGAATCACATTAAAGTCTTTCGAAATTACGATCTATACATACCTGCTAAGTTAACAAGCTGCTGGTTTACAAAGAAGGATGTATCTCTTTCCAAATTCCAGCTGACAGAATGTGGGTTAAGATGACCTAGGGTAATTTTCTGAGAGAGCAAACAGAAACCTGGGAGTCAGGAGGGCGGGGAACGAGCACAAAATTGCACTCTCAGGCCCAGGTTTGAGTCATGGGGTATTTTAACTCCCAGGGCCTCATCTGTTTGCCACCAGTCAGCTGCCCGCCCAGAAGGAGTTGAAAGAGGCAACTGGCCAGCAGGCAGGAGAAGAGGTTTGGCTGACCAGAGGCCTTCGACTGGCACCAAGAGCAGGCTTGCTGGCAAGCAGGTAAGTCATAGGGAAAGGATATGGGTGGGAGGGAAGGAGAGAAGGCCATGGGGAAAGGATACGACTCTCCTTGCAGGGCCTGGTGGAGCACTCTTGCTACTTCTGGTCTCAGACAGGAAAGATTTTCACTTGCCTTGGAGGGCCCCCAGTAAGATGTTGGGTTGAAGGGACAGAGGGACAATTATCAGGAAAAACCTATTCGCTCCACACCATGTCTCCTAGAAGTGAAACCTAGTGGCATAGACAGTGTTTGTGGGGATGGACCAGTCAGTCGCGCAATCCTAGTTGGAGAAGAACACTTGACTATAGTAGGCACAGTCATGGAGTGAACTAGCCATGCCTCTAGCCAGGCTCTTCCAGTACAGCTACAACACTGACATCTACCTAACAAAGTGGAAAATTGCCCAGATATGCCCTGTCCACAAGAGCAGGATAAATCCAATCCGGCCAATTACTGACATATCAGACTACTCTCAATCATCAGCAAAGTGATGGAAGGTGTCGTATGAAGTGGTATTTACTCACCGATAAGAACATAAGAATATAAGGAATAGGAGCAGGCGTAGACTATACGGCCCCTCGAGCCTGTTCTGCCATTCAATAAGATCATGGTCGATCATCGACTTCAACTCCACTTTCCCGCCTGATCTCCATATCGCTTGATTCCCTATGAATCCAAAAATCTATCGATCTCAGCCTTGAATATATTCAGAGACTCAGCATCTACAGCCTGCTGGGACAGAGAATTCCAAAGAGTCACAAACCTCTGAATGAAGAAATTTCCTCTGTAGTTTCCCAATTATGGAGTTCCAGCCTCAGCCAGAACAACAGATGGAGATGCTGACCAGGGGCTAGGTGCTTCCTAGCAGAGAGAGAGAAAAAATTGCAGGGAAAACCCATGCTGCTGTCGATCATAGTAGACATTATGACAATGGAGAAGCAAGCCACTAATGACCAGAAGGTGTAGCAAGTGTGGGAAGCCATCCTGCATGAGTCAATGCAACAGCAATGTATCCGGATTGGCAGGAAGGATATTTACATCGCATTAAATGCACAACAATCTGTCAATACAACTTTATTTTTGATAATTTTCTCTCCTGCTGTTGGGAAACATTTCCACAGATGTCAGGTGCACTCTTGCAACCACCCAAGAGGCCAGCCTTCATGTGTGAACCGAGGCTGCAACTGTTGGGCAGGGGTGACATTTATATCACATAAAACATCATATAGTTCTTAATTAAAAAAATATTATTACTCATACAATTGATCCATGGTGGCTTAAATTCCTGGAAAATTTTCTTAGAGAGGCCTCCTCCCGATTCGGGAGCCTAGAGTTCAATTTGGAGCATTTGGCTAGATGTATTCAATTGTTGGATTGGCATTGTTGCCTGTTTGTGTTGCCAATAGCGTGGCTTCTCCTGATTGGTTGTAGTCTATGCCAATTATGGCAAGCTGGCTTCATCCTGCTGAGTTGTGATGACATGAATCACCTCTTGTGTTGCCTCTGGCAGCCCATACATGGCAACTGTCTGCATCTGACACAGATGGATCAATATTTCGGAGACCCTACCACAAAAGTGGCTGTAATGTTCTAACTCACTGCATTTTCCTTTGAAAATATTTAATTTAATGTTTTTAGGACTTTATGTCATAAATCCCACACTGCAGGTGGGGAGCCATGCTGGAAGCAAGACACAGCACCGATTCTCTGAGCCACGCTCCCTTTGAATGTATCTCCCCACTGGGAGCACAGCACTGGTGACTTTATCCTATTGAAATAAAGCAAAGTAAAGGATGTCTGGTCTTCCGTTTGATGCTGCAGTCTGCTGAATTCAGTTCTCAGACTGTCATCAGTTATTTCCTGAATACAACACATTCTTCACTGTTTCTTCCTCTTTACACCGGTGAGAATAGGCTGAAGAAAATATGTAGAAAGAGCAACATTGGTTTGTTCTTACTGACCTTTTTGCAAAATAAATTGATCTAATATTAGATTTCATCACTTCAGAGTTTCCAGATTGTAATCAAGCTTTTCCTGTTGATATTACACTTTAGCCTATAGTTCTTTGATGGGTTTCCGCTATCTCTCTCATTTCACACTCGATTAGTAAGTTGCTTTATTTCCATGCAAAATAAAGACATTTCCGTAACTATTGAGGCACTAGTGGCCATATTATTCTATATTTGCCAGTTTTTTCAAAAACACAGACATCTGCAAACAGTGGTACAATACTGGTAGAAACCGGCTAGTTCACCATGTTCATTGCTGCATTCTGAAATGAATTCAGAAAAATTATCAAAAAGAAACAAACAGCCTTTTTCTTCTTAAGGCCTCGTTAAAGGCCAATTATCTGAAACTCACAGAACATTATACAGGGTGTCTGGAAAGCAATGTGTCTTGAAAGGAATATTAAACATGGCTAGAATTTCCTATCAGCTCGCCAGCAACCGATTGCTGCCCAAAAGACCGCTAAGACTGGGAAGATTAACACCGGCGAAAACTTCCTCAAAAAATAAAAAAATCCGCCGAGTGAAAAACATGAGCCTTGCACCCCCATTCTGGGCGAAAAAGTGCAACTTAGGGTCGACTGGGCAGTTCGGAAACAAAATGGGTGAAAAATTTAAAAATCAATAAAAATTTACCCCGAGGCTGTGGGTTGGGTCAGAAAAACAATAAAAATAATTTTTCAAGAAACATCAACTAAAAAATAAAAAAAATTCCCAAGATATTTTAAAACTAAATCACCACAACACATTTTTAAAATAATTAGTAAAAAACAAATTACTAACCTTTTTCTTGAAGAGCTATTCACCTACCGCCCAGCTCCGCTGATCCTCATAGGCGTTTTTAAAAAACTTACCTACGAGTCACCACTCAGCCAAATATCGCGCCAGGGCGATGTCAGGACGTTGCACGGTGGCGGTCCACTCCCCAGCGGTACCTCAAAGCCGCCAGCATAACTCAGGTAAGGACATTTTCGCTCACCTGATTACTGCACACAATGGCCAGAAACCGGGCAGTAAGCCATAACAAATTCTAGCCCAAGGTTACATCTGCTGTAAGTCAGTTGAAGGAAGTTTTCTGGAGCACAGTTAACTCATTGTTGGGTATCTCTTCATGCAACAAGAGCTAGAAGAGAGGCCACATTGGACGAACAGAGGGCATATGAAGTGCATGACTTATCGAGCAAGTTATTCTATCAAATGGATCTATCAGAACATAGTCAGCTACCTGCAGTGATGGAGGAGGCTCTCAAGTAATACATTAGCGTCTCATTGCCTGGTTCTTCCAATGAGTTCTACAACTGGCCTCTATTACTTTTTAGAGGACATATTTAAAATTGGAGAATAATTAGTTACTTTAATTTACAAAAGATTGCTTAGGTTCTGTTAGCTTCATTTTTGGACAACTGAGGGCCGAAATTGCCCAGCGCCTGAAACGAGTCGCAGCAACCGCTTTCCAAGTGTTCCATCCACCCCAATGCACGGGGCGGATAATCCGTTGAAATTCAGGTACCGGTAGTTGTGTGTTTTTTGGAGTGGGGCGGAAGTGGTCTCATCATCAGGGTGGAATTTTCTGGCCCAGCTATCGGCCCTAGGTAGGATGATAAAATCCCTGCTATCAAAAGCGAGTCAACAAAGCATCAAATGCATATGAAATAACAATTTAATCCCTTTTGACAACTAGATTCAATGCAGTAGATTACAACAGTGACTGCACTTCAAAAGTACTTCATTGGCTGTAAAGTGCTTTGGGATGTCCAGTGGTATAAATGCAAATCCTTCTTTCTAGTAGCGAAAGTAACTGCTCGACTTACTTCAACTCAATAGAGTCCTTGAAGAGCTTCCACACAAATAATAAAAAGCAACAATCTCTCTCAGTTACAAATATTTATTTTTTTAATTATAGCATCCCTTTCTTAAAAGACAGTAATAGCACAGTATCAGAACGTTTCCGATTTTTTTTGGCTGTCTGGTGTTTATAGCAGGCCATA
The DNA here is from genome assembly GCF_044704955.1 of Pristiophorus japonicus. NCBI lineage: Eukaryota > Metazoa > Chordata > Chondrichthyes > Pristiophoridae > Pristiophorus > Pristiophorus japonicus. The sequence continues at coordinate 59,239,408 of NC_091985.1, forward strand.
TTGAATCAATGAGCGGCCACAGGATCACATCACCAGACTGCAACACTGTCTCATGGAGCATACAGCAGTCTTCAGAGATGATAAAGCTGGACAGAATAAATCCACTATGCTGTCTGAATCTTGAAAAAGTAACTCAAATAAACTCACAAAATCGGCCAACATGAAATATAAACAAGATACATTACAGTGCTCGGGTTTACAGAAAAATAAACAGCGAGTGAGTCAGGCTAGCTTCGCTTACTTCCCTTTTGTCTTTATGAGTTATGGAGCCCCTGATGTCACTGGTTGGTTTATTTTTCAGTAAACCACTGAGTCCTGTCATGTTTCATCTGTCTTACTAATAAATCCATCACTCCGTGAATGTTCTCATTTAGCTGCACTGCAAAATATTGTTTTATGCAATATTTAAAACTGTCGTCACTTCCACAACTATCAACCTTTTTGAGTAAGGTGCAGTTTGCAGTGATTCAGTAATGAAATGTAAACACCGTAAATACTGTAAATATCTATAGTCCTGCTGAACACAATCCACACTACTGGTGTCATTTCAATCAGCTACAGTCTATAATTAAAGCAATGTTGTGTGATCAATGTATGTATCCATTCCCACAGTATTGTATGACCCCAAAAGCATGACTTAAAAGTAAATTTTATAGCCGATCAAGAAAGCAAGAAAGAAAGAAATGAAGTACTTTTGAAGTGTAGTCACTTTTTTTTATTAGTTCCGGGATGTCGGCATAGCTGGCAAGGCCAGCATTTATTGCCCATCCCGAATTACCCTTGAGAAGGTAGTGGTGAGCTGCCTTCTTGAATCACTGTAGTCCTTGTGGTAATGATACTCCCACAGTGCTGTTAGGGAGAGAGTTCCAGGATTTTGTCCCAGCAACGATGAAGGAATGGCAAAATATTTCCAAGTCAGGATGGTGTGCAACTTGGAGGGAAACTTGCAGGTGATGGTGTTCCTTTGCGCCTGCTGCCCTTGTCCTTCTAGCAGGTAGAGGTCACGGGTTTGGGAGATGCAGCCGAAGAAGCATTGGTGAGTTGCTGTAATGCATCTTGTAGATGGTACACACTGCAGCTAGTGGCAGAGGGAGTGAATGTTTAAGGTAGTGGATCCGATGCCAATCAAGCGGGCTGCTTTGTCCTGGATGGTGTTGAGCTTCTTGAGTTGGAGTTGCACTCATCCAGGCAAGTGGAGAGTATGCCATCATACTCCTGACATGTGCCTTGTAGATGGTGGAAAGAGGTGAGACACTCGCCGCAGAATACCCAGCTGGTAACCCGCTCTTGTTGCTACTGTATTTATGTGGTTGGTTCAGTTATGTTTCTGGTCAATGGTGACCCCCCCAGGATGTTGATAGTGGGGGATTTGGCGATGGTAATGCCATTGAATGTCAAGGGGAGGTGGCTAGACCCTTTTTTATTGGAGATAGAAACAGAGAAACATAGAAAAATAGGTGCAGGAGTAGGCCATTCGGCCCTTCTAGCCTGCACCGCCATTCAATGAGTTCATGGCTGAACATGCAACTTCAGTACCCCATTCCTGCTTTCTCACCATACCCCTTGATCCCCCTAGTAGTAAGGACTTCATCTAACTCCTTTTTGAATATATTTAGTGAATTGGCCTCAACAACTTTCTGTGGTAGAGAATTCCACAGGTTCACCACTCTCTGGGTGAAGAAATTCCTCCTCATCTCGGTCCTAAATGGCTTCCCCCTTATCCTTAGACTGTGTCCCCTGGTTCTGGACTTCCCCAACATTGGGAACATTCTTCCTGCATCTAACCTGTCTAACCCCGTCAGAATTTTAAACGTTTCTATGAGGTCCCCTCTCATTCTTCTGAACTCCAGTGAATACAAGCCCAGTTGATCCAGTCTTTCTTGATAGGTCAGTCCCGCCATCCCGGGAATCAGTATGGTGAACCTTCGCTGCACTCCCTCAATAGCAAGAATGTCCTTCCTCAGGTTAGGAGACCAAAACTGTACACAATACTCCAGGTGTGGCCTCACCAAGGCCCTGTACAATTGTAGCAACACCTCCCTGCCCTTGTACTCAAATCCCCTCGCTATGAAGGCCAACATGCCATTTGCTTTCTTAACCGCCTGCTGTACCTGCATGCCAACCTTCAATGACTGATGTACCATGACACCCAGGTCTCTTTGCACCTGCCCTTTTCCTAATCTGTCACCATTCAGATAATAGTCTGTCTCTCTGTTTTTACCACCAAAGTGGATAACCTCACATTTATCCACATTATACTTCATCTGCCATGCATTTGCCCACTCACCTAACCTATCCAAGTCGCTCTGCAGCCTCATAGAATCCTCCTTGCAGCTCACACTGCCACCCAACTTAGTGTCATCCGCAAATTTGGAGATACTACATTTAATCCCCTCGTCTAAATCATTAATGTACAGTGTAAACAGCTGGGGCCCCAGCACAGAACCCTGTGGTACCCCACTAGTCACTGCCTGCCATTCTGAAAAGTCCCCATTTACTCCTACTCTTTGCTTCCTGTCTGACAACCAGTTCTCAATCCATGTCAGCACACTACCCCCAATCCCATGTGCTTTAACTTTGCACATTAATCTCTTGTGTGGGACCTTGTCGAAAGCCTTCTGAAAGTCCAAATATACCACATCAACTGGTTCTCCCTTGTCCACTCTACTGGAAACATCCTCAAAAAATTCCAGAAGATTTGTCAAGCATGATTTCCCTTTCACAAATCCATGCTGACTTGGACCTATCATATTACCTTTTTCCAAATGCACTGCGATGACATCCTTAATAATTGATTCCATCATTTTACCCACTACCGATGTCAGGCTGACCGGTCTGTAATTCCCTGTTTTCTCTCTCCCTCCTTTTTTAAAAAGTGGGGTTACATTGGCTACCCTCCACTCCATAGGAACTGATCCAGAGTCAATGGAATGTTGGAAAATGACTGTCAATGCATCTACTATTTCCAAGGCCACCTCCTTAAGTACTCTGGGATGCAGTCCATCAGGCCCTGGGGATTTATCGGCCTTCAATCCCATCAATTTCCCCAACACAATTTCCCGACTAATAAGGATTTCCCTCAGTTCCTCCTCCTTACTAGACCCTCCGACCCCTTTTATATCCGAAAGGTTGTTTGTGTCCTCCTCAGTGAATACCGAACCAAAGTACTTGTTCAATTGGTCCGCCATTTCTTTGTTCCCCGTTATGACTTCCCCTGATTCTGACTGCAGGGGACCTACGTTTGTCTTTACTAACCTTTTACTCTTTACATATCTATAGAAACTTTTGCAATCCGTCTTAATGTTCCCAGCAAGCTTCTTCTCGTACTCCATTTTCCCTGCCCTAATCAAACCCTTTGTCCTCCTCTGCTGAGTTCTAAATTTCTCCCAGTCCCCGGGTTCTCTGCTATTTCTGGCCAATTTGTATGCCACTTCCTTGGCTTTAATGCTATTCCTGATTTCCCTTGATAGCCACGGTTGAGCCACCTTCCCTTTTTTATTTTTACGACAGACAGGAATGTACAATTGTTGTAGTTCATCCATGCGGTCTCTAAATGTCTGCCATTGCCCATCCACAATCAACCCCTTCAGTATCATTCGCCAATCTATCCTAGCCAATTCACGCCTCATACCTTCAAAGTTACCCTTCTTTAAGTTCTGGACCATGGTCTCTGAATTAATTGTTTCATTCTCCATCCTAATGCAGAATTCCACCATATTATGGTCACTCTTCCCCAAGGGGCCTCGCACAACGAGATTGCTAATTAATCCTCTCTCATTACACAACACCCAGTCTAAGATGGCCTCCCCCCTGGTTGGTTCCTCGACATATTGGTCTAAAAAAACCATCCCTTATGCACTCCAGGAAATCCTCCTCTACCGTATTGCTTCTAGTTTGGTTAACCCAATCTATGTGCATATTAAAGTCACCCATTATAACTGCTGCACCTTTATTGCACGCACCCCTAATTTCATGTTTGATGCCCTCCCCAACATCACTACTACTGTTTGGAGGTCTGTACACAACTCCCACTAACGTTTTTTGTCCTTTGGTATTCTGCAGCTCTACCCATATAGATTCCACATCATCCAAGCTAATGTCCTTCCGAACTATTGCCTTAATTTGCTCCTTAACCAGCAATGCTACCCCACCTCCTTTTCCTTTTATTCTATCTTTCCTGAATGTTGAATACCCCTGGATGTTGAGTTCCCAGCCCTGATCATCCTGGAGCCACGTCTCCGTAATCCCAATCACATCATATTTGTTAACATCTATTTGCACAGTTAATTCATCCACTTTATTGCAGATACTCCTTGCATTAAGACACAAAGCCTTCAGGCTTGTTCTTTTAACACCCTTTGTCCTTTTAGAATTTTGCTGTACAGTGGCCCTTTTTGTTCTTTGCCTTGGGTTTCTCTGCCCTCCACTTTTCCTCATCTCCTTTCTGTCTTTTGCTTTTGCCTCCTTTTTGTTTCCCTCTGTCTCCCTGCATTGGTTCCCATCCCCCTGCCATATCAGTTTAAATCCTCCCCAACAGCACTAGCAAACACTCCCCCTAGGACATTGGTTCCGGTCCTGCCCAGGTGCAGACCGTCTGGTTTGTACTGGTCCCACCTCCCCCAGAACCGGTTCCAATGCCCCAGGAATTTGAATCCCTCCCTGTTGCACCACTGCTCAAGCCACGTATTCATCTGCGCTATCCTGCGATTCCTAATCTGACTATCACGTGGCACTGGTAGCAATCCCGAGATTACTACTTTTGAGGTCCTACTTTTTAATTTAGCTCCTAGCTCCTTAAATTCGTTTCGTAGGACCTCATCCCTCTTTTTACCTATGTCGTTGGTACCAATGTGCACCACGACAACTGGCTGTTCTCCCTCCCTTTTTAGAATGTCCTGCACCCGCTCCGAGACATCCTTGACCCTTGCACCAGGGAGGCAACATACCATCCTGGAGTCTCGGTTGCGGCCGCAGAAACGCCTATCTATTCCCCTCACCATTGAATCCCCAATCACTATTGCTCTCCCACTCTTTTTCCTGCCCTCCTGTGCAGCAGAGCCAGCCACGGTGCCATGAACTTGGCTGCTGCTGCCCTCCCCTGATGAGTCATCCCCCTCAACAGTACCCAAAGCAGTGTATCTGTTTTGCAGGGGGTTGACCACAGGGGACTCCTGCACTACCTTCCTTGCACTGCTCTTCCTGTTGGTCTTCCATTTCCTATCTGGCTGTGGACCCTTTCCCTGCGGTACGACCAACTCGCTACACGTGATACTCACGTCAATTCTCAGCATCGTGGATGCTCCAGAGTGAATCCACCCTCAGCTCCAACTCCGCAACGCGGTCTGTCAGGAGCTGGGGGCGGATACACTTCCGCACACGTAATCGTCAGGGACACCGGAAGTGTCCCTGAGTTCCCACATGGTACAGGAGGAGCATGACACCCGACCGAGCTCTCCTGCCATGACTTAACCCTTATATACACTTAAATTGGCAACAACAATGTTAAAAGTTACTCACTGATATAGAAGAGAAAAAAGAAAAACTACTCACCAATCACCAGCCAATCACTTAGCCTCTTGGCTGTGACGTCACCTTTTGATTTCTTTCTACTTCTTTTTTGCCTTCTCCCTGTAGCTGCACAAGTTGGGCCTTTGTAGGCCTCTCCACGCACCTCCTCGACGCTGCTCCCGACTGCCGCCGACGCTGGGCCCCGGACTCCCTGCTGTGCCTTTTATAGGCCTCTCCACGCACCTCCTCGACGCTGCTCCCGACTGCTGGCGATGCTGGGCCCCGGACTCCCTGCTGTGCCTTTTATAGGCCTCTCCACGCACCTCCTCGACACTGCTCCCGACTGCCGCCGACGCTGGGCCCCGGACTCCCTGCTGTGCCTTTTATAGGCCTCTCCACGCACCTCCTCGACGCTGTTCCCGACTGCCGCCGACGCTGGGCCCCGGATAGTCAATGGCTGGCACTTGTGTGGCACAAATGTTACTGGCCACTTATCAGCCCAAGCCAAAATGTCGTCCAGGTCTTGCTGAATGTGGGCATGGACTTCTTCATTTTCTGAGGAGCTGTGAATGGAACTGAACATTGCGCAATCATCAGCGAACATCCCCATTTCTGACCTTATGATGGAGGGAGGGTCATTGATGAAGCAGCTGAAGATGGTTGGGCCTGGGACATTGCCCTGAGGAACTCCTGCAGCAATGTCCTGGGGCTGCGATGATTGACCACCAACCACCACAACCATCTTCCTTTGTGCTAGGTATGACTCCAGCCAGTGAAGAGTTCTCGCCTTGATTCCCAATGACTTCAATTTTACTGGGGCTCCTTGGTGCTACACTCAGCCAAATATCACCAAAGCCAAGGCAGTCGCTTTCACCTCACCTCTGGAATTCAGCTCTTTTGTCCGTGTTTGGACCAAGGCTGTAATGGGGTCTGGAGCCAAGTGGTCCTGGCGGAACGAAATCTCGCATCAGTGAGCAGGTTATTGATGAGTAAGTGTCATTTGATAGCACTGTTGACGACAACTTCCATCACTTTGCTGATGATTGAGAGTAGACTGATGGGGCGTTGTTGACCGGTTTGGATTTGTCCTGCTTTTTGTGGACAGGACATACCTGGGCATTTTTCCACATTGTTGGCGAGATGCTACTTTTGTAGCAGTACTGGAACAGCTTGGCTGGAGGTGCAGCTAGTTCTGGAGCATGTCTTCAGTATGACAGCCGGGAGGTTGTCGGGGACCACAGCCTTTGCTGTATCCAGTGCGCTCAGCCGTTTCTTGATAAAGAAACATAGAAACATAGAAAATAGGAGCAGGAGTAGGCCATTCGGCCCTTCGAGCCTGCACCGCCATTCAATAAGATCATGGCTGATCATTCCTTCAGTACCCCTTTCCTGCTTTTTCTCCATACCCCTTGATTCCCGAAGCCATAACGGCCAATCTAACTCCCTCTTAAATATATCCAATGAACTGGCATTAACAACTCTCTGTGGCAGGGAATTCCACAGGTTAACAACTCTCTGAGTGAAGAAGTTTCTCCTCATCACAGTTCTAAATGGCCTACCCCTTATCCTAAGACTATGTCCCCTGGTTCTGGACTTCCCCAACATCGGGAACATTCTTCCCACATCTAACCTGTCCACTCCCGTCAGAATCTTATATGTTTCGATGAGATCCCCTCTCATCCTTCTAAATTCCAGTGAATAAAGGCCCAGTTGATCCAGTCTCTTCTCATATGACAGTCCAGCCATCCCTGGAATTAGTCTGGTGAACCTTCGCTGCAATCCCTCAATAGCAAGAACATCCTTCCTCAGATTAGGAGACCAAAACTGAATACAATATTCCAGGTGAGGCCTCACTAAGGCCCTGTACAACTGCAGTAAGACCTCCTTGCTCCTATACTCAAATCCCCTAGCTATGAAGGCCAACATACCATTTGACTTCTTTACCGCCTGCTGTACCTGCATGCCCACTTTCAGTGACTGATGAACCATGACACCCAGGTCTCGTTGCACATCCCCTTTTCCTAATCTGCCGCCATTCAGATGATATTCTGCCTTTGTGTTTTTGCCCCCAAAATGGATAACCTCACATTTATCCACATTATACTGCATCTGCCAGGCATTTGCCCACTCACCTAACCTGTCCAAGTCACCCTGCAGCCTCTTAGCGTCCTCCTCACAGCTCACACCGCCACCCAGTTTAGTGTCATCTGCAAACTTGGAGATATTACATTCAATTCCTTCATCTAAATCGTTAATGTATATTGTAAAGAGCTGGGGTCCCAGCACTGAGCCCTGCAGCACTTCACTAGTCACTGCCTGCCATTCTGAAAAGGACCCGTTTATCCCAACTCGCTGCTTCCTGTCTGCCAACTAGTTCTCTATCCACATCAGTGCATTACCCCCAATACCATGCGCTTTGATTTTGCACACCAATCTCTTGTACGGAACCTTGTCAAAAGCCTTTTGAAAGTCCAAATACACCACATCCACTGGTTCTCCTTTGTCCACTCTGCTAGTTACATCCTCCAAAAATTCCAGAAGATTCGTCAAGCATGTTTTCCCTCTCATAAATCTATGCTGACTTGGTCCGATCCTGTCACTGCTTTCCAAATACGCTGCTATTTCATCCTTAACAATTGATTCCAACATTTTCCCCACTACTGATTTCAGGCTAACCAGTCTATAATTACGCGTTTTCTCTCTCCCTCCTTTTTTAAAAAGTGGTGTTACATTAGCTACCCTCCAGTCCATAGGAACTGATCCAGAGTTGATAGACTGTTGGAAAATGATCACCAATTTCTAGGGCCACTTCCTTAAGTAGTCTGGGATGGAGACTATCAGGCCCCGGGGATTTATCGGCCTTCAATCGCATCAATTTCCCTTACACAATTTCCCGCCTAATAAAAATTTCCTTCAGTTCCTACTTCTCACGAGACCCACTGTCCCTTAGTACATTCGGAAGGTTATTTGTGTCTTCCTTCGTGAAGACAAAACCGGAGTTCTGCAAGGGACCTACTTTTGTCTTCACTAATCTTTTTCTCTTCACACATTTATAGAAGCTTTTGCAGTCAGTTTTTATGTTCCCTGCTAGCTTCCTCTCGTACTCTATTTTCCCCCTCTGAATTAAACACTTAGTCCTCCTCTGTTGAATTCTAAATTTCTCCCAGTCTTCAGGTTTGTTGCTTTTTTTAGCCAATTTATATGCCTCTTCCTTGGCTTTAACGCTATCCTTAATTTCCCTTGTTAGCCACGGTTGAGCCACCTACCCCGTTTTATTTTTACTCCAGATAGGGATGTACAATTGCTGAAGTTCATCCATGTGATCTTTAAATGTTTGCCATTGCTTATCCACCGTCAACCCTTTAAGTATCCTTTGCCAGTCTATTCTAGCCATTTCATGCCTCATACCGTCGAAGTTACCTTTCCTTAAGTTCTGGACCCTAGTTTCCGAATTAACTTTGTCACTCTCCATCTTAATAAGGAATTCTACCACATGTCCACCCATTCCAAGTTGATCCAGTTGATCCAGTCTTTCTTGATATGTCAGTCCCGTCATCCCGGGAATCAGTCTGGTGAACCTTCGCGGCACTCCCTCAATAGCAAGAATGTCCTTCCTCAAGTTAGGAGACCAAAACTGGACACAATACTCCAGGTGTGGCCTCATCAAGGCCCTGTACAACTGTAGTAACACCTCCCTGCCCCTGTACTCAAATCCCCTCGCTATGAAGGCCAACATGCCATTTGCTTTCTTAACCGCCTGCTGTACCTGCATGCCAACCTTCAATGACTGATGTACCATGACACCCAGGTCTCGTTGCACTTTCCCTTTTCCTAATCTGTCACCATTCAGATAATAGTCTCTTCTCTGCTTTTAACACCAAAGTGGATAACCTCACATTTATCCACATTATACTTCATCTGCCATGCATTTGCCCATCCAACCTAACCTATCCAAGTCACTCTGCAGCCTCATAGCATCCTCCTCGCAGCTCACACTGCCACCCAACTTAGTGTCATCCGCAAATTTGGAGATACTACATTTAATCCCCTCGTCCAAATCATTAATGTACAATGTAAACAGCTGGGGCCCCAGCACAGAACCTTGCGGTACCCCACTAGTCACTGCCTGCCATTCTGAAAAGTACCCATTTACTCCTACTCTTTGCTTACTGTCTGACAACCAGTTCTCAATCCATGTCAGCACACTACCCCCAATCCCATGTGCTTTAACTTTGCACATTAATCTCTTGTGTGGGACCTTGTCGAAAGCCTTCTGAAAGTCCAAATACATATCAACTGGTTCTCCCTTGTCCACTCTACTGGAAACATCCTCAAAAAATTCCAGAAGATTTGTCAAGCATGATTTCCCTTTCACAAATCCATGCTGACTTGGACCTATCATGTCACCTCTTTCCAAATGCGCTGCTATGACATCCTTAATAATTGATTCCATCATTTTACCCACTACCGATGTCAGGCTGACCGGTCTATAATTCCCTGTTTTCTCTCTCCCTCCTTTTTTAAAAAGTGGGGTTACATTGGCAACCCTCCACTCCATAGGAACTGATCCAGAGTCTATGGAATGTTGGAAAATGACTGTCAATGCACCTGCTATTTCCAAGGCCACCTCCTTAAGTACTCTGGGATGCAGTCCATCAGGCCCTGCGGTTTTATCGGCCTTCAATCCCATCAATTTCCCCAACACAATTTTCCGACTAATAAGGATTTCCCTCAGTTCCTCCTCCTTACTAGACCCTCTGACCCCTTTTATATCCGGAAGGTTGTTTGTGTCCTCCTTAGTGAATACCAAACCAATGTACTTGTTCAATTGGTCTGCCATTTCTTTGTTCCCCGTTATGACTTCCCCTGATTCTGACTGCAGGGGACCTACGTTTATCTTTACTAACTTTTTTTTCTTTACATATCTATAGAAGCTTTTGCAGTCCATTTTAATGTTCCCTGCAAGCTATTTTCCCTGCCCTAATCAAACCCTTTGTCCTCCTCTGCTGAGTTCTAAATTTCTCCCAGTCCCCGGGTTCGCTGCTATTTCTGGCCAATTTGTATGCCACTTCCTTGGCTTTAATATTATTCCTGATTTCCCTTGATAGCCACGGTTGAGCCACCTTCCCTTTTTTATTTTTACTCCAGACAGGGATGTACAATTGTAGTTCATCCATGCGGTCTCTAAATGTCTGCCATTACCCATCCACTGTCAACCCCTTAAGTATCATTCGCCAATCTATCCTAGCCAATTCACACCTCATACCTTCAAAGTTACCCTTGTTTAAGTTCTGGACCATGGTCTCTGAATTAACTGTTTCATTCTCCATCCTAATGTAGAATTCCACCATATTTCCCCTCTTCCCCAAGGGGCCTTGCACAATGAGATTGCTGATTAATCCTCTCTCATGACACAACACCCAGTCTAAGATGGCCTCCCCCCCTAGTTGGTTCCTCGACATATTGGTCTAGAAAACCATCCCTTATGCACTCCAGGAAATCCGCCTCCACCATATTGCTTCCAGTTTGGTTAGCCCAATCTATATGCATATTAAAGTCACCGATGATAACTGCTGCACCTTTATTGCATGCACCCCTAATTTCCTGTTTGATGCCCTCCCCAACATCACTACTACTGTTTGGAGGTCTGTACACAACTCCCACTATCGTTTTTTGCCCTTTGGTGTTTTGCAACTCTACCCATATAGATTCCACATCATCCAAGCTAATGTCCTTCCTAACTATTGCATTAATCTCCTCTTTAACCAGCAATGCTACCCCACCTCCTTTACCTTTTATTCTATCCTTCCAGATCAAAGCTCTGCAGTCCTGCCATATCCAGTTGTGAATGGTGGTGAGCAATTAAACAACTAATGGGAGAAGGAGGCTCCATGAATATCCACATCCTCAATGATGGCAGAGACCAGAACGTGAGCGCAATTAACAAGGTTAAAGCATTTGCAACCATCTTTGGCTAGAAATGCCGAATGGATGATCCATATTGGCCTCCTCCTGAGCTCCCACCATTGCAGAAGCCAGTCTTCAGCCAATTTGATTCACTCCATGTGATATCGGAGAGGCGGGAGTGCGTCGGAGGCAGGCCTATAAAAGGCCCAACGCGGCGGCAGTTTGGTGAGTTCAGAGAGGCGGGGTGTATCGGAGGCAGGCCTATAAAAGACCCAACGCAGCGGCAGTTTGGGGAGTTCAGAGAGGCGGGAGTGCGTCGGAGGCAGGCCTATAAAAGGCCCAACGCGGCGGCAGTTTGGTGAGTTCAGAGAGGCGGGGTGTATCGGAGGCAGGCCTATAAAAGACCCAACGCAGCGGCAGTTTGGGGAGTTCAGAGAGGCGGGAGTGCGTCGGAGGCAGGCCTATAAAAGGCCCAACGCGGCAGCAGTTCGGGGAGTTCGGAGAGGCGGGAATGCGAGCAGCAGGGAGTCCAGGGACATCGAGACCTACCGGTGCAGCTCCAGCAGGCAGGCAAAAAAGTAGAAAGAAATTGAAAGGTGACGTTACAGCCAAGGGGGTAAGTGATTGGCTGGTAATTGGTGAGTAGTTTTTCTTTTTCTTTTCTTTATCAGTAAATAACCTTTTAGCATTGTTGTTGTCCAATTAGGTTAATCTAAGGGTTAAATCATGGCAGGACAGCTCGGACACATGTTATGCTCCTCCTGTACTATGTGGGAACTCAGGGACGCTTCTGGTGTCCCTGACGACTATGTGTGCAGGAAGTGTATCCGCCTGCAGATCCTGACGGACCGCAATGTGGCACTGGAGCTGCGGGTGGATTCACTCTGGAGCATGCACAATGCTGAGAATGACGTGAATAACACGCTTACCGTAGGTAAAGGATACACAGCCAGATAGTGAATGGAAGACCAACAGGAAGAGCAGTGCAAGGAAGGTCGTGCAGGGGTCCCCTGAGGTCATCCCCCTGCAAAACAGGTACACCGCTTTGAGTACTGCTGAGGGGGATGACTCATCAGGGGAGAGCAGCAGCAGCCAAGTTCATGGCACCGTAGCTGGCTCTGCTGCACAGGAGGGCAGGAAAAAGAGTGGGAGAGCGATTCAATTGTAAGGGGAATCGATAGGCATTTCTGCGGCCGCACCTGGGACTTCAGGATGGTATGTTGCCTCCCTGGTGCAAGGGTCAAGGATGTCTCGGAGTGGTCGTGGTGCATATAGGTACCAATGACAGAGGTAAAAAACGGGATGAGGTCCTTCGAGACGAATTTAGGGAGCTAGGAGCTAAATTAAAAAGGAGGACCTCAAAAGACAAGCCTAAAGGCTCTGTGCTGCAATGCGAGGAGCATTTGGAATAAGGTGGACGAATTAACCGTGCAGATAGCAGTTAACGGATATGAAGTAATTAGCATCACGGAGACATGGCTCCAGGGTGACCAAGGCTGAGAACTCTACATCCAGGGGTATTCAACATTCAGGAAGGATAGACAGAAAGGAAAAGGAGGTGGGGTGGCATTTCTGGTTAAAGAGGAAATTAATGCAATCGTAAGAAAGGACATTAGCTTAGATGATATGGAATCGGTATAGGTGGAGCTACAGAATACCAAAGGGCAGAAAACGCTAGTGGGAGTTGTGTACAGACCACCAAACAGTAGTAGTGAGGTTGGGGACAGCATCAAACAAGAAATGAGGGATGCGTGCAATAAAGGTACAGCAGTTATCATGGGCGACTTTAATCTGCATATTGATTGGGCTAACCAAACTGGTAGCAATACAGTGAAGGAGGATTTCCTGGAGTGTATTAAGGATGGTTTTCTAGACCAATATGTCGAGGAACCAACTAGAGGGCTGGCCATCCTAGACTGGGTGATGTGTAATTAGAAAGGACTAATTAGCAATCTTGTTGTGCGAGGCCACTTGGGAAAGAGTGACCATAATATGGTAGAATTCTTTATTAAGATGGAGAGTGACACAGTTAATTCACAGACTAGGGTCCTGAACTTAAGGAAGGGTAACTTTGATGGTATGAGACAGGAATTGGCTAGAATAGACTGGCAAGTGATACTTAAAGGGTTGACGGTGGATAGGCAATGGCAAACATTCAAAGATCGCATGGATGAACTTCAACAATTGTACATCCCTGCCTGGATTAAAAACTAAAACGGGGGGTGGGGTGGCTTGACCCATCCACCTCCACGGAGGTGTGTGGGGGACCTGACCCATCCACCTCCATGGCACGAACCTGGTATTGCAGTACTTCCAGGAACGGTGCAGTGGCTCTAGGCCTTTTGGCTAAGAGCAGAGTGATCCTTGAATGGGCCCAAGGTGACCTCTGGCGTTTGTGATTTGACAAAGAATTGGAACGATTGGCTACGAATTTCAAAAAAAAAACGGGAAAGGTGACTCAACCGTGGCTAACAAGGGAAATTAAGGATATTTTTAAATCCAAGGAAGAGGCACATACATTGGCCAGAAAAACCAGCAAACCTAAAGACTGGGAGAATTTTATAATACAGCAGAGGAAGATAAAGGGTTTAATTAGGAAGGGGGAAAATAGATTATGAGAGGAAGCTTGCTGGGAACATAAAAACTGACTGCAAAAGCTTCTATAGATATATGAAGGGAAAAAGATTAGTGAAAACAAACGTAGGTCCCTTGCAGTCAGATTCAGGTGAATTTATAATGGGGAACAAAGAAATGGCGGACCAGTTAAACAAATACTTTGATTCTGTCTTCACGAAGGAAGACACAAATAACATTCCGGAAATACTAGGGGACAAAGGGTCTAGTGAGATGGAGGAACTGAAGAAAATCCTTACCTGAGGGTGGACCCGGCATCAGAGAGCAGACCAGCAGGGCACCCGAGACATAGACCGCTCAGCGCGACTGCGTGGAAATGATCCAGCTGAGACAATCCAGGTTCCAGTGGCAGGACTCTGGAGGAAGAAAATCGGATCCAAAGGTGATTTCCCAGCTTCGGAGGCAGAACCAGAGGAGAAGAGGATCACCGCAGTCGATATCGTGGATGGAGGAAAGATGGTGCCCAAACCACAAGGTGATGCGCTGAAGACAAAGATGGCCGCGGCCAGACCACGAGGTGCAGCGCTGATGGAGCAACACGTGGCACCAAACGGAGAAGCAGATTGGGGTAAAGAAAGCAAGGCTCTCTTAAAGGAGGCCGACAACCCAGCACAATTAAAGGGACAGTTCCACACACTTAAGCAATATAACAGTAATTGTAAGTCAGACAAAAAACGTGTCATTGATCATGTAAAATGTGCAACTGACGATCTGAATTGTATATATGCGACCAGCGAGGAAAAGTTGCGCGATTATGCAAAATGTGCAATTGATGATCTGAACTGTGCACATACAACCAGCGAGAAAAAGTCGTGCGATCACAATTGGACCCACAGTGTGTCCAGCATAAGTAATGAAAAGTTGTGCGATGCACGGTTCAGCCAATGCAGTGGGCAGACACCCATCGGCAGCACACAGGTCCAGTGAGCTACCCAACGCTGAAACCTGCGTTCCGGGGACCAGAGTCATGCACCATGGAGTGTGGCCACAAGCAGCCGACACACACGAGCTGCAGAGCAAGCGACATCAGCAGGGCAACGTCACCGTTATCGATACCATGCCCCTGATCGGCTCCACCTCTCAGGTACCCGATGAAACCAACTGCCACAAGCCTGAAGGAGCAGACTGTGCGAAGGCGCAGTCCCCAGACCCCATCGCCACCAAGGCCATATCCGTAGTTGTAGGGTCACCCGCCACAGTTCCCCCAAAGGAAACAGGAACCAGCCAGGATCCCAAACCAAACGACACCCAGGCCAGCGAGTCAGCAGTTCCATGTGCACTGCTAGACGACAGCTCCTCAGGGAGCAGCTGTGACCCAGGGCGCAAAGAAAGGACAGGGAGGTCACAGGCATCTGTGAACCAGCCCGACGCTAGGCACCACGACAACAGCCCCGAGAGCAGGCTACACGAGCCAACCGGGCACTGAGCCGCCACCAGACTGCAGGGACACAACCCAGCAGCTCCGGAACTAGCTTGCCCTCACTCACCGGTCACTGCATCGATAAGGCATCTAATGTACTTGTCGCACCACGGAACCACAAAAATAATGCAAAACTCACTTTCCTGAACTTGAAGGTACATGAATGCTAGGAACCACCGCCATAATCAATGTGGGCGAGAGAGGGAGGAGAATGGAGTGGTCAGGGACACACACACACACAAATAGCAACCATCAGCACGCTACTGCACCAACTACTCACCCAAGATTGAAATGACCTGCCAAGGGTCAATCAGACAGAGCCCACATAGAGCTAAGCCCAGAGCAGAGTCAATGCAGAGGCGATTTGCACTAAAGGCTCAGGAGGGAGCGATGTCATGTATCCTACATGGCTACTGTTGGTACTATCACAAGGTGTGCCACTAGAGGGCGCAGCAGTGGAAGACTTGTAGGTTACCTGTACAGGTGTGCCTGGCCGAGTATAAAAGGTAGGCCACCAGGTGTGATCCTCACACTGGAGTTAACTAATAAAGGACTAAGGTCACTACAGTTCAAGTACAACACATTGCCTTGTGGAGTCATTACTAGAGCATCTAAGGACACAACAGACAGGCTAAGTGAGTGGGCAAAAATTTGGCAGATGGAGCATAATGGGGGAAAATGTGAGGTTATCAACTTTGGTAGAAATAATAGAAAAGCAAATTATAATTTAAATGGAGAAAAATTGCTAAGTGCTGCAGTACCTGGGGGTCCTTGTGCTTGAAACACAAAAAGTTAGTATGCAGGTACAGAAATAATCAGGAAGGCAAATGGAATGTTGGCTTTTATTGCAAGAGGATGGAGTATAAAAGCAAAGAAGTCCTGCTACAACTGTACAGGGTATTGGTGAGGTCACACCTGGTGTGCTGCGTACAGTTTTGGTCTCCGTATTTAAGGAAGGATATACTTGCATTGGAGGCTATTCAGAGAAGGTTCACTAGGTTGATTCCAGAGATGAGGGGGTTGACTTATGAAGATAGGTTGAGTAGGTTGGGCCTATATTCATTGGAGTTCAGAAGAATGAGAGGTGATCTTATTGAAACTTATAAGATAATGAGGGGTCTCGACAAGGTGGATGCAGAGAGGATGTTTCCACTGATGGGGGAAACTAAAACTAGGGAACATAGTCTCAGAATAACAGGCCACCCATTTAAAACTGAGATGAGGAGGAAGTTCTTCTCTCAGATTTATGTAAATTTATGGAATTCTCTGCCCCAGAGAGCTGTGGAGGCTGGGTCATTGACTATATTTAAGGTGGAGATCGACAGATTTTTGAGCCATAAGGGAGTGAAGGGTTATGGGGAGCGGGCAGGGTAGTGGAGCTGAGTCCATGATCAGATCAGCCATGATCTTATTGAATGGCGGAGTAGGCTCGAGGGGCCAAATGGCCTACTTCTGCTCCTATTTCTTATGTTCTTATTTTCTTAATAGCACTTTTAAGCAAGATGGCACAACGAGTAGCAGCCTTAGGGATGTCAGCAGCTGAAATGGACCCAAAATTCTCCGGTGCTTCCAAGGAGGTGTTGCTGGCCATACTGGGGGCAGGAGGCCCCATAAGGGAATGTCTGGAAGGAGATGGCAAAGGCTTTCAGTGCAAAATGCACCAAATTGCAGGAAGGCATTTAATGATCTCACTAGGTGGCCAAGGTAAGCCAAAACCCTAATGACACCACACATCCTCTACCACTCAGACAGCCTCACTCATCTCCTTACTTTGCATACTCTTTCTCTCTCAGCACCTGCATTCACCTCAGGGATACCTTGCAGCAGCTCTTACCACCACTGATATAGTGGCAGTAATCATTTGAGGAGATAATGGAAAGGAATAGAGCGGAATGGTTAGACATGCCCCTTGACCCATTGAGATGTGGAACATGGGCTGCTGACAGGCCTTAAAGGGAACTGCTGTTTCTTTTGGGAGGACACTGCAGGTGCACTTTTTTTTTGTGGTGGATTTGATGCAGTAGCCTTTAAGAACACATTCTACTCTAGTTACTTCCTTTAATCTGTGCCAAAACGACTGGTACTTCAAAGGAGAATCCAGGCCAAGATATCACATTCAGTTCATCAGGTGGCCTGAACTGCTATATTTACCAGGAACCGAATGTTTTTTGTATGTTTTCATTCTTCTTGTTTTGAAGAGCAGGGCAATTTTGAATTTTACAGAGATTTTTAAACCTCACCCTGAAATTCTGAGGTAATCATGAAAAGCTTGGAACTCAGCCTCTTTGAAATCGCATGTGCATTGTTGGTAGTGCAATATATTAACACATTAGTAAGAAATTACTTTGTCTACTATTCTAACAAAGTTTTTAACCTGAAAGGTTTAATAATATAGCAAGTGCGATTTCAAAGCAGGGGTGAACCTCATGAAGGCATGAGTAAGCCAAGCTCTTGAATTATTCATGAGATGTTATGCGTTACCCGGATACTAAAAAAAATAAGAATTACTGGGGATTCCTTTCCTCCAGGGCCAAACAGTGGTGCAAATTTAGCATGCCCGAACCACCGCCTACCCCATGCCTGTACCCCTGATCCTGGAAGGTTTACCAGTTACAGGCTCATTCAATTGATTATGGTGGGCTTCCTGTGAAGTTCCGGCTTACATCCAGGAATGGGAGCCTTCCTCTGGGGCGAGAGAATGAAGACTGTTGCATAGCAGGTCCTGGACACCTGCCACAGCACAATGTGGTAATTCGCTTCCAAGACATCTGAAGAGGAGACAGGAATTTAATAACATTAAAAATTCCTGAGGCTTCACATAAAAAATATGTTGCTTGATGTATTCTCATCATTTGTATATCATAACAAAAAGTCCACCCATATCTGAACGCCCGATGTCAGTTTTGCCGTGAAATCCTGGAAGTGGCAGCGGATACAAGATGAAAATTGTCCCAATATTTCTAACATATCACAAAGAACCAAGATTTATCAAAACAAAATATACACTCATCAGCTCCTATCACGAAATAAATACCTGAAAAATCCACACACAAACTGCATTTTTGCATATAACATTTACAGTCCAAGTGGTACAATTTACCACGCATTGGAAAATATAGTCAAGTCATTTATTCAAGAAGAACACACATGCAATAGAGTTTTTCTAAAATATCTAAAAGGACCACTTTTCGCTGGCCATTTACCATCCATTACTGATATTAACTTTTAATTAATATCATAAAATGTGACAACTTTTGGCTTCAACGTCAGTTTTCAGAAGAAAATACAGAATAGTTTAGCACTTAAGGTGACAATGGGCTGAGTTTCACCACCACTAAAACACAAGATAGCCAAAGCTAATGTGCAGGGCACCACCAAAGTTGAAAAGAGTAGGAGAGGATCTTCCATTATGTTTGATGTAGTAGCAAGAATAATGGACAGTGGGCTTTGGGCCCACCCATGCTCCATTTGGCTGTTTGTGCACCAACTTCCGGATTAGGGCACATTGGCACATGATCTTCCAAGAGCCAATTACAATATGCTGGGGGCCTGGCGGAAGGGGAGTTTAAGAACATAAGAACCTAAGAAATAGGAGCAGAAGTAGGCCATTCGGCCTTCGAGCCCGCTCTGCCATTCAATACGATCATGGCTGATCTTCTACCTCAATTCCACTTTCCTGCACTATCCCCATATCCCTTGATTCCCTTAGTATCCAAAAATCTATCGACCTCGGGCTTAAATATACTCCGTTTTCCAGCTGTCCGGGGTAGAGAATTCCAAAGATTCACCACCCTCTGAGTGTAGAAATGTCTCCTTGTCTCAGTCCTAAATGGCCAACCCCTTATGCTGAGACATAATTCTCAACTCTCCAGCCAGAGGAAACATCCTCCCTGCATCTACCCTGTCAAACATTGTAAGAATATTGAATGTTTCAATGATATCATCTCTCATTCTTCTAAACTCTATGGAACATGGGCTGGATTTTCTGGTCCTTTGCGCTCCTGGTTTTGCCCTGGAATGGCGTGAAAGGCGGAGTTCAGGTCTTCTGCGTCCCTTGGCGAACCTCCAGTCCGGTTTTGTGGTGGCGCTGAGCAGAACCACTGGGAAGAGCTGCACCTGGTGTACAACGCCTCTCGGTGAGACACCAGCAGGAGTTTGGACTTTTGCCTGACCCCCATCCGCCCGGAAGTATGCCCGCAATAACCGCCTGGGAAATTAATACAGTCCAGCATAGCCGGCAGCGGTGAGGAAAGTAAATACTCTAAAGATAAGTGCGAGTGTTTGTTCTTTTAATTGTCTTAGTGATATGTGTTGTGGTGGAGTGGGCAATGTTTTGGGAATGTTTTTGTGTTTTTATTTTAAAGGTTCCCCCCCCCCCCACCCTCCACCCCTCACCCCCTCCCCCCTCCGGCCAGGTCGCTCTCAGAGCGCACACGGCCCAGCACTTTAGTTTGCGAGTTTCCCATTTTTTACGCCACGAAAAGTGTACAATGCCTCCCTTCATGCTGCGTCCCCTGATGCAGGGCCCAGATACCGAAACTTCCTTACCAAAGCACAGACTATTCCCGGCCGGTAACTTTCCCGTCCCGACTCCGTTTTCGCCCCGAAAACAGAAAAGCCTAAAATCCAGCTCTATCGGTCTCGTCTACTCAATCTCGCCTCATAGGACAATCCCCCACATCCAAGGAGTCAGTCACACACTCCCCTTTCAGTTCCTGTTTCAGGAATCATTTCCTAAAAGGCTGGAATGTAACTTGCCTTCAACACCCATTGCCTGATCTCAACATAAAAAATGGATTTCATTCGGGAATTCATTAAACATGGGATGAACAATCAATTACCTATTTCAGTGAAACTCCTGCACATTCTGTGTGGCAGCAATTATTGTTGGCCATCAACCAGTTAAGAAATTTGCATAAATCACTTTTCTAGCGGGGATCTGGCAATTTTTAAAACCAATCGATTTCCTGGCCCCCCGCACACCCATATTCAAGTGGGAACGATCCCAGTGAAAGAGTGCTTTGTTGAGACTAGAGCACCAATTTTTGAAATTTCCCATTTCTTTCCAGCTGGGACTATATTACACACTGATACAACTTAGCATTACAATGGTCCTGTCAACACATTTCATTCTCAAAGACAAACATCATGTTCATCTAAAGATATCATTATACCAAGTTGGCCTCAAACACAACAGGCTACAGCAAGAATCTATCAAAGACCTGAATGAATCAGTTTGGTTGGAAGGACTGAACTCAACAAGGCATTGGTAGGGTGATGGTGGGCATAGTATGATGCCAAATTCCTAAAGCCTCTCTAGGTAAAGTGGGTATAAGAAAAAAGGCAACTCTCTTGGACAACAGTGTTAGGAGCCATTGAGGTAGAAGTTGATCCTTGTTGCGCCTACTTTGCAAGAGTTAAATGGTCATAAAAAGGATCAATTTTGTGTACAAAGTCCTGTGCCCCATAAATGCCTGAAAAATGTCAGACCCAAAATTGGGTCGGACTATTTTTCAGGCATCTGGAGTAACTGCCTAAAACAGGCATCAGGTACCTTCCATATGCTAATGCAGAGCTTATTGCCTGTTCAAGGACCCTTGTTTGAAATGGAATTGTGATCTTCCTCAGAGTTTCTGATCAAACATTTCTCCTAACAATTCCTACGTTGACAGCCCTGACAAGTGATAAAGTAGGTTAATTGTTTTTAAATTGATAGTGAGAGATGAAGAGCAAAGCGCCGTGATACCAGAGGTTGAGAATGAATGAGAAGACTACGTAATGGTGAGGTGACAGCAAGCTCGACTTTTAAACACCTGTAGATTGTCAGAGGAAGGGAAGATGGAGGACAGGAATAAGTTTGAGAAGTTTAAGGTCCCAGGAAAGTACAGAATAGTGCAGAAGAGAGATGATGCTAATTACTGAGCGCTTAAAAATGTTTTGCTGCCAAGCTAGGGTGGTTGGGGTCTCTCGACTGCAGAGCTACACGATTCGTTGTGAATGGTTAAGGCATGTATCACCTCAGTGTGGTTTGCAACTACGAAAACAGAGACCCCCAGTGAACCCAAAAACTACTGAGGAAATGCACTGATGTTGGTAGTCCTCAAGGCAGATCATGGGTAGTCACAATCCTCTGGGTGTGTGCAGTGTAAACAGACAAGAATAAGCTGGATTCCATCCTTATCAAGAATGAGTAGAACAACTTATGTGTTCCTAAAAGACTGCAGAGGATCGTACGGTTCAGGTGAAAACCATTTACACTTCCATTGATTTTCTTCAGGCTTTCAACCAAGCGCCTCATATGGCCCTCTTGAAGGAATTAGAGGTCTAATGCTTAAGCAGCAGTTGCTTTCTTTCCTCTCTGTATTGTAGGCATCAGTTCCTGGATACAAGAACATAAGAACATAAGAAATAGAAGCAGGAGTAGGCCACTTGGCCCCTCGAGCCTACTCCGCCATTCAATAAGATCATGGCTGATCTGATCATGGACTCAGCTCCACTTCCCTGCCCGCTCCCCATAACCCTTTACTCCCTTATCGCTCAAAAATCTGTCTATCTCCGCCTTAAATATATTCAGTGACCCAGCCTCCACAGCTCTCTAGGGCAGAGAATTCCATATATTTACAACTCTCTGAGAGAGAAGAAATTCCTCCTCATCTCAATTTTAAATGAGCGGCCTCTTATTCTGAGACTATGTTCCCTAGTTTTAGTTTCACCTATGAGTGGAAATATCCTCTCTGCATCCACCTTGTCAAGTCCTTTCATTATCTTATATGTTTCAATAAGATCACCTCTCATTCTTCTGAACTCCAATGAGTATAGGCCCAACCTACTCAACTTATTTTCATAAGTCAGCCCCCTCATCTCCGGAATCAACCTAGTGACCTTTCTCTGAACAGCCTCCAATGGAAGTATATCCTTCCTTAAATACGGAGACCAAAACTGTACGCAGTCTTCCAGGTCTGGTCTCACCAATACCCTGTACAGTTGTAGCAGGACTTCTCTGCTTTTATACTCTATCCTCCTTGCAATAAAGGCCAACATTCCATTTGCCTTCCTGATTACTTGCTGTACCTGCATACCAACTTTTTGTGTTTCATGCACAAGGACCCCCAGGTCCCTCTGTACGGCAGCACTTTGCAATTTTTCTCCATTAAAATTACAATTTGCTTTTCTATTTTTTCTGCCAAAGTGGATAACCTCACATTTTCCCACATTATACTCTATCTGCCAAATTTTTGCCCACTCACTTAGCCTGTCTATATCCCTTTGAAGATTCTTTATGTCCTCCTCACAATTTGCTTTCCCGCCCATCTTTGTATCATCAGCAAACTTGGCTACATCACACTCGGTCCCTTCATCTAAGTCATTAATATAGATTGTAAATAGTTGAGGACCCAGCACTGATCCCTGTGGCACCCCACTAGTTACTGTTTGCTAACTGGAAAATGACCCATTTATCCCAACTCTCTGTTTTCTGTTAGTTAGCCAATCCTCTATCCATGCTAATATATTACCCCCAACCCTGTGAACTTTTATCTTGTGCAGTAACTGTTATGTATGTATGTAGACCTTACCCAAATGTAAGACTTTCCACTAGGGGGCACACCTGTGGGAGACCTAAGGGTCACCTGTTCACCCTGGGGCAAGCAGGTATAAAAGGTGATTCCCCATGCTGCTTCTCCACTCTGGAGTCTGAATAAAGAGATCAAGGTCACAACAGTTTGAGCTTGCAATACAGTCCTGTGGATTTATTCTGAACATAACAAATTGGCGACGAGTAACGGATCACGAACTTTCACGCGGTAATGGCTGCCATTGGTATTCTTGAGAGATTTGTTGAGGGTATGATTGGGAAGCCTTCGTTCAGTGCCTCAACCAGTACTTTGTGGCCAACGAATTAGACAAGGCTGAGATGGAGGCCAAGCGCAGGGCAATTCTCCTCACCGTATGTGGGTCATCAGTATATCGACTCCTAAAAAACTTGCTGGGACCAGACAAAATAATGGACAAATCTTATGCAGAGCTGTGTACGCTGGCTAAGGAACATCTCAAGTCAACGGAGAGCATCCTGATGGCCAGGTACCGCTTTTACACACACCATTGCACCGAGGGCCAGAACGTGGCGAGTTTTGTCGCCAACCTAAGACGCCTTGCGGGGCAGTGCGACTTTGCAGGATCCTTGGGGGAAATGTTGTGGGACTTTTTCGTGCTTGGAATTGGCCACGAGGTCATCCTTCGCAAACTGCTGTCTGCCGAATCTAAGCAAGGCCATCACGATAGGCCAAGCCTTTATATCCACGAGCGATAACACGAAACAGATATCTTCACAGAATCAAAGCTCACCGGCAAGCACCGTGCACAAAATAATGTTTGCAGCAGGCAGAACGGCACAGGGCAGGGCCCACCTGATTGCAGAGGCCAGACCTAGGCCTAGAGTGACTCAGTCCGCCGTGGGGCGTGAATGCATATCAATCAGCACCATGTTGACGCTGCGGGGACAGCCATAGAGCTCATCAATGTCGATTCAAACCCTATGTGTGCAAGGGCTGTGGAACAATGGGGCACCTCCAGCGAATGTGCAAACGATCTCTGACTCACCACGTGGCAGAGTCAGGAAAGGACGACTGATGCAGCGAGGATCACGATGAACAAGCAGGGGAGGCAACTGAACCTGAGGATGAAGAGGTAGTATATGGGATAAAAACCTCACCACCAAAAGCCCTCCGATAATGTTAAAAGTTGAACTTAACGGCACTCCAGTCTCCATGGAACTTGACACAGGGGCGAGTCAATCAGTTATGAGCCAGAAGGTTTTCGAGAGGCTGTGGAGCGACGAAGCACAAGCTGATCCTGATTCAGGCAAAGCTGTGCATCTGCACCAAGGAACTGAGACCAGTTATTGGTAGTGCGGATATAAGAGTATTCCATGAGGGAGCAGTGCATGAATTACCATTGTGGATTGTTTCAGGTGATGGGCCAATGCTGCTTGGGAGGAGGTGGATGGGGAAGATTCGATGGAACTGGGAAGACCTCTGCGTACCCTCTCTGACGAATGAGGCCTCCCTTTCCCAAAGGCCGAGCAAACCCCCTCTTCCAGCTGAACCAGGCATCGAAGTGCAGATCCCCGAGGCACAGGCCGCTCATCACAATCACGAGGAGGTAAAGTTCAACCGAGCAGCGGTACAGACGCGGTACCTACCACCCGAAGAAGACGACCCTTTCGCAACGATGGAAGAGGTTCCAGGTCGACCATTCGGAGTGGGATTCCGGCTGAAATGATCCGACTGCGTCTCCCCGACGCCAGAGGCAAAATACCTGGAGAGGAAGATCACGGCAGTCGACATCACGGATACGGACGCGAGGGCGTCCAGACCACGGGTCTAAGGTGCGTCCAGACCACGGGACGAAGGTGCGTCCAGACCACGGGACGAGAAGGTGTCCAGACCACGGGACGAAGGTGTGTCCAGACCACGGGATGAGAGAGCGTCCAGACCACGGGACGAGAGAGCGTCCAGACCACGGGATGAGAAAGCGTCCAGACCACGGGACGAGAAGGCGTCCAGACCACGAGACGAGAGAGCGTCCAGACCACGGGACGAGAAGCGTCCAGACCACGGGACGAAGGTGCATCCAGACCATGGGACGAGAGAGCGTCCAGACCACGGGACAAGAGAGCGTCCAGACCACGGGATAAGAGAGCGTCCAGACCACGGAACGAGAGAGCATCCAGACCACGGAAGGTCACCGCAATGGAACGGAGGAATGTGTTGCCCAGCAAGGAAGACAACTGGGTTTGGGGCAAAGGTAAAGGGGCGGCCGCTGTGAAGGTGAGGAACCCACCACGCTCAAATAAATTGTGTGCACCATGTAACCTGTGCGAGCGGTCTTTCGCAGCTAATGATGTACCATTGTATGGGGTTGGGGGTACCTCATAACAAGCCAAAGTAGCGGGCGAACAGTAACCGGTCGTATATGTATCTGACAAAGTATAGGTTAGACCTCCAAAATGCAGAGTTCCGGAATCCAGAATGGCGGGGTCGTCCAGAAACCGGAAAAGGTTCCGATATCCAGAGTCCTCCCGCCTCGGCAAACCGACTTCGCCCCGGCCCGACCTCGCCCCGGCCCGACCTCTCCCCGGCCCGACCTCTCCCCGGCCCGACCTCACCCCGGCCCGACCTCACCCCGGCCCGACCTCTCCCCGGCCCGACCTCGACCCGGCTCGACCTCTCCCCGGCCCGACCTCACCCCGGCCCGACCTCTCCCCGGCCCGACCTCGACCCGGCCCGGCCTCTCCCCGACCTCACCCCGGCCCGACCTCGCCCCGGCCCGACCTCGACCCGGCCTCACCGTGGCCCGACCTCACCCCGGCCCGACCTCTCCCCGGCCCGACCTCGCCCCGGCCCGACCTCTCCCCGGCCCGACCTCGCCCCGACCTCACCGTGGCCCGACCTCACCCCGGCCCGACCTCACCCCGGCCCGACCTCGACCCAGCCCGACCTCTCCCCGGCCCGACCTCTCCCCGACCTCACCCCGGCCCGACCTCACCCCGACCTCACCCCGGCCCGACCTCGCCCCGGCCCGACCTCGACCCGACCTCTCCCCGACCTCACCCCGGCCCGACCTCACCCCGACCCGACCTCACCCCGACCTCGCCCCGGCCCGACCTCGCCCCGGCCCGACCTCCCTCCCTCCCCTTTACCTTGCCTGCCCGACCCCACTTACCTCGGTCCAGACAAGGAACTCCTCCACGGCGGCGAGCCCCGTGATGAAGTCCTTTACGGCGGGGCCCGCGCGAATATCTCCTCTTCAGCGGGGCCCACGCGAACATCTCCACGGCGGCGAGGCCCGCCCGAACACTCGAACAACTCATCGATGAGCACCCCACTCCCCCACCCCCACCCCCTTTCTGGCGTTCCGAAATCTGGAAATACCTGATCCTGTGCTCGGATACGTGACGTCAGAAAGACGTTCCAAAATCTAGCGAAAGGCAAAATCCGGAACGGCCTCAGTCCCGAGGGTTCCGGATTTGGGACGCCTCCCCTCACTTGTAACAAGTGATGTGTTATCACACATGATCAGGTATGCTGTACAGCAAGCCAAAGTAGCGGGCGAACCCAACCAGTTGCATATCTATCTAACAAAGCATTCGTGGCAAGTGAGATGTTACCGCAAAAGGTCGGGAGTGTAGTGCAGCAAGCAAAAGTAGCAGGTGAGCCCCAAATGATTGAGCATGTAGCAAATAAGTTAAACAGAGCAGCAGCCTGTGTTCACGGGACGAAAGTGACGTACCAAAGAGTGTCCCAATGTGTGCTCGAGTCAACAAGCTGCTCATCCCACGAGCTTGGGAGAGCAGAGGCACCATTGTCGATGCGTTGTTTCGAGAATGCCTAACACTGTCTGTGCACTGTAACATAGAAACATAGAAACATAGAAACATAGAAACATAGAAAATAGTGCAGGAGCAGGCCATTCAGCCCTTCTAGCCTGCACCGCCATTCAATGAGTTCATGGCTGAACATGAAACTTCAGTACCCTCTTCCTGCTTTCTCGCCATATCCCTTGATCCCCCGAGTAGTAAGGACTTCATCTAACTCCCTTTTGAATATACTTAGTGAATTGGCCCCAACCACTTTCTGTGGCAGAGAATTCCACAGGTTCACCACTCTCTGGGTGAAGAAGTCTCTCCTCATCTCGGTCCTAAATGGCTTACCCCTTATCCTTAGACTGTGACCCCTGGTTCTGGACTTCCCCAACATTGGGAACATTCTTCCTGCATCTAACCTGTCGAAACCCGTCAGGATTTTAAACATTTCTATGAGGTCCCCTCTCATTCTTCTGAACTCCAGTGAATACAAGCCCAGTTGATCCAGTCTTTCTTGATAGGTCAGTCCCACCATCCCGGGAATCAGTCTGGTGAATCTTCGCTGCACTCCCTCAATAGCAAGAATGTCCTTCCTCAAGTTAGGAGACCAAAACTGTACACAATACTCCAGGTGTGGCCTCACCAAGGCCCTGTACAACTGTAGCAACACCTCCCTGCCCCTGTACTCAAATCCCCTCGCTATGAAGGCCAACATGCCATTTGCTTTCTTAACCGCCTGCTGTACCTGCATGCCAACCTTCAATGACTGATGTACCATGACACCCAGGTCTCATTGCACCTTCCCTATTCCTAATCTGTCACCATTCAGATAATAGTCTGTCTCTCTGTTTTTACCACCAAAGTAGATAACCTCACATTTATCCACATTATACTTCATCTGCCATGCATTTGCCCACTCACCTAACCTATCCAAGTCACTCTGCAGCCTCATAGCATCCTCCTCGCAGCTCACACTGCCACCCAACTTAGTGTCATCTGCAAATTTGGAGATACTACATTTAATCCCCTCGTCTAAATCATTAATGTATAATGTAAACAGCTGGGGCCCCAGCACAGAACCTTGCGGTACCCCACTAGTCACTGCCTGCCATTCTGAAAAGTACCCATTTACTCCTACTCTTTGCTTCCTGTCTGCCAACCAGTTCTCAATCCACGTCAGCACACTACCCCCAATCCCATGTGCTTTAACTTTGCACATTAATCTCTTGTGTGGGACCTTGTCGAAAGCCTTCTGAAAGTCCAAATATACCACATCAACTGGTTCTCCTTTGTCCACTTTACTGGAAACATCCTCAAAAAATTCCAGAAGATTTGTCAAACATGATTTCCCCTTCACAAATCCATGCTAACTTGGACCTATCATGTCACCATTTTCCAAATGCGCTGCTATGACATCCTTAATAATTGATTCCATCATTTTACCAACTACTGAGGTCAGGCTGACTGGTCTATAATTCCCTGTTTTCTCTCTCCCTCCTTTTTTAAAAACATGATCCGCCACGGGCCAGGCACAGAGAGCGGCACCCATGTTCTCAGTTGGCCACTGCTGTGAGGGACCAGCCAGGATTCCACGTTACAGCCTGCCAAAGGTGAACTGCTAGACGGGATGTGGCAACCCATCTGCCAAAAAGACGATAGACCCATCCCAACGTTGCAAAGCAAGGCAGGGCAGCTACACACAGTCGGTGGTCCGGGTCCCCATACCACGGCCCAATGTCCAGAGGAACCACTCGGCCTCCCGCCACTATCGAAAGTCTCAAGACCATTGTGGCCATCCTGGGCTTGCCAGAGCTCAGTGCCCAAATCACGAAACCTAGCACCACGCGTGCCATGGTAGACTCCCTACAGAACCGGCTATCCTGGGTGCTACGCAGCCCCCAGTCTGAATCATTCAGAACTGAGCCTTCCGCATGCCATCAGTAGAGAATGCACCATAAGTGCACGGCCCCTCCAGGCGACATCAGAATAAGTGATGTGGACGATGTTCAGGGTCCCAGTCGGGCCGCTAACACCGCATTAGCCACGGGGGGAATGGAGTGTATGAAATGAAAACGGAGTGTTTGATTTTTAAACCATGTACTGGAATAACGGGTAAACCAGTGGGATGAGACCAAGCGGTGAACGACACTGTAAGGACCTGGCCCCCAGCGATCCACCAACACGATCACCTTCGCCGTCAACCACGAGGATGAACCCACCATGTCAGGATTTCAACCCAGGCGATCGACCCGGGGGTGCGGTGTACCAGATCACCTCAACTTGCAAATAACTTACACAATAAGACATTGGGGGGGAGTGATGTTATGTATGTATATAGACCTTAGCCGAATATAAGACTTGCCACCAGGGGGCACACCTGTGGGAGACCTAAGGGTCACCTGTGGACCCTGAGGCAAGCAGGTATAAAAGGTGACTCACAATGTTGCTTCCTCACTCTAGAGTCTGAAATAAAAAGACCAAGGTCACAACAGTTTGAGCTTGCGATATAGTCCTGTGGATTTATTCTGAACATAGCAGTCTACTTTTATGTGGCACCTTATCGAATGCCTTCTGGAAATCCAAATATGCCATATCCACTGGTTCCCCCTTATCCACCCTACTCATTACATCCTCAAAGAATTCCAGCAAATTTGTCAAACATGATTTCCCTTTCATAAAACCATGCTGACTCTGCTTAATTGAATATATGAAAGCCTGTTCTTATGACCAGTTTCCAGGTAACACCTTCTGGCAGCTTTTGAGCCAAGTCTCAGAGATTCTTCATCAGTTCTACAATGGATATTTGCCTACAGCATAGTGGAAGAACCCACGCAGGGCACTTGATTTGTGCTGCTACCTTGATGTTTTAGATGTTCAAGTACTGCCTGGCTGAGGTCAGTGGTACTCCTATGCACTATTGAAGATCGACCAGCCAGCCTAGTTCATTAATAAAAGCTGGAGGAGTAGACTTATTACAGGGGGCTGGAATTCTTTCCACCCGTCTCCAGATAATCTGCGGTGAACATTATGGCTATTGAGGGAGTGCAGCAAAGGTTCACCAGACTGATTCCCAGGATGGCAGGACTGACATATGAAGAAAGACTGGATTGGCTAGGCTTATATTCACTGGAATTTAGAAGAATGAGAGGGGATCTCATAGAAGCATATAAAATTCTGACAGGACTGAACAGGTTAGATGCAGGAAGAATGTTCCTGATGTTGGGGAAGTCCAGAACCAGGGGTCACAGTCTAAGGATAAGTGGTAAGCCATATAAGAGCGAGATGAGGAGAAACATTTTCACCCAGAGAATTGTGAACCTTTGGAATTCTCTACCACAGAAAGTTGTTGAGTCCAGTTCTTGGATATATTCAAAAAGGAGTTAGATGTGGCCCTTACGGCTAAAGGGATCAGGGGGTATGGAGAGAAGGCAGGAGCGGGATACTGAAGTTGCATGATCAGCCATGATCTTATTGAATGGTGGTGCAGGCTCGAAGGGCCGAATGGCCTGCTCCTGCACCTATTTTCTATGTTTCTATGAAGCTTACCAGTAATCTGCTCTGGTAAGCTGCATGGTTTCAGCTGGTTATAGTTCAGCAGTATTTCTGTGCACGCTTGGATGTTCCTAAGCCATGGCATTATCAACAATCATCTACGGTCTCTGGACTTAGGTATGTGTTAGTTATTTAGAGTCTCCTGTGCCTAATGGTACCCATTTCTTCCACTGCTGTCTGTACAGAGCAAGATATTAGATTCCATTGGAGTATCATTTTGCCTTATATTCAGCAGATCATATAGTTGATGTTTATATTTGAAATTCTACAACAGACTTGTCTTGTCTCCAAGGTGTTTCTGTAACAGGCATTTTTATGTGGACAGGTCATTCGCCTCATTCACAATTCTCTGCTAGGAAGTCTAGTCGGTTGAATGCACCCATATGGGGGGGTTGTAACTACTTTTTGGAAGTAATTTTATCAGTAGCTTGAATTGAAAGTGAGATGGGTTTCTGGGTATGTCAGGCACCCCGATGACCAATATAAAACATCGTTTTGGTGCCAAATTTGCAACAATTTCTGGAAAGTAAAGGTAGCACGGCAAACTGTGACTTCCTGTCCTTGAGCAGATCTCTTTTTTTGAGGGAGGATGATTGAGGCAGGAGGAGGGAAAATGAGAATACACGACCAGCTTCACACAACTGCTACAAATGGCCTTGAATGCAGAAAAACTGGCTGGAAGTACATCAAATTAAGGAGCCAAGATTCAGTTTAGACAAGCACATTACTGTCAGGGAAAAAAAAGGTTTGTGCTTCAGCGGCTAATTTGCCATCTGAATTTGTGCAAGAATGAGCAAATAGAAAAAAATTGAACACATACATGAACTGTTCTTTGAAACATCCAGAGATCATTGCTAATGCATTTTTTTTGCAGCAGTAATGGGCCCCGAAAATCTTCAGACCCGATGCACAATGTAAATGTGGCAAAATCGGGTTTGGTCAGGGCATAGTCATTTAATTTAATTAATCCCTAAAGATGCCCGTGTAAGTATAAGCGCATTTTGTCACCTGCTGGGAGGCAGGGGGAGCAAGATGAGGTGCTGGATGCCCGAATGGATATGCTGCTGACCATCCCTCACCAGGAGTTATGGCAACACGGGTGATCAGCACCTTTTTTTTATTTGTTCCGGTATGTGGGCGTCGCTGGCAAAGTCAGTATTTATTGCCCATTCCTAATTGCCCTTGAGAAGGTGGTGGTGAGCCGCCTTCTTGAACCACTGCAGTCTGTGTGGTGAAGGTGCTCCCACAATGCTGTTAGGAATGGAGTTCCAGGATTTTGATCCAGCGACAATGAAGGAATGACAATATATTTCGAAGTCAGAATGGTGTGTAGCTTGGAGGGGAACTTGCAGGTGATGGTGCTCCCATGCGCCTACTGCCCTTGTCCTTCTAGGTGGTAGAGGTCGCGGGTTTGGGAGGTGCTGCTGAAGAAACCGTGGCGAGTTGCTGCAAAGCATCTTATAGATGGTACTTACTGCAGCCACGGTGTGCCAGTGGTTGAGGGAGTGAAGGTTGAAGGTGGTGAATGGGGTGCCAATCAAGTGTGCTACTTTGTCCTGGATGATTTTGTAAGAAAGACAATTAAAGCAAAATATTAAACTCAGTTCTGGAGTCTTCCATGTCATGACCCCAGTCTGGAGACATCGGTGGGTCCCACTTCTGCCCCTGTAATCACGTGGCTGTAAGTTTCTTCCCAGCATCCAGAATATCAGGAAACCATGGTAAATCAGGCAGCTGAAGCCATCCCAACACCCCTGCCTCTTCATGACGTCAGGGACCCTGCATGGGGCCAATGATCTTCTAGGAAGAGACCCAGAAAGCAGGTGGAAACCACAGGAGGTCAGGCAGGTGAAGCCATCTCATCAGCCCCCCACCTCTTCATAGAGTCTGGGGCCCTTTATGTTTTCAACTTGCTGACGGGTGTAAACCTGGTGTTGCGGATCAGCAGGTCGGTGAAAGAAACTGAAGCTTCTATGATGGTCGGCCAATCTGCAATGCCAGATTTACACCTTTGGTGGCTGGTTGACAATATACCCCAGTACTTCTGGGTCCCACCTGATTTTCCATGACCTCTTCTGGCCAATTAACAATGCAAGTGTGCCCCAGACTCCAAGGAAATTCGGGGCCTCTGTATTCATTTTAATGATATCCTAAATCACACAGATCTCTGAATTTTAATTTTCTTCTATATAATAATCTTTTTTGAGGACTTTTTCTTTAACTGTCTTGAGATTGACATTAAACACAGAAGCAAATACCATAGATGTATTTAAGGGGAAGCTAGATAAGTGCATGAGGGAGGAAGGAACAGTCATCACCATCATCATCATCGGCAGTCCCCCGGAGTCGAAGATGACTTGCTCCCACTCTAAAAGTGAGTTCTCAGATGATGGAGGAGTCCAATGCGGGACCTACAGTCTCTGTCACAGGTGGGGTAGACAGTGGTTGAGGGAAAGGGTGGGTGGGGAGCCTGGGTTGACGTACGCTCCTTCCGCTGTCTACGCTTGGTTTCTGCTTGTTCTCGGCGATGGGACTCTAGGTGCTCCACGTCCTCCCGGATACTCTTCCTCCATTTTGGGCGATCGTGGGCCAAGGATTCCCAAGAGTCAGTGGAGATGTTGCACTTGATCAAGAAGGCTTTGAGGGTGTCCTTGAAGCATTTCCTCTGCCCACCTGGGGCTCGCTTGCCATGTCGAAAATCCGCGTAAAGTGCTTTGGGTGTCTCGTGTCGAGCATGTAGACGATGTGGCCTGCCCAACAGAGCAGATTAAGCGTGGTCAACGCTTCGATGCTGGGGATGTTGGCCTGAGCGAGAACACTGACGTTGGTGCGTCTGACATTTGCATTTGCAGGATCCTGCGGAGGCAGCGCTGGTCATACTTCTCCAGTGTTTTGAGGTGTTTGCTGTATATAGTTCATGTCTCTGAAGCATATAGGAGGGCAGGTATCACTACTGCCCTGTGGACCAATGTCATGTATTCTACTGTCATTGTAATCCATGTATAAACTGATCTAAGTTGTACACTGTGAGAACACTGACCACTAGGTGGTGAACTTGTAGGAGACACTCCTAACCTGGACTTTCAGGTATAAAAGGGGAAGCTCCACCCATCTTCTCCACTTCAGTGCTGGCTAATAAAGGACTGGTCACAGAGTGACCTTCTCTCTAGTATGGGCCTTGTGTGCATTTGTACTGTATA
The DNA here is from genome assembly GCF_044704955.1 of Pristiophorus japonicus. NCBI lineage: Eukaryota > Metazoa > Chordata > Chondrichthyes > Pristiophoridae > Pristiophorus > Pristiophorus japonicus. Next base: position 59,272,991 of record NC_091985.1, read on the forward strand.
GTAAGGACATATTAACCATAAGCTTGGTGCCAGATTTGAGGTCCTGGTTTTCAAACATTCTCTTCCTCAGGTGACCGAAGGCTGTGCTGGCACACTGGAGTCGGTGTTGGACCTCATCATTAATGTCTGCTCTTGCTGACAGTAGGCTCCTGAGGAATGGAAAATGGTCCACGTTGTCCAAGGCCTCGTCATAGATTTTGATAAATAGGGGGCAGTGCTGTGTGGCAGGATCAGATTGGTAGAGGACCTTTGTCTTACGGATGTTTAGTGTAAGGCCCATGCTTTCGTACGCCTCGGTGAATTTGTTGATGATGGCTTGGAGTTCGGCCTCCGAGTGTGCGCAGACGCAAGTGTCATCTGCGTACTGTAGTTCAATGACAACGGATGACAAGCTGATCCTTCTTGGCGATTTCAACGCCAGAGTCGGAAAGGACACAGACCTCTGGGGAGGTGTGATCGGCAGAGAGGGGGTAGGGAAAACCAACTCCAGCGGTACCTTTGCTCCTGTCGAAATGCCTAGAACATGTCATTACCAACACCTTGTTCCATCAGGGAGACAAGTACAAGGCACTATGGCAGCACCCTTGCTCTAAGCATTGGCATTTGCTCGACTACCTCATCATTCGAGCGAGAGACCGCAAGGACATACGCATCACCCGCGCCATGACAGGAGCCGACGACTGCTGGACGGACCACCGCCCAATCCGCTCCGTCATTAACATCAATATAGTCCCGTAATAGCGACAGCAACAGAAGCAATGCAGCAGGAAAGTCAATGCAGAGGCACTCAAAGACCCTGATAAGAAAGCCCTATTCAGCCAGCGCCTCACTGCCAATCTGGCGATCCTCGATAACCCAGAGACACAGAGTGCCCACAGAGCCTGGTCTGCCCTCAAGACCTCCATAATCAGCACCTGCAAAGAGACACTCAGTCACTCAACCAGGAAACACCAAGACTGGTTTGACGAGAACGACCAGGAGATCCAGGAGCTAATTAGCAACAAGCGCAAGGCATTTCTGAATTGAAAACAGCAACAGAACACGAGAACAAGAAAGCAGCTCTACATACGGCTGAGGTGCATCAAAAAACCGGCAACTTAAAAGACAGATGGTGGATGGAGAAAGCACAGGAGATCCAGCAGCTAGCCGCCAACCACGACGTGCGTGGATTCTTCAGCGCAGTCAAGACCACCTACAACCCAAGCACCCAAAGCCCTATCCCACTGCTGGCCAAGAATGGTGAGGTACTCATCAAGGAAAGAGAGGCAGTCAGTGCCCGTTGGAAGGAGCATTTTGAAGATCTCCTTAACCAAGACTCTGTCTCGACGCGAGTGTCCTCGACTCCATCCCGCAGCATGCTGCCCACCACCAGCTCAGCACATGCCTCCTTCTGACCAATTAATAACGCATTGACTTCAATGTATCACAGGCGGTGGATTCACTAACATGCATTTTGTGCTAACGCTGAAGACTAATCTCACCCTATTGCTTAAGTGGGGTTGCTCCATCCTGTAGATTACATGGATAAGTAGAATGTACAATAACCATCTTGCACACTCCTCCCCAGTTGGCTTTGTTCACCCATAAATGTGGATGAAAAGGGAGTGGAAAGTAGTTTACCTCTTTAAGAAATTATTGAGGAGTATTTTAAAGGGGGTGTGTTGGGTATAAATTGCAGATGTGTTAAATTAATGTTTCACGTCAGTTCAAATGAACAAAGATTGTGGACAAATTCCAGATGCTGTAAAGCTGGCTCAGAAATTTCGAACATATCTGGGTGTCAGTGAAGCATGTGGCATGAAGAAGTTCAACCAGATGTGTTGCAACCAAAATCCTCAGGGCAATCAGTGAGGAAATATGTGAAAGTCCTCATTAGTATTTTTAGAAGCCCCATATAAATACAGAGGGCTGTACCTGAGATATGGAGAATAATGAATATTATTCCCATATTCAAACACAGATTGAACTATGAATCAAGGGATTGTAGACCAGTTAGTCTGACAGCATTCAGTGATCACAATTTGAATGTTTGGACAGATGTATTCAATGAGCCCATCATTTCCAGCAGTTTGCTTGGCAGGGTCAAGCTGACAGTGAGCAGAGTGACTGGTGAAGTTATTGCCACATTTCACTGGAGTTACTCTGGCTCGCCAATGTTGCTAGGTGTGAGTGCAGGCAGATAAAGCCATAAAAAAGGGCAAGTACATTTTGGATCTTAGAAATAGGGCACTGAGATAATGATAAATTTGTACAAGCAACGATTAGGCCACATTTAGAATACTGTGTGCAGTTTAGAGCACCCCATCTTAGAAAGGAGTTTAAAACCGCAGAGAATGTAGCATTGTGGCTACACGAGGATGATGCCAACGGTGGGAAACTATAGTTACAAGAACACACTTGAGATACTGGGACTTTTCCCACTGGAGCAGAAAAGGGAAGAGGAGATTTCAAAGAGTTTTTTTAAATGATGCACAATTTTGATAGGGTGAATAGGAAAAGACTATTTCCTTTGGTTGGGGAGCCAGTGATGGAAGGTCCACATTTTAAAAGTGACGAAGAGAACGAGAAAAGTATTTAGATGGAATTTGTTTATGCAGAGAGTTGTTGGGATATAGAAAGCTTTGCCACAGTAAGTGGTTGAGGCAGAGATCACTGGGCGCTTCTGGGGAAAAGTGAATAAATATTCAAAGTGGGGAAAATACAGGCCTTTAGGGAGAAAGCAAATGCAATGGGATTAAATTTGGATTGCTGTAGCTAAGAGCCAGCATAGATATGATGGGCCAAATTCCTTCCTTCCATGCTACAAACTTCTATGGTTCCATGTTAAATGATTGCATTATACATATATATATATATATATACACGGCAAGCGAGCCCCAGGTGGGCAGAGGAAACGTTTCGGGGACACCCTCAAAGCCTCCTTGATAAAATGCAACATCCCCACCGACACCTGGGAGTCCCTGGTCAAAGGCCGCCCTAAGTGGAGGAAGAGCATCCGGGAGGGCGCTGAGCACCTCGAGTCTCGTCACCGAGAGCATGCAGAAATCAAGCGCAGACAGCGGAAAGAGCGTGCGGCAAACCAGCCTCCCCACCCACCCCTTCCCTCAACGACTGTCTGTCCCACCTGTGTCAGAGACTGTAATTCCCGTATTGGACTGTACAGTCACCTGAGAACTCATTTTTAGAGTGGAAGCAAATCTTCCTCGATTTCGAGGGACTGCCTATGATGATGATATATATAATGATGTAAATTTATGAATTCACACACCTGGAGCAGAGCTTCAGAGTGCAAACCAGAAATGAATTGACAGAAAATCCTGTAGGACCCCCGACCTCGATTCAAATTTCCTGATATATGCTCTTAGCAGGGAAACTCTGCGCTGAGAGCACAAGATCATTAAATTATCCATTATATATTTTATTTACTATCAATAGAGTTCACTCATTTTTAAAATGGCAAAGCATTGTTTACCAGTGCTGATCACTTTGAAATTGTGTTGTCAGTATAACATAGGGCCTCCAGGGGTTCTCATTGTAAATCAGCTGTTGTGTGACACAATTCCAACTTGATCGAAATTGAACCTGGCTGCTCTGCCAGGGTCAACTGATTTTAATGGGCTGGGTGAACACCAGGCGGGAATACCACCTGAGAATGGGTGCTTGCCCCAGATCAAAGGAGAGAAGTTGAGCAAGGCTGCGAGTCTTAAAAGCCTGAAGAGTGCAAATTCCTGACAGGTTCTGGGCCTTCTGGTTGCTGTCATAAACAGCAGCCTTATGGTCTCCACTTTTCCAGTGGAGCTGTGCTGCACCCTAGAAGTAAAGATAAAAACTTGCCTTATGTGCCAGGCAGTTGCTAGCAGCCTCTCTGATCTAACAGGTCAATTCTGTAACCTCAATTTCCTTGCATCCACTTTTCTCTTCTGGTGGACATTGTGTGGAATCCCCGGAAATGATGTGGGAAGCACTATGACATCACTTCATGTCATTTCATTTACATACTATTTAAATGCAAGGGGATTCCCTGATAAATGTGCAATAAGCTCAAAGTGGGCAGAGACATAAAGGGCCAAAATTGTTCCTTTTCATAGCCCTGTTACGGCCTCTGGGGGGCGTTAACGGGGCACAATGGATTTATCGCCTGGTCAAGGGGAGTGATAGCGCCTCCTGGGAAATTGCCCCAGTGATTTGGGGGGCACTGTCCCGGTAACGCCACGGCCTGCGATTTGTGCCCCGGGCTGCCGCACGCCCGGCGATGACGTAATCGGTGTGCGCGCCGACCCCTTACCGCCTCGCGCCAACCCATTTGCAGGCCGTGAGGCTGGCACGGGCCAATGTCAATGCCAGCTTTGCGCATTCACCGCCGGGGCACCCCTCAAAGGGGAGGCCTTTAGTGCCCCAAGCCACCATTTTATTTTGTCAACCGACTCTTGCGTCAGCCTGACAATGGCGACCCTCTCATCGACCGGACCTCCATCATGCAGCCCGGCATGCCGTTTTGGGTGCTGAGGCACTGGCCCAGTCAATTTTCCCTGAGGTTATTTTGGACGGTGAATAATACAAGTTGCATCACCCTCTATTTAATTTATCTTTAGTAGTTAACCACTTGTCAGGGTTAATTGTGACCTTATGCAATAGTGTAAAATGGGTGATTACAAATCGGCAGCCCAATTTATTTTTCCATTGATATCAATGGGCTTCTTTGGCTTGATCAGCCATGGAAATTATTGGAGCAATCTAAAATAGCCCTTGCAAAATATCACTGGCTGCATCATTGGGGTGACCAGCCCAGTAAGGCTATTAATCCCATTTTGAGACTGATACTGCCCCATTACATCATTATAAAAAATTACCCCATCTCTCTGTTCCTGTTTGTCGTCTACTATTTCTGTCATTTCATTGCTCTTGCTCTTGTACACTTTCTTTTACCGCCCTCTCTGTCTCTCTCCATCCTCCTAAAATGTCCACTGCCATCTGCTTTTTCTCTTCTATATGTCTCCCACTCTCCATACAACTTTCACACAGTTTTCTTCCCTTTCTCTGCCTGTCTCCAGTTTTTCCTTTATATGTCTCCCTATCTCTAATCTCACTTTTTTTTGTATATCACATGGTACATCTCTCATAGTTCTCTCCCCTTCTCTATATATGTATCGTTCTTCTTCCTTTTCTCTGCATGTCTCCGAAAATGCATTCACAAATGGAGCTGATTAACTACTTCCTGCAGGCATTTCTCCTCCGTTGCCTGGCAACAACTAATCTGGCTTTTTCATTGGCATCTGCAGCCATTACCAGCTGTAGACACAGCTACTTCCTGCCTCCCCGCCCTACAACAAGAAAAAAAGACTTGCATTTATATAGCGCCTTTCACAACCACCAGACATCTCAAAACACTTTACAGCCAATGAAGTATTTTTTGAAGTGCAATCACTGTTGTAATGTAGGAAACATGGCAGCCAACTTGCACACATCAAGGTCCCACAAACAGCAATGTGATAAATGATCAAATAATCTGTTTTAGTGATGTTGATTGAGGGATAAATATTGGCCAGGACACTAAGGATAACTCCCCTGCTCTTCTTCGAAATAGTGCCATGGGATTTTTTTACGCCTCTCGGTACTGCACTGCAGTGTTAGCCTAGATTTTTATGCTCAAGTCTCTGGAGTGGGACTTGAACCAATGACCTTCATGACTCAGAGGTGAGGGTGTTGCCAACTGAGCCATGACTGAGGTCACACGTTAGGCTGGGGCTTCACCATATATGTAAATATGTAATGAGGGCAAACTCAAGAAATCCCATGAGATTAAGCCAGCATGATTTCCGCAAATATTAAACACACTGCTTCAAGGGACCACGGCTCACCACTGAGGCCAACAAATTACACCTTTGTCTCATCCTGGGTAATATGTCACAGTTCTCCACTCTAATCATTCTGGAACTTTCTTTGGAAGAGTCCAGCCATTACGGAACAACTTTAGTCAAATTATAGGCCAGGAAATCACTTCCATTACTAGTATGGTTTTTCAAGAGACTGGGGGAAAGCCAACATCCATTCTAATCCTGGTTGCAGTCCCAATTCCTCCCTCACTGAACTGATTCAAAAAATTCACAGTGCTGGATAGTTTAACAGGAAGTCCAGTTGGTGTCCCTCAGCTATTGTAACACACATAATTCAGAGTTGAAACGTATAACATTTTTGAGGGGCTTGATAGGATAGATGTTAGGAGGATGTTTCCTCTGGCTGGGGAGTCGAGAACCAGGGGTCACAGTTTCAGAGGTCGACCATTTAGGACTGAGATGAGGAGAAATTTCTTCACTCGGAGGGTGGTGAATCTTTGGAATTCTCTACTCAAAGGGACTGTGGATACTCAATCGTTGATCACCTCTCATTCTTCTAAACTATAGGTCTAGTCTCTTCACGCTCTCCTCCAAGGACAACTGCGCACCCCCCCGCCCCCCTCCCCACCCCATCCCAGGAGTCAATCTAGTGAACCATCGTTGGATTTGCTCCAAGGCACATATATCCTTTCTTAGGTATCCAGTACTCCATATGTGGTCTCACCAAGGCCCTATATATCGGGGCATAGGTGCGGCGAGTGATCGTGGAGCGACGCGATCGGGGCCCAGGTGAGGCATGAGTTTGGGGCTAGAAGAGGCATGGGCCCAGGAGCAGCACGGGCCAGCCCACTCTGCGCACTTTGTCAGCTCAAGAACAACAAGGCATCAGGAGCGGATGGAATCCCCGCTGAGGCACTAAAGTATGGCGGAGAGGCACTATTATCATGAATGCATGACCTCATCTCTCTCATCTGGAAGGAAGAGAACATGCCGGGAGATCTCAGAGATGCAGTAATCGTGACCATCTTCAAAAAAGGGGACAAGTCCGACTGCGGCATCTACAGAGGAATCTCCCTGTTATCAGCCACTGGAAAGGTCCGCGCTAGAATCCTCTTCAACCGTCTTCTCCCTGTGGCTGAGGAGCTCCTCCCAGAGTCACAGTGCAGATTTCATCCACTACGGGGTACAACGGACATGATTTTTACAGCACAACAACTGCAAGAGAAATGCAGGGAACAGCACCAACCCTTGTACATGGCCTTCTTTGACCTTACAAAGGCCTTTGACACTGTTAACCACGAGGGACTATGGAGCCATCCTCCGCCTGTTCCATGACGACAATGCAAGCCATGATCCTGACCAATGGATCCACCACAGAACCAATCCATGTCCGGACCGGGGTCAAGCAGGGCTGCGTCATTGCGTCAACCCTCTTCTCGATCTTCCTCGCTGCAATGCTCCATCTCACGCTCAACAAGCTCCCTGCTGGAATGGAACTAAACTACAGAACCAGTGAGAATCAGTTCAACCGTCGTCGCCTCCAGGCCAGATCCAAGACCGTCCCATCCTCTGTCATCGAGCTACAATACGCGGACGACGCTTGCGTCTGCGCACATTCAGAGGCTGAACTCCAAGTCATAGTCAACATCTTCACCGAGGTGTACGAAAGCATTGGGCCTTACACTAAGCATTCGTAAAACAAAGGTCCTCCACCAACCTGACCCCGCCACACAGTACTGCTCCCCAGTCATCAAGATCCACGGCGCGGCCCTGGACAACGTGGACCACTTTCCAGATCTCGGGAGCCAATTATCAGCAAGGGAAGACATCGCCTCCATTGCACCAGCACAGCCTCCGGCCGCCTGAGGAAGAGAGTGTTCGAAGATCAGGCCCTCAAATCTGGCACCAAGCTCATGGTCTACAGGGCTGTAGTGATACCCGTCCTCTTGTATGACTCAGAGACGTGGACCATATACAGTAGACACCTCAAATCACTGGAGAAGTGTCACCAATGATGACTCCGCAAGATCCTGCAAATCCCCTGGGAGGACAGATGCACCAACGTTAGTGTCCTCGATCAGACCAACATCCCCAGCATTGAAGCACTGACCACACTCAACCAGAGCCGTTGGGTGGGCCACATTGTTTGCATGTCTGACACAAGATTTCCAAAGCAAGTGCTCTACTCGGAACTCCTACATGGCAAGCAAGCCTCAGGTGGGCAGAGCAAACGTTTCAAGGACACCCTCAAAGCCTCCTTGATAAAATGCAACATCGCCACCGACACCTGGGAGTGCCTAGCTCAAGACTGCCTTAAGTGAAGGAAGAGCATCCGGGAGGGCGCTGAGCATCTCGGGTCTCGTCGCCGAGAGCATGCAGAAAGCAAGCGCAGGCAGCGGAAGGAACGTGCGACAAACCAGACTCCCCACCCACCCTTTCCTTCAACGACTGTCTGTCCCACCTGTGACAGAGACTGTAATTCCTGTATTGGATTGTTCAGTCACCTAAGAACTCACTTTTAAATGGAAGCAAGTCTTCCTCGATTTCGAGGGACTGCCTATGATGATATGATGATGATGAACTAGGTCCATGCAGCACAGCTGTTCTCCAGTCGTCTTGGTTAATCCTTGCCACTGGACCAAGACCTAGCTCTGTCAAGCACGTGTGGTGGCTGGTGTGCAACAGTCACCACATGTTAAAAAAATCCCGCACAGGCATCGTCCACCCTTCAGGATGTAATTCGGGACCTGGAATATTAGGCCCTTCATTGAAACACCTGTGTACTCATCCTTTTTGGCATGGAAGCAAGTCATCAGTGATACGAGGGGCCGCCTATGATGATGATGAATTCAGCGTTGTTGACCCAGGAAGGACTGCAGCGGAAGGGAACTGGGGATTCAAGGAAGCAGGGCTGGAAGGTCTCGTTCCAAAAGGAAATGTGGAGGCGGAAGCTTGAACTAGAACTAGTGGGTGGCCAGGGTTTGGAAAGGAGCAAGCAGGATGGAGTGTGGCCTGGGAGCTCTCCAGAGTGCTTCAGGCCAATTGGTGGGGCTAGAGCCTGGACCTAGGAGCAAGAAAACTGGGGCTTAGAAGCACTTGAGGTGAGATTAGGTGCACTCAGGAGAGTCTGGAAATAATCAGAGTGTCCTTAGAGAAACTTTTATGTGGAATGGGGGCAGGGGTGGGTGGTTGGGTGGTGGAGCTGGGGCCTGAAAACATTGTAGAACATCCTGGGCCTGGGGGTACACATTGTGAACATGAGAGCACTCAGGTGGACCAGGCAGCACAGGCAGAAAGTGGGAAGTGGAAAGCGTAGGGAAAGGAGTTAGTGAAGGATACAGGCAACCCAGGGAACAAAGGCAGAAAATATTGCAAACACTAAACAGATAAGCCTAAATTCTTCACCACATATCCTAAGCACTCCTACTTCTGAGTCAGAAGGTTGTGAGTTCTATACTCCACTCCAGGACTTCAACACATAATTTAGACTGATGCTTCGGTGCAGTACTGAGGGAGTGTTGCAATGTCGGGTGAGAGTGGGGGGCTACTAAAGGACAATTGGTGCTCATGGCATCACGGATCCATACCCCAGCAAGGAGTTCCATCGACAAGAGGAGAAGGGAGCAAAATCATCAGAAAAACTTGGAGAGAAAATAAAAAACTGAAAAAATGGATCATGGGATTGCACCATTTGTGAAATTTTGCCTCATACATTACACATAAAAGGAAAGTTTTACCCTACATCTAACTTACACACAATTTGGAATTATTAAGTTTCTGTGATCTAACTTTATCATGAAGCATGCTGTTAATAACAATAAAAATAATTTTCGAACGATTGAACAAAACATCAATCCATTTTTAATGCTATCCGTTAATGAACCCTACCATAAGCATGATCTATTATTCTGATTTAGCACTCACTGGAATATACCACTTTGTGGAAAGAGGAAAGGAAGAAAGAGTTACAATGAGGTCAGACAATTCCCCACAGGGAAACGAGAAAAGGGAATATTGGAGGGCAGATAATCCTCGGCCACCTGGTGCACATCTTAATAACGGGTTACACAGTGGAGAAGAGGAATGCACATTGGGAAAAACATAAACAAAAATGAGGAAATGAAGCTGCAGACATAGTGTTGAGTGAATGATGTACCTAACTGAAGTATTTAGCCCGGAGAGCTCCTTATGCCTGTGCTGTCCTCATTGCCTAGAGATGAGTTCACAACCTTTTAGAGGAGAAAAAAAATAATGCGTTTCATTACTAACAGTCACAGAAAACAGCGCAAGTTCGACCACGAGGCAAGAAAATAATAATCACGCCATTCCAATCATCCTGCAAACCAGTACCACAAACAATGCAATACATGCCACTCCTTCTGAGCCAGAAGCCAAAAGATAAAAAGGACTTTGACCTGTATCGTAAACAGTCACTACATAAATCAGACTGGATTCTACAAAGTCAAAAGGGAAAGCAAATAGGACAGTTTAATCAGTAAATTACAAACAACTGCAAAAATATGTTTTAAGAGTAAACAGCTGAACTGCAGTTTAGTCCTGATTAGTGGAGATTTTTTTCTGCGTCTGGACTCATAGCAATGGAAAATTCCATTCCTGTTCCCAGTTTATGTACAGCTTTATCTCGCCATCTTTAATGTTCTCAAGCATTTCAGGCGCACATAATGAAAATACAATTGCACTGACGAGAAGAAGGAATTCATTAAAATGTTACTTTTACTTTTAAATAATGTTATTACAGGTTCAAAGTTGTCTATACTGGGGACTGTATGTTTCTCAATAAAGGCTGTATGGATTTATTGCGAAATCCAATTAGGTGTGTTTGCCATATTTTAATCCATGCGGTTTTATGTTTTATCTTGAAAGCAATAAATCCTACTTTTGCCCTGGCTATCAGCCATCTTGCCCTTTGGCTTTTCTCCCAAGCCAGCTAACAAAGCACAGTGTAATCTTTGCCAAATTGGCTAAATTATCAAAATGAATCATTATGTACATACGCAGCAGCGATGGTTTGTTTGTAATAAATGTTTATACAGTCTGAAATGTTACATAACTAAAGTTTGGCTACTTTTTGGCTAGAAACTTCCAAGCTTCCAAAGTGAAATCTGCAGTCAAAAGTCCATAAAAGACAGACAATAGCCTGCTTGTTGAAACTTGAGTACAGGTATTAGACTTTAAATTGCCTACCTCTGCTACTTAAACTTGATTGCTTTTCATTCAGCTGTTTGTCAACTAGGATATCCTTTAAGTCTCGTGAATTTGATATCCAGTTGAGTTCTTTTAAAATGAGGAGAAGTATAAATGAAAACATTCTATCTATTTATTTAAATACAAGCGGACTCAGATTGGAAAACCAGAAAAAGATGGTCAGTTGAGAATGAAATATGACTTGCTCAAAGTTTTAAAAACAAAATCTGAAGCTTTTGACTGAAAATCCTCACCCAAATTAAATTCTACGTATTATAATAAAGAAATATAAACATATTTTATTATTGATATTTGGCAGCAGTATGCTCCATGCATCTCAATGCCTTTCAGGCAGACAAACATTATAACAAAGCATGTTACAATGTCCATCACTTATAGCGGACACATTGGTTTTAATGCAATTCACCCACAATAAGTGTTGGACGGCATATCATCCTCTCGAGCCATCGAGAGAGAATGGGAACAGAGAAGGAAACAAATGGCTGACTGGTTTCCAATTCTGTTCCACAGTTATTGGGAACAAAATTTAACGTGGAAAGGGAGGGGTGCAGGGGAGTAGTCCCAGTGTCTTGGCCAACATTTATCCCTCAACCAACACCTAAAACAGATGGTCTGATCATTTATTTAATTGCTGTTGTGGGATCTTCCTGTGCGCAAATTGGCTGCCGAGTTTCCTACATGACTCCAGTTCAAAAGTACTTAATTGATTATAAAATTGCCTTGATGTTGTGCAAGGCATTATATAATTCCGTCTTTCTTTCTTGGAATTATATTAAGAAATCTAATAATCAATGTTTTATGTAATTTTTATGTCTTCATTGTTTCAGCTTAGATTATTATTCTGAATTAACATTTAAATTGGCTATACCAGAAAGATTTGCAAAGTGATTACTTTAGAATATAGTTTTCAGAAAACCTGAGTGTTTCTTTACAAGTCAGCTATGTGTTTCTGTTCACCGTACACATTGTCAATTTTGAAATTTCAATCCTAAAACATTTGAACAAATACTGATCTGAAATGGATAGTGCTTCTTCTTCTTAGGCAGTGCCCCGGAGTCAAGGATGACTTGCTTCCTGTCATGTATGTATGCTTGGGTTTACTAGCCACCAGGTGGCACCACTGTCGAAGGTCATTGGGCTGTGCGCACGTGTGTGCGGCCCAGGTATAAAAGGCCAGCCATCTTGTAATGTAATTACTTTGGGCCCTAATAAAGTAGAGCCAGGTTTGTACCTGTTCGGAGTTTACAGTATTCAGTCTATTGAGTTATTGCAGACACAACATTTGGCGACGAGGTAACAAGAACCTTCGCATGCAAAAATGAGCACAATTGGAATCCTCGAGCGATTCATGGAGGGAGCAGATTGGGCAGACTTTGTAGCCCGCTTGAACCAGTACTTCATGGCCAACAAAATGGAGAAAGAAGCAGACGCAGTTCGGCACCGGGCGGTCCTCCTCACGATTTGCGGTCCGAAAATCTATGGACTCATAAAGAATCTCCTCTCGCCTTTACGTCCAATGGACAAGGATTATGAAACATTGTGTGCTCTGGTATGTGACCATCTCAAACCAGATGAAGGCATCATCATCTCAAGATATCGATTCTATACGCACGTTTGTTCTGAGGGCCAGAATGTATCGGAATTCGTTGACGACCTAAGACGTTTAGCTGGGCCGTGTAAGTTCGAAACAGCTTTGGCAGAAATGCTGTGGAATTTCTTTGTAATCAGCATCAACCACATGGTGATCCTGCGTAAGCTATTGGCGACGGAAATGCTGGATTTGAGCAAAACCAACACGATTGCCCAATCATGCATGATGATGGTCAAAAGCTTAAAGCAGATATCATTGAAAAATCAGAACTCGGCAAGTACTGTAAACAAGATAGTACTGTCGTTTGGCAGAGCTGCATATGGCAGGGCCTACACGACTGCTTACATGAAACCTATGGCTGCTCAAAGTCCCTCAACGGGAATGAATCCGATATCACCATGTTGGCATCGTGGGGAAAATCAGCAGCATCATCAGTGTTGGTTAAAACAGTATATTTGTAAAGGCTGTTCGAGAGTAGGGCATCTCCAGCGCATGTGTCCGCAACTGAGCAAGTGTGCTGCAACACACCACGTGGAGGATGATGACCAGTCTAGCGCGGATCTGGATACGCAATCCGAGATACCAGTGGAGGAAATGTATGGACTGTATTCATTCTAACAAAGAGCCAACCGATAATGATTAATGGTGTGCCGGTATCGGATTGGACACGGGTGCGAGTCAATCAATAATGAGCCAGAGGACATTCGACAGGCTGCAGGATACTAAGGCTGTGAGGCTTAAGCTGAGTCCAGTCAATGTCAAGTTGCGTAAGTACACTAAAGAACTCATAACGGTGATTGGCAGTGCAGTAATCAAGGTGTCATATGATGATGCGATTCACGATTTACCATTATGGATTGTTCCAGGCAATGGTCCAATGCTGTTCGGCAGGAACTGGTTAGAAAAAAATCAAATGGAACTGGAATGAGATCAAAACGTTGTCGTCGTTGGAGGATACTCAATGTGCTCAAGTGCTAGTTCCCCTCGCTGTTTGAACCAGGCATCGGCAATTTCACGGGAGCCAAGGTGCAGATCCACGTGGACTCGGATGCAAGACCTGTCCATATTAAAGCTTGAGCAGTTCCATACATGATGAGGGAGAAGGTCGAAATTGAACTGGACAGACTCCAGTGTGAAGGGATCATATCACCGGTCAAATGTAACGAATGGGCCAGACAATTGTTCCCGTGTTGAAAAGTGATGGCACTGTCAGGAGTTGTGGAGACTACAAGGTTCCGATCAACCGAATTTTGAAACAGGATCAATACCCATTACCGAAGGCTGATGAGCTGTTTGCAACGCTAGCCGGGTGGAAGTCGTTCACAAAACTGGATCTGACATTGGCCTACATGACACAGGAGCTGGTCGATACATTGAAGAAACTTACGTGCATCAACACTCAAAGGATTGTTTATCTACAACAGGTGCCCTTTTGGAATTTGCTCAGCTTCAGCCATATTTCAGAGGAACATGGAGAGTCTACTAAAGTCCATCCCCAGAACCGTCATGTTCCAAGATGACATACTGCTCACATGTCGTGACTCCGTCGAACATCGGAACAACCTGGAAGAGGTTCTACATCGTCTGGACAAAGTGGGACTCAGACTGAAATGCTTGAAGTACGTCTTCATGGCACCAGAAGATGAATTCCTGGGGAGGAAAATTGCTGCTGACAGTATCAGGCCTACGGACTCGAAAACCAAGGCCATCAAAAATGCATCCAAGCCTCAGAATGTGACAGAGCTGCGTTCGTTCCTTGGTCTGCTCAACTACTTCGGTAATTTCTTACCGAGAGTGAGCACCTTATTAGAGCCACTGCACATGCTGTTAAGAAAAGGCGACAACTGGGTTTGGGGTGCATCTCAAGATAGAGCTTTTGAGAAAGCTACGAATCTGCTTTGCTCTAACAAGCTTCTGGTACATTATGATCCTTCTAAGCTTCTAGTATTGGCCTGTGATGCTTCGTCATATGGAGTTGGTTGCGAGCTCCAACAAGCTAATGAGTCGGGCAAATTACAACTTGTTGCATATGCTTCAAAAAGTTTGTCAAAGGCGGAAAGAGCCTACAGCATGGTAGAGAAAGAAGCACTAGCCTGTGGTGTATGGGGTTAAAAAGATGCATCAGTACCTGTTTGGTCTTCGGTTTGAACTGGAAACAGATCACAAGCCACTCATTTCATTGTTTTCGGAAAACAAAGGTATTAATACTAATGTATCGTCCCGCATCCAGAGGTGGGTGCTGACATTATCTGCCTATGATTATGTCATTCACCATAGACCTGGCACTGAGAATTGTGCATTAAGCCGTCTACCATTGCCCACACCGGAGGTGGAAACCCCACAATCGGCAGACCTACTGTTAGTCATGGATGCTTTTGAAAGTGAAGGAACCCCTGTCATGGCCCAACAAGTTAAGACATGGATCAGCCAGGACCCGATATTATCAGTTGTGAAACGCTGTATCCTTAGTGGTGATTGGTCTGCCATACCCAATCAAATGTGTGAGGAGACCAAACCTTACATCCATCGCAAAGACAAACTATCCATTCAATCAGATTGTATACTGTGGGGTAATCGTGTCATTATGCCCAAGAAAGGCAGAGAGAAATTTGTGCATGATCTACATAGCAGGCATCCGGTATTGTCATGATGAAAGCCATTGCCAGGTCTCATGTATGGTGGCCTGGAATTGACTCTGATCTGGAATCACGTGTGCATCAGTGCAGCTTAGTAAAGCACCAGCCGAATTGCCGCTGAGTCTGTGGTCATGGCCATCTAAATCATGGTCCAGAATCCACATCGACTTTGCAGGTCTCTTCCTGGGAAAGATGTTCTTAGTTGTGGTGGATGCTTATTCCAAGTGGATAGAGTGTACAATCATGTCATCCAGCACATCCACAGCTACCATTGAGAGCCTTCGTGTCATGTTTGCCACGCATGGTCTGCCTGACATCGTTGTAAGTGACAACGGATCTTATTTCACCAGTATGGAGTTTCAAGAGTTCATGAAACTCAATGGTATCAAACATGTGAGGTCAGCACCATTCAAACCCGCATCCAATGAACAAGCAGAGCGTGCGGTCCAAACCATCAAGCAGAGTATGAAACGTGTAACTCAAGATTCACTGCAAACTCGCTTGTCACGCATATTGCTTAATTACAGGACAAGACCCCATACGCTTACCGGGGTCTTCCCTGCTGAACTATTGATGAAGGGAGGTTTCAAGACCAGGCTCTCTCTTGTCCACCCTGACTTGAATAATCGTGTCGAATACAGACGTCAAAGTCAGCAAGGGTATCATGATCGCGCTACTGTGTCACACGACATTTCTATCAATGATCCTGTGTATGTACTGAATTATGCTCAAGGTCCAAAATGGATCGTCGGTTCTGTTATGGCCAAGGAGGGTAACAGAGTGTTTATCGTTAAGCTCAAGAATGGGCAGACATGCAGGAAAAATGTTGATCAGGTAAAGCTGCAGCACACGGATGAACTGGAACAGTCGGAGGAAAACACAATCAGTGACCAACCAACCTACCCTCAGTCATCAGAGGGCTCAGCTGTCATCAATGAATCTGGACTTTCAATCCCTGACATGGTCATTGCCACTCCCATCAGATCGGCTACCCAGCCCACAGTCATAACAGACTCAGAACGCTCGCCCAAAGCTGGAATTGAACTGAGACGTCCAACTCAGGAGCGGAAAGCCCCGGACCGTCTCAATTTATAAAAAGACCGTTACTAATATCTTAAAGAGGGATATTGTCGAAGGTCATTGGGCTGTGCGCACGTGTGTGCGGCCCAGGTATAAAAGGCCAGCCATCTTGTAATGTGATCACTTTGGGCCCTAATAAAGTAGAACCAGGTTTGTACCTGTTTGGAGTTTACAGTATTCAGTCTATTGAGTTATTGCATACACAACACTTCCACACTAAAATGAGTTCTAATATGACTGATGAGACCAATGCAGGATCTACAGTCTCTGTCACAGGTGGGCAGACGATGGTTGGAGGGATGAGTGAGCGGGGTGCTTTATTTGTCGTACGCTCCTTCCGCTTTTTGTACTTGGCTTCCGTATGCTCCCGGCGAAGAGACTCGAAGTGTTCAGTGCTTTCTCGGATGTTCCTCCTCCACTTTGGGCAGTCTTGGGCCAGGGATTCCCAAGAGTCGGTGGGGATATTGCATTTTTCAAGGAAGCTTTGAGGGTGTCCTTAAAGCATTTTTTCTGCCCTCCTGGGACTCGCCTGCCATAATGTAGCTCGAAGTAGAGTGCTTGTTTCGGGAGTCTAGACCTGGGCATGCAGACGATGTGGCCTGCCCACCGGAGCTGGTCTAGCGTGCCCTCTGCCTCGATGCTGGGGATGTTGGCCTGGGCGAGAACACTGACGTTGGTGCGCCTATCCTGCCAGTGGATTTTCAGGATCTTGCGGAGGCAGAGTTGGTGGTATGTCTCCAGTGTTTTGAGGTGCCTGCTGTACATAGTCCATGTCTCTGAAACACATAGGAGGGCGGGTATTACTAGTGCTCTGTAGACCATGGTGCCGGGTTTGAGATCCTGGTCTTCCTCAGTCGGCCAAAGGCTGCACTGGCACATTGAAGGCATCGATGTCTGCCCTTGCTGACTGTAAGCACCCGAGGTATGGGACGTTAGTGAGTGAGCAACTGAAAGCACAAAACTTCCTTTCGCAAATTTTCTGTGCTTCTCCCCACCTGAAGGGGTTGATTCTGCTGTACAATCCTATGAGTACTAACAAACTCATTAGTGCTTTGCCCAAATGACCATTCTTCTATGTGTGAAACTAGAGAGTGGGTGCTGGCAGTTTAACCAGCTATGGCGAGGATCACAAATGACCCCATTCCTTTTCATATCTGACAATTCGCATGTGTGTTTTCCAACAGTAGTAGTCACTCCATAGTGATTCCCATTTCCTTAGTCCAGAACCCTGAGGTCAATAGTAGTACTCCTACTGCTACCCAGATAAAAATGAGCTACCTCAACACAGACCGGGAACCGAGCCTGGACCTTGTGGTCTCTATGGCTCCGTTATACACTCCCTTTACCAAATGATCTATCAGGGTTAAGAGCAAAAGATGTTCTAAGAGAACATAGTTTAGCTGAGAGTTCCTTTTCAAACTAGGAACACAGGAAAGGCCGATCAAGTCAGCTCTATCCATAGACCACACACAACTTGCACTGTTGTGGGCTCTCCCGAATTTATTTAATCATATTTTTTTGAGGGGAAGGGATTAACTCCCTCAGTAAGCTTCCAAAAAGACACAACTGGCACATTTCCCCAAACCATTCAAGCGAGTAGAGCAAGATCTTTGGAATATCAATCTAATTTAAGGATCTATGTTATTCAACCCTAGCTGACTGCATTCCACAAATGACATTGCCATAGTACCAGTACCACTGGAAGGATAGTACTGCACACAGCATTCAATTGTCTATGGCGGATATTTATCCTTATGACCTTTGATCATTTTTTAAAAACGAGATATTTCTATCCAGCTACGTTTTGCTTCTCATTGTCAAGACAATTTTCAATCAGCTTGTTAATTTCCAATTAACTCTATTTGCCTTTGTCTACTCTGAAAACCACCTCTGACATGTTGAACCTTATCAAATGCCTTTAAGAACCCAAGTGAATTGTATCCAGAAGGTAGCCCCCATCCATTAATCTAGTTATCTCCTGGAAGATTTCCACTAGTTCCATGTGGCATGACTCATTCCTTCGAAACCCATTCTGACTGCTCTCATCAGGTCCTTTGTACTCTTTAGACGAATATTGATCATTTTCATAAAATGCTCTTGAACACTTACCCATCCCTGGTCTTTTAGAAACATAGAAACATAGAAAATAGATGAAGGAGCAGGCCATTCGGCCCTTCGAACCTGCACCACTATTCAATATGATCATGGCTGATCATGCAACTTCAGTACCCCATTCCTGCTTTCTCTCCATACCCGCTGATCCCTTTAGCCATAAGGGCCACATCTAACTCCCTTTTGAATATATCTAACGAACTGGACTCAACAACTTTCTGCGGTAGAGAATTCCACAGGTTCACCACTCTCTGGGTGAAGAATTTTTTCTCATCTCGTTCCTAAATGGCTTACCCCTTATCCTTAGACTGTGACCCCTGGTTCTGGACTTTCCCAACATCGGGAACATTCTTCTTGCATCTAACCTGTCCAATCCCATCAGAATTTTATATATTGCTATGAGATCCCCTCTCATTCCTCTAAATTCCAATGAATATAAGAACATAAGAACATAAGAATTAGGAACAGGAGTAGGCCATCTAGCCCCTCGAGCCTGCTCCACCATTCAAAAAGATCATGGCTGATCTGGCCGTGGACTCAGCTCCACTTACCCGCCTGCTCCCCATAACCCTTAATTCCCTTATTGGTTAAAAATCTATCTATCTATGATTTGAATACATTCAATAAGCTAGCCTCAACTGCTTCCTTGGGCAGAGAATTCCACAGATTCACAATCCTCTGGGAGAAGAAATTCCCTCTCAACTCGGTTTTAAATTGGCTCCCCCGTATTTTGAGGCTGTGCCCCCTAGTTCTAGTCTCCCCGACCAGTGGAAACAACCTCTCTGCCTCTATCTTGTCTATCCCTTTCATTATTTTAAATGTTTCTATAAGATCACCCCTCATCCTTCTGAACTCCAACGAGTAAAGATCCAGTCTACTCAATCTATCATCATAAGGTAACCCCCTCATCTCCGGAATCAGCCTAGTGAATCGTCTCTGTACCCCCTCCAAGGCTAGTATATCCTTCCTTAAGTAAAGTGACCAAAACTGCACGCAGTACTCCAGGTGCGGCCTCACCAATACCCTGTACAGTTGCAGCAGGACCTCCCTGCTTTTGTACTCCATCCCTCTCACAATGAAGGCCAATATTCCATTCGCCTTCCTGATCACCTGCTGCACCTGCAAACTTTTTGGGATTCATGCACAAGGACCCCCAGGTCCCTCTGCACCGCAGCATGTTGTAATTTCTCCCCATTCAAATAATATTCCCTTTTACTGTTTTTTTCCAAGGTGGGATGACCTCACATTTTCCAACATTGTATTAGAAACATAGAAACATAGAAAATAGGTGCAGGAGCAGGCCATTCAGCCCTTCTAGCCTGCACCGCCATTCAATGAGTTCATGGCTGAACATGAAACTTCAGTACCCCCTTCCTGCTTTCTCGCCATAACCCTTGATCCCCCGAGTAGTAAGGACTTCATCTAACTCCCTTTTGAATATATTTAGTGAATTGGCCTCAACTACTTTCTGTGGTAGAGAATTCCACAGGTTCACCACTCTCTGGGTGAAGAAGTTTCTCCTCATCTCGGTCCTAAATGGCTTACCCCTTATCCTCAGACTGTGACCCCTGGTTCTGGACTTCCCCAACATTGGGAACATTCTTTCTGCATCTAACCTGTCTAAACCCGTCAGAATTTTAAACGTTTCTATGAGGTCCCCTCTCATTCTTCTGAACTCCAGTGAATACAAGCCCAGTTGATCCAATCTTTCTTGATAGGTCAGTCCCGCCATCCCGGGAATCAGTCTGCCAAACCTTTGCCCATTCGCTTAACCTATCTAAATCACTTTGCAGCCTCTCTGTGTCCTCTACACAACCCGCTTTCCCACTAATCTTTGTGTCATCTGCAAATTTTGTTACACTACACTCTGTCCCCTCTTCCAGGTCATCTATGTATATTGTTGTGGTCCCAGCACCGATCCCTATGGCACACCACTAACCACCGATTTCCAACCCGAAAAGGACCCATTTATCCTGACTCTCTGCTTTCCGCCATCCCCAACCTCACTACTACTGTTTGGTGGTCTGTACACAACTCCCACTAACGTTTTCTGCCCTTTGGTGTGCCGCAACTCTACCCATACAGATTCCACATCATCCAAGCTAATGTCCTTCTTTACTATTGCGTTAATTTCTTCTTTAACCAGCAACACTACCCCACCTCCTTTTCCTTTCTGTCTGTTCTTCCTGAATATTGAATACCCCTGGATGTTGAGTTCCCAGCCTTGGTCACCCTGGAGCTATGTCTCCGTAATCCCAATTACATCATATCCGTTAACAGCTATCTGGGCAGTTAATTCATCCACCTTATTATGAATGCTCCTCGCATTGAGACACAGAGTCTTCCGGCTTGTTTTTTAACACTCTTTGTCCTTTTAGAATTATGTTGTAATGTGGCCCTTTTGGATTTTTGCCTTTGATTTCTCTGCCCTCCACTTTTCCTTATCTCCTTTCTACCTTTTGCTTCTGCCCCCATTTTACTTCCCTCTGTTTCCCTGCATAGATTCCCATCCCCCTGCCATATTAGTTTAAACCCTCCCCAACACCAGCAAACACTCCCCCGAGGACATCGGTTCCAGACCTGCCCAGGTGCAAACCGTCCGGTTTGTACTGGTCCTACCTCCCCCAAAACCGGTTCCAATGTCCCAGGAATTTGAAACCCTCCCTCTTGCACCATTTCTGCAAGACTATCAGGGAATTGAATATAATTTCCTGATTGCTATTTCACACCATGTTTGAATACCAGAGAGACCTGAGCCACCTTCCAGTCCTTAAATGCAGCCTCTGTATTTATGAAACTCTTACAAATATTAACAAGAACCTTATCTTTTTCCCCAGTGGTTTCCTTCAGGATTCTGGGATGTATCCCATTTGGTCCATGTGCATCCTGAGAGTTTAATGGTCCATGTGCATTGTGAGCGGTTAACGCCTTGAACTTCTTCATAATAAATGCTTTAATGATCACTACATATGTGATAAATTCCTGAGACACCTTGGCCTAGAACTTTGATCATACAGCGTTCGTTTTTCAGGCACATAAGCATCCAATATAGCGGTCAGCAAGTGCGCGCTCATGTCAAGCTGTAAATGTGCCGCCTGCCATTTTGAATCAGGCTTGATAATCCTCGTACAATTTCAAACTCTCACATATTGAAATAACTATTTTATACAAGCTGCAATTGTATTTTAACCCATACAAAAGTAAGCAAGGTTGTACATTAAAGCAATAATAACAACAACAACTTACATTTATATAGCACATTTAACGTAGCAAAACATCCCAAAGCGCTTAACAAGAGCGATATCAATAAAAACATTTTTGACACCGAGCCACAGAAGGCCCTATCAGGACAGATGACCAATTGCTTGTTCAAAAAGGTAGGTTTTAAGGAGCATCTTAAAGGAAGAGAGAAAGGTAGAGTGGCAGAGAGGTTTAGGGTGGGAATTCCAGAGCTTGGGGCCCAGGCTGCCAATGGTGGAGCAGTTAAAATCAGGGATGTGCAAGAACCAGAATTGGAGAGTGCAGAGATCTCGAAGGCTTGTAGAACTGGAGGAGGTTACAGAGATAGGGAGGGGGCGAGGCCATGGAGGAGTTTGAAAACAAGGATGAGGATTTTTAAATTGAGGCGCTGTTGGATGGGAACCAGAATAGGTCAGCAAGCACAGGGGTGATGAGTGAACGAGACTTGGAGTGAGTTAAGATACGGGCAGCAGAGTTTTGGATGAGCAGAAGTTTATGTAGGGTGGAAGATGGCAGGCCGGCCAGTAGAACATAGAGTCTGGAGTATAGATGAGGGGTTTAGCAGTAGATGAGCTGAGGCAGAGTCAAGAGTCGGGGGATATAATGGAGGTGGAAGTAGGCAGTCTTGGTAAGACAAAACATTTACTTATGTATAATAATACTTGCATTTATGTAGCATCTTATCATGTCAAAATGCCTCAAAGTATTTTACAAAATGAATTACTTTTGAAGAGCAATGATTATTTTGTCGTCATAAAATCAGCAGGTATGTTGACATTTAGCCTAAACACCAGTCCCTCCACCAGCGGCATACCGTGGCTGCAGTGTGTCCTATCTACATCCACTGCAAGGATTCTTTGAAGCACCTCTCAAACCCACAGCCTCCACCACATAGAAGGACAAGGGCAGCAGATAGATGGGAACATCACCAAGTTTCCCTCCAAGTCACAATAGGAGTACAATACCTCTAAACTGCAAGCTTGAAAATCAAAGACAATCAGAGAAATCAAAGGCAATTGGCTGAAATCAGGGGTACTTTATTATGTGCAGCACTGTGACAATTCAAATAACCTAATATTTTCATTTTTTGTTCTATTATTTATGCGTTGTTGATGATATTAATGCATTGTTATGATTTCCACAAATATAAATATAAATTAAGGGAGTTTCAGTCTGGTATGAGCTTAATTTACTTTTCACAATGTTGGGATAATTAACATATTATTGTATTTTGTTGGGACATTGCTTAAATTGTAAATTATATACGATCAAAATCCTCCTAATATCGGGTGCGATACTGTAGTGGTTATGTTACTGGAGATTAACCCAGAGCCCAGAACTAACAATCCAGACTTCAAATCCTTCCATGGCAGTTGGAGAATTTGAATTCATTTTAAAAACTTCTGGAATGCTTTTTTAAAGCTGACATCAGTAAAAGTGATCATAAAAACCCAAATGCTTCACTAACCTCCTTTACTGAAAGAAACATAAGAACATAAGAAATAGGATCAGGAGTAGGCCATTTGGCCCCTCGAGCCTGCTCTGCCATATAATATCATGGTTGATCTAATTATGGACTCCCACTTCCCTGCCTGCTCCCCATAACCCTTTATTTCCTTATCGCGTAAAAATCTGTCTATCTCTGCCTTAAAGATATTCAATGACCCAGCCTCTATAGCTCTCTGGGGCAGAGAATTCCATAGATTTATAACCCTCTGAGAGAAGAAATTTCTCCTCATCTCAGTTTTAAATGGGCGGCCCCTCATTCTGAATCTATGGGACCGAAATTCATCACTCATTGCCTGCTGCCGCCGACTGCCGCCCATTGCTGCCAGCATTCCTCCTGAAGATCCTCCCAGTGCCACTTTGGAGGTGGCCTGGAGAGGGCTGGAGCAGGCGGGAGGGGAGAGCCACCGGGAACTGCCTGCTGACGTTAGCGGAGTGGGGCAACTGACCTCCCGCCCTCCGAGCTCCCAGATTCCTGCGGGCGGGAGTCAGTGGCAGAACGGGGATGGACCGCTGGCTGGAGACTGGTCTGTCCCCGATGGTAAGTTTGAAGAACCTGAAAAAAAGATAACTGAACATTTTAAAAAATGTTTTCAACAGCGACGTACCTGGATGGGGTCCCCTGAAGGTCTTCGGAAAGTTTTTTTTATTTTTTATTGTTTTTTTTTTCAGGTCTTCGACCCTCCGTGGGCCCGACTCTATCCTCGGTGGCACTTGGGCGGCAAGCACCTCTGCCGCCGAGAATGAGACCTCCAGCCCACTGCCATCCAGATTGGCGGCGTGCATCATCCATTTGCCGCCCGCCAACCTTCGAGGGACCTCAGTGATAAATATTCCGCCCAAAGTACCGTCTGGTACCTTGGCGGCCATCGGCGGCACTTTGGGCGGGCGGAGACCTTGATGAAAATCGGCCCCTATGTCCCTTAGTTTGAGTTTCCCCTATGAGTGGAAATATCTTCTCTGCGTCCACCTTGTCGAGCCCCCTCATTATCTTATATGTTTCGATAAGATCACCTCTCATTCTTCTGAACTCCAATGTGTTTCGGCCCAACCTACTCAACCTATCTTCATAAGTCAACCCCCTCATCTCCGGAATCAACCTAGTGAACCTTCTCTGAACAGCCTCCAATGCAAGTATATCCTTCCTTAAATACGGAGACCAAAACTGTACGCAGTACTCCAGGTGTGGCCTTACCAATACCCTGTACAGTTGTAGCAGGACTTCTCTGCTTTTATACTCTAGCCCCCTTGCAATAAAGGCCAACATTCCATTTGCCTTCCTGATTACTTGTTATACCTGAATACTAACTTTTTGTGTTTCATGCACAAGGACCTCCCTCTGCTCTGCAGCATCTTTTGTCCTGACCCGGTCTAGCCTACATTTGAGTGCAAATATGGCGGACTGCCTCCCTGAATTTGCTTCAGAGCAACAGGCAGCTTAGAGCCAATTTCTGGTTTGTCGACTTACATTATTATTAAAAGGACACGGACAGCAGGTGCATGGGAGCACCACCACCTGCAAGTTCCCCTCCAAGTTACACATCATCCTGACTTGGAAATATGTTGCCGTTCCTTCATCGTCGCTGGGTCAAAATCCTGGAACTCCCTCTCTATCAGCACTGTGTGAATACCTTCACCACAAGGACTGCAGTGGTTGAGAAGGCAGCTCACCACCACCTTCTCAAGGGCAATTAGGGATGGGCAATAAATGCTGACCTTGCCAGCGACATCACATCCCCAAACTAATAAAAAATAAATTAAGAGGCTTTGGTGCAGTTAATTCCATGACTGCCAGGTCCTTTACATTATGTAGTACGGACAATGAAGCTGAGCTGAGCATCCACCATCAGCTGCATTCTTGTAATGTAAAAACAATACTAAATGGAGACACCTGATTAAATTAGGACAACTGAGAGGAATGCGATGCATTTCAAGTGGCTTTGAGCGAGGGAGAGAAAACAAAACATCTCAGCCTCTGGATCTTGAATGCTGTCGAGTAACTAGAATGAAAAGTGTGCATGTGTGTGTACATTGGGTGAGGGCAGGCTGTGATGTCTGCCACAATCGTACAGCTGGTGGACACTCACCTGTCAAGGCGTGTGCTTGAAGAATGGCCACTTGAGTGAGTTACCAGAGGACTGGTGGCGTAATACTCCAGCATGAGTCACCAGCAGAAAACAGCCATTTACGATGTTTCCTTGGAGTTCTGTCAGTCTTCAGGAGAGCTGGGGAGAAAGACAGCGAAAATAGGGAAGAGGGAAGTAGCTCTCGGTGTTGGCTAATACTGGACAGCAGATGCACCACGGGTTGCCAGGTTTTATTCGTGGCAGTCACTAAGTGCCAGATTTGTACTAGATAATCAGAAAGTTATGAGGAAGCCATATTCTAATAATTTATCCACACAATTATTGTTGACACAAAACTGGCCGAGAAAAGATCAGCTACTTGTAAATAGAATGTTAACCCTATTTCAACTGGAAAGAAAGCCTTGCATTTATATAGCACCTTTCAGAACCTCAGGATGTCTCAAAATGCTTTACAACCA